>NW_027507785.1:234787551-235102551 GCF_037356315.1 Lithobates pipiens | reverse complement strand
CAATGTGATTTTGCACACAATGTGGAAGCTGGAAAGTGATCTTGAAGACTTTCAAACGTAGTGAATTCCAAATGAGAATAAATAAGGTGGATACTCTTACCGAAACCAAAAGGTTAAGCATGCATGTAGAAGTGGATGGATCTCCGCTGAGACATCAGCCAATGGGGTAACTGTAAACCCTCTTGATCCAAGGAGGAATATTCAATGACGTCTCCAGAACTCCCACTTCTCCAAGGTCCAAAAAGGAATGGACGTAAAGGAAGACGTAACTCCAGCAAAGACCAAAGGTGATGGGAAAATCAAATCCCATACAAGAAATCATATAGGGAACAAAAAAGAAAAACAGCTTCCCATAGTGTAGATGGAAAATAACAGATGGCTGTTTATTGGCATAAAATCAGCAAAATGCAGGATAAAAAATAATTTCTCAAAAATAAAATCACATAAAAACAAGCAATACAGGGAACATGACTACCACGCCCTACGCGTTTCCTCCCATAGGACTTCAACAGGGGCATCTTTTCTCCAGTTTGTACAGATGTAAGCCTCTTTTTTGTTCAAAAAACCTGACAGATCAGGTCGGAGCTGCTGTACTAACCATCTGATGTTAGTACAGCAATATCCCCTGCTGTTCTATTGTGTTCTGACAGGGGGACAGCCCCCCTGGCAGAACACTCTGGTCAGCGCTGATCGTGAGTCACACATATATATGTGTGTGTGTAAAAAAGCAAAAGAGGGATTGCTGCACAAACAAAAGTAAATTTATTGATACAATTTACATTACATCAGGTATAATCCAGGTGAATTATACCTGATGTAATGTAAATTGTATCAATAAATTTACTTTTGTTTGTGCAGCAATCCCTCTTTTGCTTTTTTATATTGAGTCTTTAGGATGGACTTGATTGCTGGCACACCTGTTTAACTGACCATTTGTGCATCTCACCTACTACTTCTTTTCTATATATATATATATATATATATATATATATATATATATATATATATATGTATATATATCATGCATTTTTGTGCATCTGCACTGCTTCAGTCCCATTGAAAATCTCTCTTCTTGTATATTGCTCCCCTACTCTACTTAATTAATGAGCAAAAACATTTGTAAGCCTTGCAAAAACACAACTTAAAGTATACGTAAACACAATCATTAAATTGCTATTGTAATTTCAAAGGTAACTTTGAAAATTGGGAAATCTGCAAATTTCTTTAAAATTATACCTGGAGAGCCTGCAGATCCTTGTTCAGACACTTTCTATTATGGGTTGACAACACTGTGTCTGCCCCCCATACTTATGCACTGTCAATACAGAATCAGGGCCAGCAAAAAGGGGGGTACCATCAGTCCTCCTGTAAAGGGCCTGGGCACACAGAGGGGGCCCAGGCAGCAGGAGGAATCAGATGTGGCCAATACAGGGAGGATGATCAGTGTGGTGGAGTTGCAATTTACATAATCAATGCCCTGTGTTTCTCTCCCTGTAACAGCTGACATCCAGTTTCTCCACCTCTCCTTCCCGTTGGCTTTCAGCTGCTGCAGGGAGAGACAAACAGTGCTTCCTTCTTCAGCCGGCTGCTGCAGGCACATGGGGGGAGGGGATGTTCTGAATTGAGGGCAGGGGAAGGGGCATGTAAATATGTCATTTACCAGGCCTTTCCTTTTTTGAATGAACACAGTAAGTTATCAGTACTGTCCATTCATAGCTGAACTGTGTAACTGTGTTTACTATGCCTCAGTTTATGAATGAACAGGAGCGATATGTGTCCTGTTCAATCATCTGCAGTGCAGCTGAGGCTGCAGAGAAAGGAACTGAATCTGTGCCCTTAGTTTCTTTCTTTGTTTTAAAGGTAAGGTGTCAAGAGGTCTGTTCAGACCCCTGATTGTTGACCCACACCCCCAACAATATTTTTTTTTGTAAAAAAATAATGTAGAACATTTAAAAAAAAACTGTAAAAAATATTTAAAAAATTTAAAAAATAATTTAAAAAATGAAGGGCCAATGTACATGGGTTCCCATACCGTGTGAATGAGAGGTTTGTTTGCGTGGCAGGAGCTGCCAGGATGCAGCGGCTATATGAACACAGCTGCAGGTCCCTGAATGCACACAGTCTGCATTCGGGGCTGTACATCTGCATCCACAACACGCCTTTCAAATTATGACCTGCAGCTGTGTATATACAGCTGCTGCGTCCCCATAGTGTAACCATCCTGCACACAAATAAAACACTACATTTGTGAATGAGCCCCAATACCTAATTTACACTCAGAACTTTATTAATTCAATACAGTTTTATCTTTTATATTTAGCAGAAATTGTGTAAGTTATGTTATGTTAGTGTCCGCTAATAATGATTTTAGTGTATTTTTGGTGGAAATATTGTTTCAGTATTTTTGGAGGGCTGTCCGGTAGGCTTATGGGGCCCTGTGATTTCTCACAGCAGCCCTGCACACAATACACATACACACTGCACTTTCATCCCTAAAGTACATGTATGTAGACAGAAATAAACTACAAAGAGACTGCGGGAGACCAGAACCTATAAGGTGCAAGAAGTAAAGAAAGAAAATTAAAAACTTGTATAGAAAATGTTGACAGAGCATAGGGATTTTGCAAACAAAGGGGTTGATGTGCTAAAGAAAAATAGGCTGCTCACTTTACATGTGAATTTGTACTTTGAAAGAGAATTTGCCCCAGAGCTTAGTGAACGTGGTGAAGTTTCATTCTGCAAAAAATACACAATCACATCCAAAGAAGATAAAAAACTGTGTTTGCTTTCATATGTATACAAGTCATATATATATACAAGTTCACATGCAAAGTGAACAAGCTATTTGCCTTTAGTAAATCAACCCCCATAAGTACTGTAAACACACATGAAATAATGTGAATCAGTAGGTGTGGAAGCACCTATAAATCAAGAGTGCAACCAAAATTGAGGCCAATAAAAATAATCGTCTTATAACTGTATTGTGCATCATATGATCAAATCTATCCTTCTAGCTGTCCAGTATCCGAACAAATGTGATTGGACCTTGTAAACTGTCTGTGTCTCATAAATGGTCCTATCTAAAACAAATTAGGCATTTAAGTGTCTCAATGACTCACTATTGTGGCCAAAGTGGTTATCTATACATATAGTAAGTAATAGAAAGTTATTGGAAGCAAGAACTAAGAAAAAAATGCAAACACAGAGACAAAGAACAAATTGGGCAGTTAAAGATATTGACAGCCAATAGTAGAATTATATACCATACTATAAATTTCTGACTCTCTACTGAAATGATTGCAAAAGTGGTGCATTCCCTATTGAAACACTTGCCTGTATATGGTTTACAAGCCAAGGTAGCTTTAAAAGGATCACCTCAACTTGAAGGCTTTATCCCTGCCCCTTAATCCCGTCTTATGTTACTGATGGCAACTTAACTAGCTAATAAGTCCTTCCCACCATGTTTGTATACAGGTTCTTAGTGTGAGGCAATCCTTATCGGCTGATCCTTTCTCAGCTGCTACTCCTATAGCCATTGTCTTCCTGTAGACTTTTCAATATCCCTCTTTATCCATCAGCTGTTTCTGTCAACCTCTACTTTACTCGGTGTCATGTGGGCACAAATCCTCCATGTAGCCTCAATACTATCCCCTGATCCTCCCTTTGTTTTTTCTATGTCAGCCAGCAGATCTGTAAGATAGCTATTTGTCTGTCTATCTATATACACACTGTGGTATGGTAATTGTACAATTTTGTAATAGTTTGCTTTGTGTTTGATTATTTTATATTGGCATGTCATACATGTTTATGAACTATCTGTGAATCATTATACATCACACATTTTATACTATATATAAGGAAATATAATTACAAGGATCGCTGCTTGGACAGAAGAGAGACTTTGCCCTAAAAAAGCAAATAGCCTTTTCATTTAATAGATTATATGTTTTGTGTCCACTTTAGAAAGGCCAATGGGAGCTGATTGCAATAATTAAACTTTATTGATTATCCCATTGGGTGCAATTGGAAGCTTATTAAAGCAAATCAGTTAATGTAGTAACACCTTTACGCTTGAGAGGATGAGGAAGGACACAGACACAATTCTTAAAATGGAGCAGATCATTAGTGCAATAAGTTCTTCTCAGCGTGCCGGCGATAAACAGTGATAGACTCGGTGTACGTTTAATAATTACATACACCATGAGCATGCAGTCAAAATAAATTGATGGTAATAACTGTGATTCTTAGAATGACATGGCATGCTATGAACAGAAGCACCTTCAAATTGCTAATGAGAATTACCATACACAATCATTTACAGTCAATGAATGTTAACATGTATCATTCACAATTAGCACAGCACTTAGCTCAGGATGGTGTTAATTTTGCAAGGCATCATTTAAACAGATTAAATGTTTGAAATCATGCAGCGTAGTAATATGTGACCAAAAGAGTCAAGTATTCATTTACTGATCTAATGGAAAACACATTTCTCTGCAAGTAAAATATAATTTGAGTAATGCAAATAAAAATGAATATACATAATACATAAACTGTATATAAACAACTAAATGTTTGATGTTCAATATATATACTGTATATATACTATATATAGTGAGTACATCCATCACATTTTTGTAAGTAAATATTTTATTATATCTTCTCATGTGACAACACTGAAGAAATTACACTTTGCTACAATGTAAAGTAGTGAGTGTACAGCTTGTATAACAGTGTAAATTTGCTGTCCCCTCAAAATAACTCAACACACAGCTGTTAATGTCTAAACCGCTGGCAACAAAAGTGAGTGCACCCCTAAGTGAAAATGTCAAACTTGGGCACAAGGTGTCAAGGTGTCAATGTTTTGTGTGACCACCATTATTTTCCAGCACTGCCTTAACCCTCTTGGGCATAGAGTTCACCAGAGCTTCACAGGTTGCCACTGGAGTCCTCTTCCACTCCTCCATGATGACATCACGGAGTTGGTGTATGTTAGAGACCTTGCGCTCCTCCATCTTCCATTAGAGAATGCCCCACAGATGCTGAATAGGGTTTAGGTCTGGACACATTCTTGGCCAGTCCATCACCTTTACCCTCAGGTTCTTTAGCAAGGCAGGTCATCTTGGAGGTGTGTTTGGGGCCATTATCATGTTGGAATATTTCCCTGGGGCCCAGTTTCCAAAGGGAGGGGGTCATGCTCTGCTTCAGTTGTCACAGTACATGTTGTTATTCATGGTTCTCTCAATGAACTGCAGCTCCCTAGTGCCAGTAGCACTCATGCAGCCCAAGACCATGACACGCCCACCACCATGTTTGACTATAGGCAAAACACACTTGTCTTTGTACTCCTCACCTGGTTGCCGCCACACATGCTTGACATCATCTGAACCAAATAAGTTTATCTTGGTCATCAGACCACAGGACATGGTTCCAGTAATCCATGTCCTTAGTCTTCTTGTGCATCATCATTAGAAGAGGCTTCTTTCCGAGACGACAGCCATGCAGACCAATTTGATGCCATGTGCTGGTCTGAGCACTGACAGGCTGACCCCCAAACCTTTCAACCTCTGCAGCAATGCTGGCAGCACTAATACGTCTATTTCCCAAAGAAAATCTCTGGATATGACGCTGAGCACGTGTACTGAACTTCTTTGGTCGACCATAGCGAGGCCTGTTCTGAGTTAAACCTGTCCTGGTAAACCACTGTATGGTCTTGGTCATCAAGCTGCAGCTTAGTTTCAGAGTCTTGGCACTCTTCTTATAGCCTAGGACATCTTTATGTAGAGCAACATTTATTTTTTTCAGATCCTCAGAGAGTTCTTTGCCATGAGGTGCCATGTTGAACTTCCAGTTACCAGTATGAGAGCGTGAGATCGATAACACCACATTTAACACACCTGCTCCCCATTCACACCTAAGACCTTGTATCACTAAAGAGTCACATGAAACCAGGGAGGGAAAATGGCTAATTGGACCCAATTTAGACATTTTCACTTAGGGGTGTACTCACTTTTGTTGCCAGAGGTTTAGACATTAATGGCTGTGTGTTGAGATATTTTGAAGGGACAGCAAATTTACACTGTTATACAAGCTGTACACTATTTTACATTGTAGCAAAGTGTCATTTCTTCAGGCTTGTCACATGAAAAGATATAATATAGGTGAGGGGTGTACTCACTTTTGTGAGATACTGTATATCTTTTTTTTGTCACACCTTTTAATTTTTTTTTTGCACAAAAGAGATTCAGACTCAATACATCAACCCTTTACCATATTTTCTTCCTTGGCTTGCCAGTATACCCCTTTTTTTTATTTTGTTTTCCTTTGGTCTCTATTTTATATGTCATCTATGTGATGCTAAAGGTAACTACAAATATTAGAGAATGGGCATCCTATCCAGCTGGCTACGGTCAAATAAGGACATCATTATTTCAATGAGTATTCTGTTACCCCTCCAAAAACCCAATTGTTTCACCAAAATCAGGCCAAGAATGTAAGATTGTCTCTTGATTGAGATAAACAAGTGCCAGATATAAATATTTGCCCTCAAATTTCCATACATATAAACATGCACACTTGGGCAATCATAGTGCAAAAACATAGTTATTGGAAAAGTTTGGCAGGTAACCCTGTTAGCCAATTTGCTTATTCATTGCAAATGGCTTTTTATGAAACAAAAAATATAGCTAATTCTATATGCTTCTTCATTCCATTTCTCACCAGTGGCCTGTGCTGACAGGACTGAGAAACAGCTACACCCCTTAGTGCAAGCTTGACCTCATCCTTGGATTGCAGGGGAGAGGAGGGGAAGTGTCTGCCCAGGTGATATGGTACTCTCATAATCCTTGCCAGGACTTTCAGAACTCCTGCTCTCAGAATCCCTGCCAGGACATCCAGAATCCCATACAGGACTTGCAAAGGTACTTGCATATTCCCTGCCAGGATTTCCATTGGCATTCACATAATCCATGCCAGGAGTTCTCAGTAGCTATGCTGGGTGTGTCCTCTGACCAGAAGGGTATTTATGCTCAAGTCTTTGATGTGACTAGCTGTGTCTTATCACCAGCTACCTGAGAGCTAAGAACTGTAATACTTACCTGCCATTTGCCTGTTTGTGAATGACCTGAATTGACCTAACTAATCTCTTGCTTGTTACCTGCCTAAAGTCCCATACACAGGGGCAGAGTGTTGGCAGACATTTGCCAGTACAATTTGCCAACATTCTGCCCATGGATAAGTCAGTCTGTAGGACGTGCATGCTAGACAATCAGCAGCCGGCCGACTCCTGATCAGCGCTCTCAGCCAATGGCAGAGATCACTGATCGGAGTGTTCTGGCAGGGAGGCCATCCCCCTGTCAGAACACAACAGCTCAGCAAGGGAGATCACTGGACTAACCTTGCATGGTTAGCACAGTGTCTCTGACCGAGTTGTACAAAAAAAAACATAGTGTGTACCAGGCTTAAATTTCTGTTCAGACCTGAACACTATCTTCTGCCTGTCTTAAGCCCCTGCTTGGACCTGACTACTCTCTCATCTAAAACCCTGTGAACAGTCTCTCTGACCATAGAATCTCCATTCCAACCACCCCTCTGGTGGGGCACTCCTGAGGGCTGTAAGTTAGTGTCAGTTTGCAGCAAAATAAACTGGAACAGCTGGGATTTCCCAGTTCCCTACCTCCACCATCAGGAGCTCTGGTGAAGACCAACTGCCACTTAAATTCTGTAGCTCAGATGAGCTCAGGTCACCTACCAGGGTCCTACTCAGATGGCTGTTGAACAGAACAGTCATATTTAGACACGATGCACTGCTGCTGTGAAAGAATATTGAGGTAACCGGAATTGTTACTACAAAGTCTGTATGGGTGAATATATATTTTTGTGTCTCAAATTGAGCTCTAAATATAACAAGTATACTTTTACCGTATTTATCGGCGTATAACACGCCTTTTTTCCCCTTAAAATCAGGGGAAAATCGTGGGTACGTGTGATACGCCGATACTCCACGATTTCCGCCCGATTTTTGGGCTCTGGGTGGCCTTCAGCCACCTTCGGCCCTTCTCACAGCTTTCGGCCGCCTTAGGCCCTTCTCGGCGGCTTTCGGCCACCTTCGGCCCTTCTCGGTGGCTTTCGGCCGCTCTCGGCCCTTCTCAGCGGCTTTCGGCCACCTCAGCCCTTCTCGGCGGCATTCGCACGCTCTCGGACCTTCTCGGCGAAAACCGCCGAGAAGGTCCGAGAGCGGCCTACAGCCGCCGAGTAAGGTCGAGGCGGCCTAAAGCCGCCGAGTACGGCCGAGGCAGCCTACAGCCGCCGAGAAGGACCGAGGCGGCCGAAAGCTGCCGAGAAGGTCCGATGCGGCCGAGAGCGGCCGAAAGCCGCCAAGAACTTCCGGGCGCCGCCGAGATACACAGGATATCTCGGCGGAGCCATTTTAAAAAAAATAAGCGGACATCACTAATGCACTAAGGCTACAACGACGGACAAGCTGCATGACAAGGCTGCATGACAAGGCTGCAATGAGGACAGGCTGCATGACAAGGCTGCAATGAGAACAGGCTGCATGACAAGGCTGCAATGAGGACAGGCTGCATGACAGGGCTGCAATGAGGACAGGCTGCAATGACAAGGCTGCAAATGACGCTGACAAGGCTTCAGATGGACACTAATAAGGCTGCATTGATGGGCATTTAAATGTAAGTTTTTTTCCTTAAATTTCCCTCCTAAAAGTTTTTTCCACAAAATTCCCTCCTAAACTTGGGGTGTGTGTTATACGCTGGCGCGTGTTATACACCAATAAATACGGTAATTTTTTTTATGTACATTAAAAAAAAAAAATGTTGTATATTCTTCATGCACACCATACTGGAATTGACCATGTGATTAACTACTTAACAACCGGACCCATAACTGAATGACGGCTACAGGGCGGTTGCTTAACTCTGGGAGGCCGTCATGTGACGTCCTCCCAGAATTCCGCTCTCGTGCGCCCCCCGGGGCGCGCACTCGAGAGCATCCTGCAGACCTGGCACATCACGGATCACGGTAAACGGGCGCTCGTCTGAACCATTTACCACGTGATCACTCCGTCAAATTTAACGGAGCGATCACTTGTAAACAAACCGGCATCATGTTATGATGCAGGTTCCTCCCTCCCCTCTCTGTACAGGTTGGTACAGCGGAGGGGGAGAGATCAGTGTCAGCAGCGCTGTGGGCTGGATCTGCAGTGCCCACAGTGCTGCTCATTGACAATTAACCCCTCAATTCCCTGCCAATACTCTGCAATACCCAGCCGATACTCTGCAATACCCAGCAATGTCCTGCCAATACTCTGCAATACTCTGCAATGCCCTGCCAATAATCTGCAATACCCAGCAATGATCTGCCAATACTCTGCAATATCCAGCAATGCCCTGCCAATACTCTGCAATACTCTGCAATACCCAGCAATGCCCTGTCAATACTCTGCAATACCCAGCACTGCCCGGCCAATACTCTGCAATACCCTGCCAATACTCTGCAATACCCAGAAATGCCCTGCCAATACTCTGCAATACCCTGCCAATACTCTGCGATGCCCTGCTGTACTGCAATGCCCTGACAATACCCAGCAATGCCCTGCCAATACTCTGCGATGCCCATCAATGCCCTGCCAATACTCTGTAATACCCAACAATAATCTGCAATACCCAGCAATACTCTGTAATAGCCTGCAATACTCTGCCAATACTCTGCCATACCCAGCCATACTCGGTGATACCCTGCAATACCCAGCCATACTCGGTGATGCCCTGCAATACCCAGCCATACTCTGCAATACCCAGCCATACTCGGTGATACCCTGCAATACCCAGCCATACGCGGTGATACCCTGCAATACCCAGCCATATTCAGTGATACCCTGCAATACCCAGCCATAGTCGGTGATACCCTGCAATACCCAGCCATAGTCGGTGATACCCTGCAATACCTAGCCATACTCGGGGATACTGTGCAATACCCAGCCATACCCGGTGATACTCTGCAATACCCAGCCATACTCAGCCATGCTCAGCCATGCTCAGCCATACTCTGTGATACCCTGCAATACCCAGCCATACTCGGCCATGCTCAGCCATACTTTGATACCCTGCAATACCCAGCCATACTCAGCCATGCTCAGTCATACTCTGTGATACCCTGCAATACTCGGTGATACCCAGCCATGCTCGGCCATGCTCAGCTGTACTCGGCCTCTGTATGTTGCCAGGCTGTGGAAGTCTCACACATGTAGTATTGCCGTACTCAGGAGGAATAGGAGAATCTATTTTGGGGTGGCATTTTTGGTATGTACATGCTATGTGTTAGAAATATTGTATAAATGGACGACTTTGTGTTAAAAAAATGAATTTTAACCACTTCCTGCCCGCCGGCCGTCATATGATGTCCTTGACTTTGTGCGGGGATATCTGAATGATGCCTGTAGCTACAGGCATCATTCAGATATCAGATTTTTCAGCCAGCGATTCCCTACACCATAACAACAATCATAGTGGCTGTTCCACTGCTTGATCGTTCTTACTGGAGGACATCCCCCCGCCGCCCTCCGGTGCGTCTACCGACTCGCCAATACAATCAAAGCCAGAATTGTTTTTCATTTTTCATTTTTTTATTTCAGGCTTCCCAGCCTAATGGTGAGATGTGGGGTCTTATTGACCCCATATCTCACTGTAAAGAGGACCTGTCATGCCATATTCCTATTACAAGGGATGTTTACATTCCTTGTAATAGGAATAAAAGTGATCAAAAAATTTATTTTTGCGGAAAAAAATGTCAAACTAAAATAAATAAAGTAAAATGAACAAAACATTTTTTAAAGCACCCCTGTCCCCATGTGCTCGCACGCAGAAGCGAATGCATATGTAAGTCCCGCCCACATATGAAAACGGTGTTCAAACCACACATGTGAGGTATCGCTGCGAACGTTAGAGTAAGAGAAATAATTCTGGCCCCAGATCTAACCAGTAAAAAAAATTAAAGCGTCGCCTATGGGGATTTTTAAGTAGCGACGTTTGGCGCCATTCCACGAGTGCGTGCAATTTTGAAGGGTAACATGTTAGGTATCTATTTACTCTGCGTAACTTCATCTTTCACATTATTCAAAAACATTGGGCTAACTTTACTGTTTTTTTTTTTTTAAGCACAAAACATTTTTTTTTCCAAAAAAAGCGTTCAAAAAATTGCTGAGCAAATACCGTGCGAGATAAAAAGTTGTAACAACCACTATTGTATTCTCTAGGGTCTTTGCTAAAAAAAAATATATCATTTTTTTTCTAGCAAATAAATTATGATTTTTACATCTGAAATGTCAGAATGGGCCTGGGTGCTACAGAACGCCTGATGGCGCTCCCTGCATGTTGGCCCACTGTATGTGGCCAGGCTGTGTAAAAGTCTCACACATGTGGTATCACCGTACTCGGGAGTAATAGCAGAATGTGTTTTGGGGTGTAATTTGTGGTATGCATATGCTGTGTGTGAGAAATAACCTGATAATATGACAATTTTGTGCGGAAAAAAGGGAAAAAATATTGATTTTGCAAAGAATTGTGGGAAAAAATGACAACTTCAAAAAACTCAGCATGCCTCTTACTAAATACCTTGGAATGTCTTCTTTCCAAAAAGGGGTCATTTGGGGGGTATTTGTACTTTTCTGGCATGTTAGGGTCTCAAGAAATCAGTACTGTCAGGTGTGATCAATTTTCAGATATTGGCACCATAGCTTGTGGACTCTATAACTTTCACAAATAACAAATAATATCCACCAATTTGTACTTATTTTTACCAAAGATATGTAGTGGTATAAATTTTGGCCAAAATTTATGAAGAAAAATTTAGAATCTGCTAAATTTTATAACAAAAACTAAGAAAAATTCATTTTTTTACAGAATTTTCGGTCTTTTTTCTTTTATAGCACAAAAAATAAAACACCTAGTAGTGATTAAATAACACCAAAAGAAAGCTCTATTTGTGTTTAAAAAAAGGACAAAATGTCATATGGTTACAGTGTATGACTGAGTAATTGTCATTCAAAATGTGAGAGCACCGAAAGCTGAAAATTGGTCTGGTTATTAAGGGTGTTTAAGTGCCCAGTGGTCAAGTGGTTAAAAGGGTGCTGCAATGACTGTACAACATGGATGAAATATCTTGCCAGCATACCAACAATCTTTTCTTTCAAAGATCTTTATTCCTATATGATCACATAGAATAGCAAAGTTTCTGGACCATGAAGCATGCAAGTAAAAAAGGTCCATATAAATAATCCTACCAAAGTATGTTATTGTTTTAAAATATTCACTTTTTTCATAGTTCATTTTATTTGTACAAAGACGCTACCATATTTACTCATTATATAAGTAGACTCTACTTCTGACTGATCCTCGTCCCCTAAAATTCAGCCTTGAACCATAAACTATGGTTTCTATTAATAAATGTGAAGTTATGCACTTTAAAGCTAGGAAGATGCATGCATCATACCCACTAGGGGGATTACAACTGGGTAAATCAATGGTAGCATGTGGTTTCCAATGCGAGCAAAGTCCTTTTTTTTATTAAGAGAGGTATAGACTCCAGTGAGAAATATATAATTTTTTCCACTGTACAAATTTTTTGTAAGACCTCATGTGGACTATGCAGTTAATTTTTGGACACCAGTTCATACAATGGATATTGGGGAACTGGAGAAAGTGCAGAGAAGGGCAACCAAACTGATAAGAGGCATGGAGGAGCTCAGCTATGAGGAACGATTAGAGGAACTGAATTTATTCTCTCTTGAGAATAGAAGCTTAATGGGGATATGATCAACATGTATAAATACATAAGTGGTCCATATAGTGAACTTGGTGTTGAGTTATCCACTTTAAGGTCATTACAGAGAACAGGGAGGCACTCTTTACCCCTAGAGGAAAAGAGATGTCATCTCCAAATATGGAAAGGTCACAAATGTGCAAATGTGGAATAGACTCCCTGAAGAGCTGGTTCTAGCTAGCTCAGTAGCTTGCTTTAAAAAAAGTCCTGGATTCTTTCCTAAATGTAAATAATATAACTGGATACTAACATTTATAGGTAAAGATGATCCAGGGAATATCCAATGTTTTGCCTTGCTGGACCAAATTCCATCATGCTTTGCTGTTTTTTTTTGCCTTCCACTGGATCAACTGTGGGTATAGGGTTATGTATATGGGATTGTGTGTTTTATATTGTTTCCCTTTTATTGGTTGAACTTGTCTTTTTTTCAACCTAACTATGTTACTATGTAGCTATGAAACTAGACATAGAGACCAGGGGCAGCTGGTAGTATATTTCTGGGGGGAGCAAACAGTGCACCCATAGATACCCCCCCAGTCGGGTCACCTGCAACCTCCCCGTCCGGTCAGTCTGTCAGACGGTTCCCAGCCTGGCACTTACCTCATCTATGGTGCTGGCGATGGGTGGCAGCTTCCGCTTTTTTCTCCTCCTCAGCATCACAGCATCTCCTCCCTCCTCCTCCTAGGCCAATTGGAACGCTTCTTCTTTTGGCCAATTTCATGACCTGCTTGCTGATTGCCTCAGAGGAGAACCAGTGTGACAATAGCAAATATTCATTCGCTATTGTCACACAACTGGGTGGGCTCGGGTTGCAGTGCTCTGCGGTCATCCATGTGTCTAGCGGCCTGCATGTAGATTAGGGGGCTGGACACATGGATGGGGGTGGCACCCATGAACCCCATATAGACGGGTCGCCACTGATAGAGACCGTGATTGACTGATACATGTCTAGAGAAGAAAGAAGTGGTGTGTGACAACCACTAACTACTGAATTTTATGTTACAGTTCTAACATGGAAATCTGTTTTCATTATTTACTGCTAAACACTTTGCACAGCAAAAATTACTCCATTATAGTGTGGCATGTATAGGCAATGTACGCCATTGTGGTAAGGCAGTGCAGGCTTTAAAACAGGCAGTGATGATGTGACATAAAGCCTCCTCATAGCCTGTCAAATGCCCCCTAAAAGTGATCCACCATGGATTGCCCTTCAAAGGTCTATCACTAGTGTAGACTAACCCTTAAATAAACAGCTGAATCATTTGCACATGGATGACCACAAGCAACCATTCTGGGCATCTTTAAAACATTCAGTAAGCAAACTATGAGGAATTTTGTATGAATATGAGACAGTATTATTGTATAGTATCATATTATTATACAGTATCAAGAACAGATCATTAGTCATTTTCACTCAACAAGATTGGCTTGTATACATTAGGCCAACTCCAATCAAGACATTAGATTTCCTTCAATATGTTACTCGTTCTTATGATGTTCTTTTGTGAAAAATCCCGTTCCTATTTTTAACACTATTATTTGACATCATCTCACTGTAGAATATGGACATGACACTACCATATGTGTAGCAGTTAGACTCACATTCCATGATCATCTCCATTTGATCATATCATTTCTATCATGTATGGTCCTCAAAAAGATCTCAGTGCAGCCTTAAAGTGTCAAAGTTGGGCAGGCTTAATAAGCAAAGATACATGATTTGTCTCACTATTCTTAATATTTATACTACACCAAATGACAGAACTCAACATTATCTCATACTCCTCATTATTAACTACTGAATATCTTATACCAATTAGGGTCTACAACACAGTGACATGCAGCTCATTTTTTTTTAAAGAAAATTTTACATTAATGTAAGTTCTGAGCTTAAATTATTTCACACAAAGTCCAGTTCAGGTGATAGAATAAAGAATGTTGATTTCTGGGTCAAATTTCTTCTTTCTACATTTCAGATTTAGTTGTACTATATTTTCCAAGCACTGTAAATATTGTAATTTATATCATGTAAAAGTATAGAGCATGGCTGCCCAACACACCTTGGTAAAATGAAATCTACTTATTACACATTTGGTTTTGGGTTTAATACCACTTTAAAGTTCTGACCTTGAATTATTTCACACATAGCCAAGTTCAGCTGATAGAATAAAGGATGTTTATTTCTGGGTCAAATGTCTTCTTTCTATATTTCAGATTTAGTTTTACTTTTTTTTCCAAGAACTCTAAATACCACAATTTAGGTCATGTAAAAGTATAGGGCATGGCTGCCCAACACTTACTGATGTCATAGGTGGTTTTGTTTTCTTATATGTAAATCCCAAGTTGATGGGTTCTAAACCAGGTATGATAAAATATATTCAGAATGCCTTGTAAAAAAATAATTTATTTTAATAAATAGTTTCTGACATAGATTGACTTCAATTATAGATTTCAGAGGCATGGCTAAAGGTGGAACTATATTTAAGGCCCCTATCACACATGTAGACAGTATGTCCTTATTTCATCCATCCGTTTGCGGACGAAATATGGACATACATGCATCCCTATGGGATAGCGGGTGCCTGTGGATGAACATCCGCTGACACCCGATATCATCCATCTCCGCTATGATCCGATTCTGCAGACGCAGGAAAATCCTATTTTTCTATCAATTTGCAGAGCGGATCGGATGAACACGGACAGACGGTCCGTGTTCATCCGATCCCCTATAGAGGAGAGTGGAGATCTCATAGGGCGGTCCCTGCACAGTGTCCACCAGCTCAGCAGGGATAAACGGAGCGATCCCCACTGAGCAAGCGGACCATCATGGGGCAGATCATCACAAATCCATCCCGTGTGAAAGGGGCCTAAGGCTTAATTTGTAAAGCAGTGGTATTGCCTCATTACACCCATACCAGAGCCAAAACTCTACCCTTTTTCCACTAATAGCGAGGACTCAGGGCTGTTTGAAGGGATTTGGGGTGCCCAAGCAAAGTGGACATGGAGGCTCCCCCGCACGTACACACACCCAAAGGCTACACAAATCACAGCATAGCAATACAGTTTAAGTTCACCAACACTTTGAATGTGACAGCACTTTAAGGGCAGATTGCGCTATAGCGCCTGCAATACACTCCAGTGTGAAAGGAGTCTTACGTACACACTAACATGGAAGCATTGTGGCAGTAAACAATGAGGTCTTAAAGCACCCATATGGCTGGGCATATAAATTATGAATAAGGGATAACATCTTGTACAGTGGACACAGTATATCTAACGATATGAGGAGAGCAAAAAAGAAATATTTACCATAGCTTTACCATAGAAACAATTACCATAGCTTTCTTTCCATTTTCTTTCTTTACCATCCCATTTCCATCTTATTGCTTCTTTTTTGAATAAGGTAATATTTATTAAAGCTTTTTGCAAAAATTTACAAAGACTCAAAGAAAGACTCTACAGTAGAGTGTACTGTAGAGTCTTTTCTCTGCTTTGTAAATGTTTGCAAAAATCTTTAATAAATATTACCTGATTCAAAAAGAAAATAATAAGATGGAAATGGGATGGTAAAGAAAGAAAATTAAAAGAAAGCTATGGTAATTGTTTTTATTATGGTCAGCAAGCTACCATATTTTTTTTACCAAATAGGTCTTGATGACTGCCCCCCCTTACTACTCCCCCCATGTTCCTTTTAACCCCCCTTCCTACCGCGTACCACACGGCAGGAGATTCAGTTTTCTGTTCCTGGCCGGCTGGACTGAAAGGAAGTGAGCACTCAGTGTGTGCACTTCCTGTCAAACTGTCCGGGAACAGGAAACTGAATCTCCTGTACCACATGGACTGCAGGAGGGAGGAAGAGGAGATCGGTCACGCTACAGGCTGCAGCTTATAGGAAGCGGCAGCCAGCGGCGTGGCCGGGGCCCCAGGCCAGCTCGGGGCCCCAAGCAATTGCTTATTTTGCCAGCCATGTCGCGAGTCCTGGGTTTTTTTTTTTGAGCTTAAAAAACCCAAAGCTTGTTACAGCTCAAAAACGCCATGGTGTATGAGACAATGAATAACATGGAGTGGCATCTTTAAGCTACAAAATAAGCTCAAAAATGCCGCTGTAAAAACGTTCATGTGTATGATGTCTCAGAGTGCCCATTTATTATCCTCGGAGGAATGAATTGTTGAAAATGTGCAACACAGATCTGTCATCTGCTTCCCAGAGTTGAAATATTTTTCCTCCACCAGCAGTGTGATGAACTGCTAATATAGTTTCTTGAACTCCATACTAGTTCACCAGAATTATTTGAAAGCCTTGGGCACTATTGCCTGGGTTGCTTGGTTATAAACTCCTTGTTATACACATTTTGTTCTTTTCAAGAACAATATCATATTCCAAATTCAGAAATATTTAGGTATCGACAAATAACACATTTCTTCTCAAACTATTCTAGGGTTCAAACTGACTTACAAACTCAGACATTTTTTTTTAACCTATATGTTCTTCAGACCCTTGAGTTCCTGGTCTGATCTCTAACATGTATGTCCATTTGAACTCTGCTGAAAGTTCTCTGCTCCCGGCTTACACTTCCCTCTGGGCCACTGGCCTTGATGTCCTGCTGAAACCTGAGGATTGGACGGATATTTGGTAATCTACTAAATCATCCGCTGTTAACATATTAGTGTTAGAAACCAATTACAAGGAATTAACTAGATTTTAACTCCTACCCTTTCTGAGGCTGTATGGATTTGAGCACTCATATGCATATATGGTGGACCTGTTGTATAGTTTCTTTCCTACTGGACTGAACTATTTGGCATGGTCTCTGTTTTATTGGACGTCCCCCTCTCACCTGATCCTGCCACAATGTTACTAAATAAACGCCCCCAAGACCTGACTTTCTCACAATTTAAATTGCTTTTGTATGTAACTACAGCCTCCAAGCAGACCATTGCTAAATCTTGGAAAATACCCTCTTTAAGCATGCTTGAAACAAAACACAGAATAACCCAATTCATGATACACAGCAAAATTGAACCTACTCTGCTTGACCGTGTCCTGAAGCACCTTAAAACCTGGCAACCTTGGTTTGACCATTATTTACCACTCATCTTTGACCATTCGTTAGTGGAACCCAAGTTACTTTCTGTGGCACTGTTAGGTTCACCCTTGGCCGATGGGGTAGCATGCTTTGCTTGCCCAATGAGAGACTTCATTCCAGCACTTTTCCTCCCTTCTTGTTCCTCAAAGTATTGATAAAGTATTGATATTGATGTAAATGATCTGGTTCCTGGACAGGCAGCTTCTACATTCCATAGAATCTCTAAGGTCTCCTTGGCTTGTAGTGTAATATAAAAAAATGGAAATTGAAGCGCCACATCACTGCTAAGAGGTCCAGATACAACTTTTTTCCAAGGTCAGATGGACAATCCAAAAAGTATCCAATGGATTTCAGGGGTCCAAGAGCACCCGCTTTATCATGGCTTGATTCAAAACAATGTGCATAGACTAAAAGTAAAGTTAACCTTTAATGTTATTTTTGTCCAGTGTGATTCCAAGCACAGGTCTTGTAAGTAGCTGGTTTGCCAGTTAGTTTGGCTGCTAAACAAGCTGCTGACAAGACCTGTGCTCCAATCACACTAGAAAAAAAAGATGAAAGGTTCAGTTCACTTCCAGTGTATTCACATTGTTGTCATTCAAGCCTAGAGGAAGGGGGTGCTCTTGGACCCCCGAAAGCCAAGAGCACCTTGACAAGGGTAACCTAGAAATGTACACACTCCTTTTGCATTTGTTCAAAAGGAAGCAAATTCCAATATGAGGAATTTTCTTTGCATTAGTTAATTTTAGAAGATGTATCTGATGAGATTTAATACTGCCTTTTGGACATCATCACAGTTGTTCTTTGCACTCCTCTGCCTCCCCAGCAAAAAGTATGCAAGCCATCTACCAATCTTTAAATACATTTGTTCCTGCTACTCAGCCAATTGAGAGAAGCAACCATGTGCAGTGAATTGTTTTCTATCCTCAATGAGGAAGAAATCTGCCCAGACCAGCCCAGTCTCTTTTTTGTACCAAGTTGGAAAACAAACAGCCCCTTTTTTTTGCTGAAAAGTGTTTATCATTGACCACTAATGTAGCCCTAAAAAGGCTCATCCTTGCTCAAGTGTGGCATCAGCTTGTCAAATTGAGGTTGGACTTTTTACATTTATTGGACAAGCTGATGGTCTGCCACTAAATAATATATACATACATGTATAATATATTAAAGTTGCCTTATTATACATGGAATAAGCATACCAAATAGGGAATAGCAGGTGGAGCAGGACAGATTCAGATCTAAATCCCATTTCACAGTTCATATTATGAATGGACTTAGATATACTGATTTATATTAAAGATCTCAGCCTCCCAGTGTTGCACAGTTCCATAATTCACACACAGCAATAGACACTATGTGCTTCTATTATTTAATAACATTCCATGACAATAAATCTGTAATTTAGGGAAGGCGCATGCAGATTTCACTATGCAAATGTTAACTCTCATGAACTGCTGCAAAACTTCGATTCCACTTAGATAAAGTTGTATTTAATTTTGCATTTATTTGCACTATTTTAAAATGCAATAACACAGATTTATAAAGAAAAAATGGAAGGAATGCCTTGGGGAATGTTCACATATTTCTTAGCAACAGGGCTTTGAAAGGTAAACAAAATTTCTTTCTGCGTATAATAACTACATTTTCTATATTATAGATATTGCTGTTTTTATTTCCCCGGAGCACCTTGATAAATCTCAGAATGTAAAGTGTTACCCTTCCTTCTACGGAAGACATTTGTCAATTGTCACATCAATAAAACTAATTATGAAGAGTCCAGGTAGCAGTCTGATTATGGGAAGTGGTGATGAAGTCACAAAGGAGATCCTGAAAACTTTTGTAACTAGAATATGTTATTTGTGGAAAAATATATGGGCATGGATTAAGCAAATGTAACATTTCAGAAAGTATAATATAGGTTCCTGCAAATGTTGATTGAGTACTCGTTTTTGTAATCTAAACCTTAGTGCTACAGTGGTTTTCAGAAACAATACCAGCACATGAAAGCAAAACAGAACATTGGCCAAGGTCAGTTGAACTTTTATCCAACAGATGAATATACTCCTCTGTTAACATAACACTTTGATAGAGTTGTTCTATTGATTTTATTAGCTATATGTTGACAGTCCCCATAATAAAATGATTAGAATACAGGTGGATGGGGTAGACATGAGGTGGCATTTTAAACTGCCTTTTCTTCATGTGGAAATGTTACACATGTACATGTTACAGATGTCAGGCTGTGTAGGCCATATTAGTAGTATTTTTGAATATATTTTTTCTTGTTTTGTACATGCAATTGTTTAATCTTTGCTAGTCTGTGAAAATCAAATAAAAAATCTTTATTACTTTTTAGATATAGTACTCATGTGCCTCTTAAAGTCCACAAAACATTAGTATTTTCTTTTCATGTTACAGATGTGTTTTTAAAGACACATTTTTAACATTAATACAAAATAAATAAAATGTTTTTTTATCTTTCTGGTGCATCTGTGTGTGTTCCTTAATGAGCACCTAAAAAGTCCAATTTTCTTTCTTTCTCAATTTTTCATAATTCATCCTATAAAGATTTTATGATACTGTGTCACCAGCGTAAAATTTAATTCAAATATGTCACATCCTATACTTAAATTATCAGCTGCAGCTAAAGTGACTCCACTGATTGTAGAGATAATCTACATTTTTATAAGTGAAAGAAGCTGTACTATCTTAATCTAAACCCCAATATATTCATCCAACTCCTATGATTGCACCAATAGTCACTATTCCATATATCTGAATATTGTCAAGAAATATATACATATAATAGTTAATTAAATGTAAAAAAAAATGGCCATCAAATTAAAGTTGTGATGGAAGCTTCCTGATGACACACTATGCAAAACACGTTGAGACATAGTGGAGCGACGCGTACGTCACTTCCTGTCCCTGGGTTATGTCACATCCGATAGTTGGAACACATGCTGGCTTGACTGCACGGAGCCATGTGACAGATATTTGATACATTGAATAGACTCAGTGCTGGTTAAAGGGCACTTTTAAATGTAAGTTAGTATTATTTTTTTTACATGAATGTACAATTTTATACTGAATAAATATGTTGCACAATGTTGGCCTTTTCTGATTGCATGATTGAATGACTACAGGATCCCTGTTGAATTGGACAGAGAAGAATATTTTTAATAATAATGCTTTTTACTTGTTGCTATCTGGTGAGTGAGAATTTTGGAAGGAGAAGGATAATGCAATTTGTTTGTAGTCATTAAGCATGCTGAACACGGAACTGAAGAACAAAGTGTAGTGGTGTATGGACACACACAAGGAATCACAGTTCTGATTTGATGGGCATTTTTAAAAAAAAGTTAGCATTATATTAACTATTGTAAATAAAAATATATATATATATATATATATATATATATATATATATATATATATATATATATATATATATATATATATATATATATATAGAATAGAATAGAATAGAAAGAATATAATCATTTACCAATATTCAAATAGAATCAATTTGAATTTGAATAGAATAGAAATTAACAATTAGAACAGAATAGAAAATAACAGAATAGTATAGAAAAAAGCAACAGAATAGAATAGAATAAAAAGAATATAACCATTTTCCGAAATTACATTTTTTAGCAGAATAAATTTGCATAGAAAAGAAAAGGAAAGAATAGAATAGTAAAGAATAGAAAATAAAATAATAGAATATAAAATAATAGAATAGAATAAACAAATAGAAAAAGAATACAGTTAAAAAACAATAAAATAGAATAGAATAGAAAGACTATAACCATTTCCCAAAATTAAAATAGAATCAATTAGAATTTGAATGCAATAGAAAAAAATTGATAAGAATAGGAAGATGGCTATATTTATTCAATTCTATTTTGTTATTTTTTTTTTATACTGTGTTATTTTCTATTCTATTCTACTCTATTATATCTATTCTACTCTATTCTTGCTATGTTATTTAATGCTATTTGTTTCTATTATATTCTAATCTATTCTGTTCTTTTTTTTTCTATTATATTTTGTTCTGTTTTATTCTATTATATTCTCTTCTTTTATTTTCTGTTATATTCTTTTCTATTCTATTTTTTTTCTATTCTATTCCTTTATTTTTCGATTCTATTTTATTCTCTTTGGAAATTGGAAAACTATTTTAATTCGAAAACTTTTCAAATTGAAAAACTTTTCGAATTCGAAAACTATTCAAAATCAATTCAAATCGTTTCGAATATGAATAAACTAATTCCAAAGACAAATTAAATGGATTAAAGAAATTGAATGAAACAAATATTTGTAAATAATGTATTGAAACAAAACAAAACAAACTTTTTCGTTCTGCACATGTCTAGTAGAGACGGCTGGTCAAGTGATCAGGGAAATCTCTGAGCAATTGCTACAAGAACACGTGAGACAAGCTCAGCCCATATGTCCATAAGTTATAAGTGTAGATTACTAATATCAGCAGCCATCCTGAGAGTGTGTCCAATGCTGAAATGACATCTTCTTTCCTTCAAATACTGTTGGGAGCACCTCCTTATTGCTACTAGAGTTCTGCAGTTCCAGCGGGATGATGTTTTGTTTGCACCCCTAGGATTCCTCCAGCTGTTCACCTGTGTTACCAGAGCTACCCTGGACTTCCCTGAGAGAAGTTCAACTACTTCCCTACTGCGCATAGTCATATGACCGCGGCAGGAACCCTTTGTCCCTCCAGGGCACCATCATATGATGTATTTTCTTCCTGAGCCTGTAGGGTGCGCGTACACGCCACCGCGTCACTGGGCACCTGTTGCATGTGCCTGGCGGCCGCGATGCCTGCCAGGCACCTGCACTTGCCCGTGAACACAGCAGGACTGTGCATCTGGGTGTGTAAACACACAGATGCACGTCCTGTCAGAGGAGAGGAGACCGATGGTGTGTACCAAGTACAGAGAAACACTGATCGGTCTCCTCCCCTTGTGAGTCCCCGCCCCCTACACTTAGAATCACTCCCTAGGAAACATAATTAACCCCTCGATCACCCCCTAGTGTTAACCCCTTCCCTGCCAGTCACATTTACACAGCAATCAGTGCATTTTTTATAGCATTAATCGCTGTATAAATTTGAATGGTCCCAAAATAGTGTCAAAAGTGTCCTAATTGTCCACCACAATATCGCAGTCATGATAAAAATCGCAGACCGCTAGGCATGTGCATTCATTTTTGTCCGAATGTATTTTCGTACGAATTTCGGTTATTTTCGTTATCGTTTTAACAAAAGATAACGAACGTGCTGAATCCGAAAACCGAAAGATCCAACATAAACAAATACTTTATTTTCATTTTTGTTGTGACAACAGTTCGATATAGATAGGAGATTCAACATGATACTGACAATAGCAATGTGATCATCAGACCTGTGGTCGAATGTGCCTAACCTTAGCTCTATTAGTCTAAAGCCGCGTACACAAGGGGCGGACTGTCTGGCCAACTTAGTCCGTCAGACAATCCGACGGACAGTCCGTCATACTTTCGAATGAACGGACTTGCCCACACACGGCACTTTTTGAGCGGACTAATACGGCGTACTAAGTACTAAGTAGGGCCGATTTTTTTCGCCGTTGGGGTTCCCCTTTAAGTCCATACCAGGCGGCGGGGCCAGCGACGTCTCCTTCGCGGGCCCCGCCTACCTGGATACCCGCTCGAAATGAGCGGACTTTTCTCCGGGCGGGAAAAGTCCGCTCATTTCAAAAGTACGGCGGACTGGCACACACATGGGCGGATTGTTCGTCGAAATGCGAGTCCGACAGACAGTATTACGGAAATTCCGAAATACTTAGTCCGCCAGACTGCACGCTGAAAAAGTCCGCTGAAGCCCACACACGAGCGGACTGTCCGCTGAAATGTGTTTCGGCGGACTAAGTAGGCCAGACAGTCCGCCCGTGTGTACGCGGCTTCAGATTATTCTACATAGAGAGAAAAGATTCAACATTATAGAGACAATAGAAAAAAAGGTTGAATGTGCCTAACCTAACTCTATTAGTTCAAGAGAAAAGATTCAACATGAAGATTCAACGAAGCAGTGGCCACGAGTGGACATTTATGGTCAAATGCTCCGCCCATAGGCTATAGAAGAATTCTAATGTTGATTGACCAGTAATAATAATTACCGTATATACTCGAGTATAAGCCGAGATTTTCAGCCTCTTTTTTGAGGCTGAAAGTGCCCCCCTCGGCTTATACTCGAGTCATCGCTGTCTGCCCGCTCGATCAGCGTGTCGAGCAGACAGACAGCGGCCATTCTATTCAAAAGCCGCGCCTCCGGCTCCGCCTTCGCCTGTGATAGGCGGAACACTGAATTTCCCAGCAGCCTGTGTTCCGCCTATCACGGACATCGTATCATCCTCGTACTACGGACGAGGATGATACGACGTCTGTGATAGGCGGAACACAGGCTGCTGGGAAATTCAGTGTTCCGCCTATCACAGGCGAAGGCGGCGGCGCAGCTTTTGAATTTTACAATGGCCGCCGACGAAGAGGGCACGGGACGGAGGCAAGGCAAGGCACGGCACGGCACGGGACGGGACGGGACGGGGGCAAGGCAAGGCACGACACGGGACGGATGCAAGGAGGCAAGGCACGGCACGGGACGGAGGCAAGGAGGCAAGGCACGGGACGGAGGCTCGGGACAAAGGTAGGCTGGACACACACACACACACACACACACACACACACACACACACACACACATGGATGGAGACACACACAGGGATGGATGGATGGATGGATGGAGACACACACACACAGGGATGGATGGATGGATGGATGGAGACACACACACACAGGGATGGATGGATGGATGGATGGAGACACACACACACAGGGATGGATGGATGGATGGACACACACACACACAGGGATGGATGGACGGACACACAGGGATGGACGGACACACAGGGATGGACGGACACACAGGGATGGACGGACACACACACAGGGATGGACAGGCATGTCTCACCCTCGGCTTATACACGAGTCAATAAGTTTGCCAGTTTTTTTGGGGGTAAATTGGGGGCCTCGGCTTATATTCGGGTCGGCCTATACTCGAGTATATACGGTAATAAATATAAATATTACTAGTGTCATACAACATTCGAATTTTACTATAGCTTGTAGGCAGAACAATCGACCGGAAATGTACGATTGCAGCGTCGTACAGTTTAGCTGCTCCGTCTAATCCTCTTAGAACATTCGATAGACACCATGAGCCTCCAAAGACAGTTTTACATTGTTGATTCTACATTATACATGTATTGTATACGGCAAGCTCCAGTTACTCTCTGTTTGATCATTTGGCAGGTTACCTTTCCTGTCACACATATATTTCAGCTGTTTTTTTTAATTAAACTAACTGTATACCTTTACTTTAACATTATCTATTGCCATCTTTAACCCCATTTACATTTCATGGCCATTTATGCTGTAATTAGTTGCTGTAGGCATAGATTTGAGAGCCTGTTAGCCTAGATGTGTCTTACATTCAGGAAATGCCTACATTATATTGTAATTCTTTGCATACATGCAAAAATATGTCATATCAGGCTATTATTACTTTGTAAATGGTGCTTGCATAGAATTCCTTGGAGGTTTGCTATATGTTCTCCCTGTGTGTTATTTATTGCATTTGTGTGGTTTCCTTTTGGAAGTACTTTTTAGGCCTCATGCACACTGGATGTTTTTTTGACGTTTTTACAGCAGCCGTTTTTGGCTGTAGATGGTTTGTTCTACAGTCGATAAATTCTCCATCATGTTGTCCTATGTGTCCATGCACATATAGGCTGTTATCAGCAGTTTTGGGCAGTGACATTTTTGAGCAGTAAAAAAACCCCCAAAACTAGTGGGTTCTGAGAGACTTTTTTCAGCTGTAAAAATGCTCTGAACACGCTGATAAATGCGTATAAATGCTGATAAAAGCTCAAAAACTTTGCTCACCAGCATTTTTTTAAGTTTTTGATCCATTGAAAAAAAAATTCTTAAAAAAACTCAAAAACGCCAATGCAGAAAGATGCTAATAAACGCTAAAAACCGCTATTGCAAAAACATTGAAAAAAGTTGAAAAAAGTTGAAAAACTCACTGCCAAACTACTGATGTTTTTATAACGTTGTTTTAATGTCCAGTGTGCATGAGGCCTTAGACATAACTAAACGATCCAAAGGTTGTAGACTGGTTAATGGGTTTAATATTGTTCATAATCATTGCTTATTGTAGTCTACCATGTTATTTTTGCCTGATAAATGCTGATAAAAGCTCAAAAACTTTGCTCACCAGCATTTTTTAATGTTTTTGATCCTAAGAAAAAAAAATTCTTAAAAAAACTCTAAAACGCTAACGCAGAAAGATTCTAATAAACGATAAAAAAACGCTATTGCAAAAACATTGAAAAAAAGTTGAAAAAAGTTGAAAAACTCACTGCCAAACTACTGATGTTTTTATAACGTTTTAATGTCCAGTGTGCATGAGGCCTTAGACATAACTAAACGATCCAAAGGTTGTAGACTGGTTAATGGGTTTAGTATTGTTCATAATCATTGCTTATTGTAGTCTACCATGTTATTTTTGCCTAAACGTTAAGTTACATGAGGGAGCTGCAGTTTTTTTTTAATCATAAAACAAAAGCAATGCTTTCTACATTACAAATCTGATCTGGTAATGTAGAAATGTACCGTATTGTTTCAGGTAAAATGAGCAATGCTAAATTTACTTTATTTTCATTAAAAGATGAAACCTGCTCCATTTGTGCTCCTTTCTTGAGCCGTAAAGCCAATCATACACACGATCGGATTGTTGGCCAACAAAACCGTGGAATTTTGTCTGAAGGGCGTTGGCCCAAACTTTTCACACGGCCACATAGTTTTTGCCCAAAAATTACAAACATAGTGATGTACTACGTTGTTTTTTCAGCTCTTTAGCGCCACCCTTTGGGTTCCTTCTGCTAATTTTGTGTTAGTAGAAATTTGACGAGTGTTGATTCGTGCTTTTCATTTCAAGCTTTTAATTTCACACTTTTCATTTCGCACTTTTCAGTTTGTTTCTGAACGACCAGTGGTCAACCAGCCATGTTGCGGAATCGGAGGAGGTAACGTGTAATTTATTATTGGCCTTGGAGTTATTGCTTTGACGTAATTTTTTTGGTTGAATAATGATTTGATTTTGTATATTTCCTATATTTCTGGATGCATAGAATGCACTTTTTGGTTACGTTGTATTGGCAGATAGAATGTCTAATTGTAATTGTTTTCTTTTTTAAGGCACAATAAAAAAAATTGTGTAGAATAATACTTGGCTATGTGTTTTACTTCAAATGACAGTTTGGGAGTAGGCAGTTACATTTTAAAAATTACAATGTAAAATTAACAAGGAACACCAACATAGTTGTATCTTTGATCTTAAAAACTACAGGATAATGGTGCTATGGTATGTTGCTCAAATAAATAAAAAAAAGCATAATAATATTATTCTTGATGTCACTAGAAAAAAAAAGCCTTTGAAAATTTGTTTGCAGTAACTCCATCAGTATCTCCAGCAAAGCAGCTTCTTTATTGTCCCATTAAAGAAGAAGAGAATATGCGCTGCATTTCGAGATTTCATAATTTTCCACGTCATAAATGTTAATTCTCCATTACGAACACTAGTTTACAAGACCAACCGCTTCTGGCTTGTACTTGCTTCCAAGCATGCGTGTTTGTACTTTGGACTTTTGTCCGATTGACTTCTGTACACACACTCGGAAAATCTGACAACAGACATTTGTCCGCGGAAAATTTATAAACCTGATATTCAACATTTGTCCATGGAAAGTTGGCCAACAATTGTCCGATGGAGCATACACACGGTCGGATTTTCCGCCAACAACCTGTCATCACACATTTCCCCTTGGGAAATCTGATTGTGTGTACGAGGCTTTAGAGTTTACTAAGTTGATCTTGCATTATTTTGCTGTTTCCAATGTTTTAAAAGAAAATTCTGTCTTTTAAAAGAAAAATTAAAAAAACGACATTTATTCAAATACAGTCATGTCATCATGACGATCTTAAAGTGGTTGTAACCCTAAAAAAGAAAAAAAAATCCTGATCCTTTAAAACATGATAGACAGACAGTACAGTGCTTATGCTGTGTCATTTACCTCTCTCTATGTTCTAAAAAATCTGGAATATAGCAATAAAAAGTTTTTTTAAAAAGTTTCTACATCCCCTGTCTTCTCTCTCCCTCTCCCCCTGTCAGCTCAGGAGTCAGCAATATGACATTCTGTCATCCCAAAAATAAACCTTGATTAAAGTCATTGTAAAATTATGTAATCCGTTTTGTAAAAAGATTATATAATGTTCAGTGTGCCTCTTTTTGTAACTTTTTGTAAAAAAAATACCTTATTTACAGCACCGCTGGGCACTCATGTGACACACCAGAGCTCTTCTTCCCTGCTCCGAATACTGCAGAGGGAGGGGCCACTGACATGAGCCAGGAGGAGAGGAGAAGCTCTCCAGCGGGTGACAGAGAATCTGTAAATAAGGTATTTTCCACAATAAATTTACAAAAAGAGGCACAGTGCAGAGTATATGATCTTTTTACAAAACGGATTACATGTTTTTACAATTATTTTAACTAGGGCTTATTTTTGGGATAGGACTTATATTACAGCCATCCTTGAAAATAACGCTAGGGCTTATTTTCGGGGGAAACAGGGTACGGAGAGTTTTCTTAGTTCGTTTTAAATAAAACAATTAGCTTTAAAAAAAAAACTGTAGATATAACAATATAATTACATTATTTTAATTAGATAACTAAGTAATTGTGTAGTCAAACATGAGTACACTGAAAAATATTTTACATTGGTGCACTGTATAATTAGCTATTTGGGAAATCAAGTTTTACTTTCTTAATTCCGTAAAATATTTGGAACTCATCTAAATAACCATATTTGCAGTTCATAGTTTTGCGAGCGTACCGATTTACAAATGTTGTGGCTGTTAATCAGTTCATACATTTATGCTTTAACTGGCATAACTTTAGCTTCATTAATGGCATCTGAGTCAGCAGGTTTTAAATTCATAATATTTCTATGCACAGACTGAGGCTAATTACCTTAACATAGGATGAATAAATTTAGATACTTTATTTTCCTTTTTTTTTAAGTTTTTCAAAATATCTCTTTAACTCTTTATTACGTGGGAAAAAAATGATTTTTAATGCCCTAACTGACAGTAACCAATCAAATTGCAGCCTTCTGCTGATTAATGAAACCATACTAATGAAATAAAATTAGAATTTCTACTTAGAAGTTATATACTGTGACTATTACTTGTTACTGAAAGAATTTGATGAATGTGGCATGAAATTATAGTACATTTTTTAACGCCTGGGAATCACAATTTAGATATTTTAATGACAGCCTTTAATGTTTCTCTTGCAATATGTGTACTTTAGTTGGAGTTGAATTCTGGGCAGTAATCAAGGATAAATAAAGATACTCCTCCTACCCCTGCAATTACTGATTATTACGCTAATTTAGTCTGGGAGGGTTAGGTTATTAGAGTCCATTATATTTACCTTCCTCCATGGTCCCGAAGACTTTGTCCCCACCGAATGACCAGTCTCCTCAAGCCACTCCTTTTTTGATGGTTGACTGGCCACTGATATCGTCATGAAAAATAAAGACCAGCAGTTTTACATTATACAAGATGACTTTCAGGACCCTTCCACATTCCAGACTGGGAGAGTAGAAGACTGTAGCACCATCTGCATTGAGACCAAGGTTTAAGATAAGGTATTTAACACTAGTAAACCCTCTATCTTGAAGACAGCATAAATAAATGAAAATAAAGAATTTGTCTTTTACATTTAGTAAAAATGACTTTAAGATGTGTAAAGGTGGTTTCAATTTACAATTTACAAATGTGTTCAAACCACATCTAACACAGTTATTAAGAACAGTTAAATACAGTACAATACATAGGGTTTCAATAATGCAGCTATCACTGCCAGTCGGATCATTTTTAACCACCCCTTTAATGGACCCCCTTAATAACCAGGCCATTTTTTGTGATACGGCACTGCGTTGCTTTAACTGACAATTGTGCAGTCATGCGACGTTGTACCCAAACAAGATGTATGTTCTTTTTTTTTCTACATATTTTTGGTAAAAAAAATGCAATAAGCGTATATTGATTGGTTTGCACAAAAGTTATAGCCTCTACAAAATAAGGGATAGATTTATGGCATTTTTATTTACTAGTAACGGAGCGATCACCAATTTTTAGCAGGACGGCGACATTGCAGGAGACAGATTGGACACTTTTGATACTTTTTTGGGACCAGTGACATTTATACAGCTATCAGTGCTATAAAGATACACTGATTACTGTATAAATGACACTGGCAGGACAGTGCAATTGTCAGTTAACCACTTAAGGACCGGAAGCATTTGCCCCCTTAATGACCAGCCCATTTTTACAATACAACACTGTGTCGCTTTAACTGACAATTGCACGGTCGTGCACGTTGCACCCAAACATAATTTATGTCCTTTTTTTTCCCACAAATAGAGATTTCTTTTGGTGTGAATTTGATCATCTCTGCGGTTTTTATCATTTGTACTTTTTGCTATAATAAATATCCTTTTTTTTGGTGGTATTCAATCCCTCTGCGGTTTATTTTTTTACGCTATAAAGAAAAAAAGGAGCAACAATTTTGAAAAAAAAACCAATATGTTTTACTTTTTGCTATAATAAATACCCCCCAAAAATTGTTTAAAAAAACTCCAGCTTTTGCAAAACTACAAGTCCCATGAGGCATTGCAAGGCTGACAGGTACAAGCGTAATTCCCAGAAGCAGGGGCATGATGGGACTTGTAGTTTTGCAACAGCTGGAGGGCCACAGGTTGAGCACCCATGTCCTAATCCCTTTCATTGTCACTTTTGCTGGACAGCTTGGTCACCATGTAAATGTGGAGAAAAGTACTGTGTAAATAAAATCAATAAAATCAATTACTTTCATGAATAATGACTACATACACATATCAGAACACAGTATTATTTGTGACAGTGGTCCTTAAGGTCCCTTACCAGAGAGGCCCGCAGTAGATTAAAATAACGAATCTCCACCCCATACACCCAGAATTACATCTCCTCCCATTGATTACTTTATTGACTGTCAAAAACAGCTGTAACACTGGTCATATAAGCAGAAATTTATATATTTTATTTAATTTAATGGTTGTATTTACCTTGTAGATTTCCTTAAATGGCTGCAGAGAATACAGAAGAGAAGAGACCAGGTGATATTTTCCTGGTGGAATGAAGTGAATTCATGTGTCTTATTATAGCTGAAGTGCGGACAGTGAGAATGTAACAGCTCAATTTCCAGGACTATTCACATTCCTGTCCAAAACTCCCTATGAGATCTGAAATGAATTCACTTTCCAGTAGCACAGAGGGATACCATATATACACCAAGGCAAGAAACAAGTGACACCTTCATGAAACGTCTCAAGGTGATTATTACCCAGCAGGCTTTGTGACAGTCCACAGAGATCAGGAGGAACAAAGGCTTTGGCTAAGATTTCTTATGGCACCTGTAATTGTCACATTAAATCATTTTCTTCTCAATTGCTGTAACTGGAGGCAGAGTTCTCTTCCCTGTGTTTACACGTCCTTCCAGCAAGCATGTTTCATGTCTTTAGTAGATTGTTCAAATTAGATAAAAAATAAAAAACACACAACTGTAAAAATGTAACAGCTTGTGTAGGAAGACTTCACAATGCAGTCTATTTTCACTTTATGAATATTATACTTGTTTTTATTATCCTTACTTACCTTTTTTTTCATATAAAACTTTTTACTAAACAAATGAGTTATTTATTTTTGATAAACACATAATAAAATGAACCCCTTTCCTCCTGGTCCGTGATCCCTTTAAAACATTCTGAATGCTGGGGGGGATTGGCTGAACATATGACCTGTGCTGCTAGTGCACAGTGAGCTTCCCAGCAATGCATATGTGTGGAATGTCTCTCATTCATTCAAGTGTGCCTTTTCATTGTATAAATGTCAGTGGTCCCAAAAAGTGTCAAAAGTGTCCAATCTGTCCACAGCAATGTCCCAGTCCCAATAAAAATTGCAGCTCGCTGCCATTACTAGTAAAAAAAAAAAATGATAAAAATGCCATAAATCTATCCCCTATTTTGTAGACACTATAACTTTTGCGCAAACCAATCAATATATGCTTTTTGGATTTTGTTTTTTTACCAAACATATGTAGAATATATATCGGCCTAAACAAACGAAGATTTTTTTTTTGGGGGGGGGGGATATTTATTATAGCAAAAATTTAAAAATAGTGTTTTTTTCTAAATTGTCACTCTATTTTTTTGTTTATAGCGCAAAGTATAAAAATGGAAGAGGCGATCAAACACCACCAAAGGAAAGCTCTATTTGTGGGGGGAAAAGAACGTAAATTTTGTTTGGGTATGGTGTCGCACAACTGTGCAATTGTTCGTTAAATTGACACAGTGCTGTATCGCAAAAAATGGCCCAGTCAGGAAGGGGGTAAATCCTTTCAGGGCTTAAGTGGTTAAAATGATCATATCCAAGAAAAAAAAAGTCTCAGCTTTTAGTACTACTTTAATATAAAATATTTATATCTCCCTTCCACCCTTCATATGTCCATATAACCAACTTCTGGGTGTCTTTTATTATTATTATGTATGTATATATATATATATATGTATATATATATATATATATATATATATATATATATATATATATATATATATATATATATATATATATATATATATATATATATATATATATATATATATATATATATATATATATATATATATATATATATATATATATATATATATATATATATATATATATATATATATATATATATATATATATATAAAATAACTTTCACTGTTTCACAGTATAAAATGAACCCCTTACAGTAACGATTATCTGCTCTTTTTGTACTATAAAGGGCTAATTTTAGTTTTTTTAACCCCATGATGTTAGTGATTCATACAAAAAAAATTTGTACATTCGTTGAACGAAGGAATGTTATTTGAAAATTTCATTTGCTTTTACCATTACGTTTTTAAATTAAAATGAAAAACACATACACTGTCTGCAAATTCCTTTCCTTTCCTTTCTGCTCCTTCGAATTTTCCCATCACTGTGGTCGAAAAGATTATCAATTTGACCCCACTAGCGATTAGAAAATCAAACCAGCGTTCTTAAAATTACATCTTTTTGAAGGAAGATATTGTTTTTGTATGGCCACCATATAATATATTGCAGTTCTATCTGAAAATAGGCAAAACTGTTTTTTTTTTCTTTAAATAAAAAATTTGATCTGAGTCTGATGCTATTTACAAGATTCAACCTCTAAAAGTATATACAATGTGGGGGTTATTTACGAAAGGTAAATCAACTTTGCAATACAAGTGCACTGCAAGTGCACTTGAAACTGTACTTGGAAGTACAACCGCTGTAAATTTGAGGGGTGGATCTGAAATGAGGGGAAGCTCTGCTGATTTTATCATCCAATCATGTGCAGGCTAAAATGCTGTTTTTTATTTTCCCTGCATGTCCCCCTCGGATCTACAGCAACTTTACTTCCAAGTGCACTTTCAGTGCTCTTTCAAGTGCACTTGTAGTGCAAAGTGGAGTTGCCTTTAGTAAATAACACCCTATATCTCTTCTGCCTGTTAATCTCACAGTGTATTCGAGATTTTGCTCCCTAACCATATAGTTGATTATTTATATTTATTACTGCATATGGATATTTAAGAATATATTGTCTTTTTTTATACTTTACATAATAACTAAATTGTACGCCACAATTTTTTTAAGGTTATTATCCGATTAATCAATTAATCAAAACAATAATCGGCCAACTAATCGATTATGAATATAATCGTTAGTTGCAGCCCTATATGGCATAATGGTTAAGTATCTGCGTGTATTTCTCAGCATTGAGGACACTATTGATCAGGCAACGTTGAGGAATGAGGACCATAGATCCAGTGGTTAGCCACTTTAACTTAATGCAACAGATGAAAGACACATCATGCTTACTTACCTTTGACATCGGAAAATGTCTGGCAGTGCCATCTGCACAGAAGTAGCAGAAGCCAGTGGGGCCCAGTTACACCCATCTACTATTAGGAGAAGTCTGGGAAGAAGTGGTCTTCATGGAAAAATTGGGACCAAAAGCAATACCTCCAACATGGAAGCAAGGCTAAGTGACTCAACTATGCACAAAAACATAGGAACTAGGCTGAAAAAAATGGCAGCAGGTGCCCTGGACTGATAAATCAAAAATTTAAATATTGGAGTCTTGAAAGTCTTGGAAGTGATCGTTTGAAGAGCCCTGTTCTCTACATCATTGAGTCTGTCTGGGATTACATGAAGAGAGAGATGTTTGGAACAACCTACCTACCGAGTTCCTTCAAAAACTGTGTGCAAGTGTATCTAGAAGTGTATCTAGAAGTGTATCTAGAAGAATTGATGCTTTTTTGATGGCAGAGTGTGGTCACACCAAATATTAGTTGGATTTGGATTTCTCTTCTATGCATTTTGTTATTTGATAAAATTAAACTGTTAACACTATTTCTGAAAGCATTCCTACTTTACAGCTTTTTTCACACCTACCTAAAACATTTGCACAGTAGTTTAATATATACATACAGTGCCTTGAAAAAGCATTCATACCCCTTAAAATTTTCCACATTTTGTCATGTTACAATCAAAAACATAAATGTATCTTATTAAGATTTTATGTGATATACCAATACAAAGTGGTACATAATTGTGAAGTGGAAGTAAAATGATAAATGGTTTTCAACATTTTTTATAAATAAATATCTGAAAAATGTGGCATGCATTTGTATTCAGCCGTTTTTACTCCGATATCCCTAACTAAAATCTAGTGGAACCAATTGCCTTCAGAAGTCTCCTAATTAATAAATAGAGTCAACTTGTGTGTAATTTAATCTCAGTATAAATACAGCTGTTCTGTGAAGCCCTCAGAGGTTTGTCAGAGAACCTTAGTGCACAAACAGCATCATGAAGGCCAAGGTATACACCAGACAGGTCAGGGATAAAGTTATAGAGAAGTTTAAAGCAGGGTTAGATTATAAAAAAATATCCCAAGCTTTGAACATCTCACGGAGCAATGTTCAATCCATCATTAAAAAAAAGGAAAGAGTATGGCACAACTGCAAACCTACCAAGACATGGCCATCCACTTAAACTGACAGGCCGGGCAAGGAGAGCATTAATCAGAGAAGGAGCCAAGAGGCCCATGGTCACTCTGGAGGAGCTGCAGAGATCCACAGCTCAGGAGGGAGATTTGTCCACGGCACAACCATTAGTCATGCACTCCACAAATGTGGCCTTTATGGAAGAGTGGCAATAACAACACCATTGTTGAAAGAAAGCCATATAAAGCCCAGGTTTCAGTTTGCGAGAAGCCATGTGAGGGATACAGCATACATGTAGAAGATGGTGCTCTGGTCAGATAAGACCAAAATTAAACTTTTTGGCCTAAAAGCAAAATGTGGGGATGCTTTTCTTCAGCAGAGATAGGGAAGCTGGTCAGAGTTGGTGTGAAGATGGATGGAGCCAAATACTGGGCAATCTTAGAAGAAAACCTGTTAGAATCTCCAAATAACTTGAGACTGGGGCAGAGGTTTACCTTCCAGCAGGACACACGACCCTAAACATACAGCCAGAGCTACAATGGAATAGTTTAGATCGACGCATATTCATGTGTTAGAATGGCCCAGTCAAAGTCCAAACCTAAATCCAATTGAGAATCTGTGGCAAGACTTGAAAATTGTTGTTCACAGATGCTCTCCATCCAATCTGACAGAGCTTGAGCTATTTTGCAAAGAAAACTGGGCAAAAATGTTACTTTCTAGATGTGCAAAGGTGGTATTAAGACAAAAAGACTTGCAGCTGTAATTGCAGGGAAAGGTGGTTCTACAAAGTATTGACTCAAGGGGGCTCTAAATACAAATGCACGCCACACTTTTCACATATTTATTTGTAAAAAATGTTCATGTTCATTATTAGTTGTAACATGACAAAATGAGAAAAATTTCAAGAGGTATGAATACTTTTCTAGGCACTATATACTGTATATATATATATATATATATATATATATATATATATATATATATATATATATATATATATATATATATATATATATATATATATATATATATACAGTTGTGTTCATAAGTTTACATACCCTGCCAGAATTTATGATTTCATTTTTCAGAAAATATGAATGATAACACCAAAACTTTTCTTTAACTCATGATTAGTGTTTGGCTGAAGCCATTTATTATCAATCAACTATGCTTACACTTTTTAAATCATAATGGCAACAGAAACTACCCAAATGACCCTGATCAAAAGATTACTTGCTCCAGTACATAACCCCGTGTGTCACATACCTTGGAGGAGACTGAATTGACGAGGTCAGCCTCTCTTGTATCTTCTGCCCAGGCCCCACTGGAAGTGGTACAGAGCGAACCGAGGGCCAGAAGGAACACTGGTGCCTTCAACTATGGACCCGGAGCTTTGCAACAGAGGACATGAACTTGGACAGGCAGGTGAGCCGTCAGGGCTGGATGGATTGTCTGATACCCAGGATCAGCTGGACTTAAAGGAGAACTCCACAGGAACCGTGGAAATGGAACATGCAGCGAGGTTAAGTCCTTGATAGGCTTATAGCAGAAGATCACAGAAGGTGGCTGGATCAAGGTAGCAGGCACCGGCAGGACGTGCAGCAATGAAAACAGGGTCTTGTAGGAGGCCAGGTTCGGCAGCAGGCGGGCAACGTGGTACAGGTCAGCAGGCAAAGGTGAGGTCACAAGAATAGCCAGGGTCAGGAGCCAGAAGTCAGAGCCAGAACGGGATCCAGAAGCAGGGTCAGAGCAAGCCGGGTTCATCAGGAGGTTTCAGGCAGAGAATAGCGGGTGCAGGATAACAGGAACAGCTGAAGATCAGTCAGCAACTATCTGGGGTCAGAGAACTCCTTTAAATAGGACCTCTGGCGCCAATTTGCGCCATGGACGCACGCCCGCACATGCACGCAATGCGCAAAAGGCAGCGCGTGCACACAACCCGACGTGTGGATAGAAGCAACTGGTTCTCTTACACCGTGTTTCACAGTAGGGATGGTGTATCTTTCATCATAGGCCTTGTTGATACCTCTCCAAATGTAGCATTTATGGTTGTGGCCAATCACTCCAAAGGACTTTGTACCAGAAGGTTTGAGGCTTGTCTCTGTGTATTAGAAGTGGGATAGTTTGTGGCATTTGCGTAGTAATGACTTTCTTCTGGCAACTCGACCATGCAGCCCATCTTTCTTCAAGTGCCTCCTTATTGTGCATCTTGAAACAGCCACACTACATGTTTTCAGAGAGTCCTGTATTTCACTTGAAGTTATTTGAGGGTTTTTCTTTGCATCCTGTACAAGTTTCCTGGCAGTTGTGGCTGAAATTTTAGTTGATCTACCTGACCGTGGTTTGCTTTGAAAAGAACCCCTCATTTTCCACTTCTTGATTGGAGTTTGAACACTGCTGATTGGCATTCTCAATTCCTTGGATAACTTTTTATATCCCTTTCCTGTTTTATACAGTTCAACTACCTTTTCCCGCAGATCCTTTGACAATTCTTTTGCTTTCCCCATGACTCAGAATCCAGAAACGTCAGTGCAGCACTGGATGAAATACGCAAGGGTCTGTCAGGAGTCCAGAAACTCACTGACCTTTTATACACACACACTAATTACAAGCAAACAGATCACAGGTGAGGATGGCTACCTTTAATAACCCCTTTGTGTCAACTTGTGTGCATGTTATCAGGCCAAAATCACGAGGGTATGTAAACTTTTGATCAGAGTCATTTGGGTAGATTCTGTTGCCATTATGATTTAAAAAAAGAATAAATACAATTGATTGATAATAAATGGCTTCAGCCAAACACTAACCATGAGTGAAAGAAATGTTTTTGTGTTATAATTCATATTCTCTGAAAAATGGCCAAGAAATCATAAATTCTGCCAGGGTATGTAAACTTATGATCACAACTGTATCTCTCTCTCTCTCTCTCTCTATATATATATATATATATATATATATATATATATATATATATATATATATATGGGCTTTACTGAAAGTAATTCAATAACTTTGTTATTACCTTACATAGGACATTCACATTTCAAATATTGGTAGAGTAATCCATCCTCTATATTAACTCTTCTTCTTTTTAATTGCAGCTAAATAATAGATTCCAAGCAAAAGTGACGTGCTGCCATTGAATTCTCAACGACGGAGGGGTGAAGGCTGTCTGACATCCACAGAAGGCTACAAAATGTTTACGTATACAGTCGGGGGGACCTTTACCCCCTAAGAGAGTGGCCTAGGATTGTGTCCCTTATATTTTCTGGGGTCTAGTGTGGGTATATTCCCACACTAGACTTCCAGTAAATTCCTGTCTCATATAAATGAAGACAACCAAAATAACAGATATAAAAGTTATTTAAACACCTATTGGAGAGGAACCATGCATGAATAATTGTGTTTTTATTTATTTATAGACATTTCTGTGACACGAGTTTATATATGGCTATACAAATATGCAACAACACTTGTGTACAAGTGTCACAGAAACGTCATGATAAATAAATGAAAACACAATTATCCATGCATGATCCCTCCTCAGTAGGTCCCTTATTAACTTTAATTACATTTTTAACTATTATAATGTTCACTGAGGACAGAGTTGTTAAGGTTGAATAAAGACAACACAATCGAGGAGTATTTGAGCACACAATCTTGTGAAATGCGGGGCATAAATCTCTCTTCCCCCTACTATCACAAAACATTTTGGCTATTCACTGCCTATACAATTCACCGCTCTTTATTGTGTATACATTTGAAGAGAGTTACAACTGTTAATAATCATTAATTATGTCTACTCGATGGGTAGCATTTACAATGCTTGAGAACTTGCCTTTGCAGATCCACACACCCCCCCAGTGAGAGGACGGGCCATACCAACTTGTCCACCTGGGGCAGCTGCACGTGGCCAGCATGCCCTGGACAGCACTAGAGGTAGAGGGGAGGGCCAGAGAAAGTCTGGACTCTGCTTTGGAACACCAGTTCACTGGCACTCAACTGACCTAATACAGGAAAGACAGACATGCGAATAAGTGAGGTTTGCCACTGGTGGATGATGAGCGGCCGTGAACGTGTGCCACTGTAAGACGAGTTGCAATAACGTGTTGCAAAAGGAACTTCATGAGGGAGGTAGAAAACAAGAAAGCAAAGAAATTAGACTCTGTGTGGGTAGGAATCATAGACCATGCTAGTCGCTTGTCCTGATCATGTTTGTAATATGTGACAGGAACGTGCAGACTTGTGTCGGAACTGTGAACCGAAGCATTGTATGAGTTGTGAGTGAGCATAAATGTACAAATGAGTGGTATGATTAGTGACTGGATGCTTGTGGCAGGTGCCTCGGGGGGGGGAGGCCGAGCTACGGAAGCTTGTTGTGCTTGTGTAAGACAGGATGTGTTGAATCGTGCCAAGCATTAGAATTGCTGTGCCGCAGATATGACTGGGATTCAAATCAGGCTAGCGTGGGTGAGCAGAATTGACCCATCGACTGTGGAGATGCCTTCTATGCCATAGTTCCGCAGCAAGCTTGGGGATGGCCCATCCCCTCAGGGTGGGAGTACAGCCATGCTCTGAACCCGCAGAGGGTGACAGAGGGGCGGAAGCATGTGTTTTAGAAGAGTCGACTCAATGCCCTTGTGGCAAAGTCCTGGTTGAGGCCAAGAAACCTAGTCGACCGAGAACCTGTAGAAAAAGGTCACATAAAAGTCCAGGTTTTAACCTGGCCTGGAATGAATCCTGACCCACCCCCCAACACGTGACTGACCCCCCTGGATGAAGATGCGGACCCTATGCTTGTTGTGTGTGTTTTTCTTTTTTTTTTATAAAATTTTATTTTTTCTTGCTATGGTCCATAAGGGGAGTCAAGCTGCGACATATTGTTTTTGCCATTTTTATTGTACCTTTGACTTACTGTATATACATGTCTCAAATATATATACTACAAGTATATATATGTCATATAAACTAGTTTAGACTAACCCCTTTTGGCTTCATCCACATTGTATTCTATTGATGCTTTTTTCTCCAACAAGAGTCTAGCAGCAACAAAAACATGGTGAAAAGCCACATTTTTGCATGCATGTTCATGCACGTTCCTGCATCTGCCATTAGTACATTCTATTGGCCATTAGAATGCATTAACATGGCAATGTGGGAATTCCCCATAAAGGCTCCTAGAGTTATGCATGTTTAGGTGTGTTTAGGCGATTTTGAGCTTTTTATGCCCATAAGCGTCTCTCCTAAACACACATGTGATTTTTTTTTGTCTATAAACACCCTTGTCTAAGAACTCCTCTATATGCCTATGTGTGCACGGATATGTAGGTTGACACGGGAGGGCATTTAGAGGCAAAAAAAAATGCCTGTAAAAGCAGCGGTTTTGAGCTCAAGTGTACATGAGGCCCTATGAATATCTGTAGTTCACTACAATTACTCTTCCTTTCCGTTCAACAATTGCTGGGATAAAACCTCAGCCACATCAAGAGTACATTGTTTTCAGTCAGTCAGGTCTAGCTGGTAGGGTGGCCATAAAATGAAGAGATACTGCTCGAAGAACAACAGGCAGAGAGTCATCTGCTCATCCTAAAGCAAGCTGGGAGGATGCTGAGATCCTCTGAACTTATTGCCTGACAGTGATAACGGTGCACATGCAGTACTTTACTCTTCTGTAAAGAAGAGTGAATGATCAGGACAGCTAACAGATTTTGCTTCTGCTGGAAATGCTCTTTATTGCATCCTAGGAGATTAAAGACAGATTTAAAAAAAAGCTGCATTACTTGTTGTTAGTATAAGGCCAGATTTGGCTAGCCATATATGAGCAGATGTTTTAGCAAGATCAATAGGTGGGAAGACATCTGGCGGTTATTTTTAGTGGTGGGTCCTGATGCTCTTTTGTGTGCAACAGATTTGATCCACACATGTGCAATTAATAACTTGGCAAGGTTTCATGGAGATTGTCCAACAATTCATGAGATCACCTCATCTAAGGCATATCCTGCCCACTTCTGCCTCTGATGACTGTTATTCTCAAAGAATTTGAAGTGTCTTCTTGGACACTGTAAGCATAGTTGGTGAATAGTAATGCCTCTACTTTGCTGTTCATTTTTCTTCTAAGGGCCTACTGGAGAGGATGTTCCTCACAACCTGTAGGCATTGCTCCTGCTTCATTCATTCTGTGGATCTGATGAGAAAGTACATCCAAAAAAAAAACAATATAACGATCTAAATAAATATGTCAAATTGACACAATTCTTTCTAGAATATTAGAGACCATCAGTTGTCTAAAGTCCATTAGAGACTAATTCCAACGAATCCAGCTTTGTATCTCTAGCTTTTTGAACTGTAAGGGAACAAGACAGACCTCACAGGATGGTGTAATTTTTTGTCTAACCTCCCTAGCGGTGATCCCGAGTCTGGCTAGGGTTGGGATTTTAGTTCCACGAGCGGTAACCCCCCCCCCGAGCCAGAATCGGGATTGCATCACTGGATACAGGGAGGACACAGGGAGAATTACTTACCTTGTCCCCTGGATCCAGCGATGTCCTCCGCGCTGTGTGATCGAGCTGTCCTCTGCTCGGTTCACAGTGCCCGAATGCCGACGAGCTCCGTTCCCTGCGACGTTATGGCGCATGGGAGCGGAGATCGGCGCCAAATTCAAAAACGTAAAAAAACACAAAACACACACAGTACTGTAATCTTACAGATTACAGTACTGTATAAAAAAAATACACACACCCTTTGTCCCTAGTGGTCTGTGCAGTGCCCTGCATGCACTTTTATATTATAAATACTGTTTTTTCTGCCTGAAATTTGGAGATTGTCCATAGCAACCAGAAACTGTCCCTTTTTCAGTGTTTTAGGATTTGATTACATTATTGAATAATTTTTATTATTCTTTATTATATTATAAACTTTATCATACCCGGGATGTCTGCTAGACTCTGGTTTGAACAGATTTAAGAGAGTTATTCCTAAGAATTACCGGACTACAATATAAAACGCCAAATTTCCATGCAAAATAATTGTACCGCTTTCAGCACCTAAAACCAGAACTAATCATACCGCCAGGGAGGTTAAGTATCATAAAAAAGATAATGCACTCACAATTAAAATCCTTGGACTACAAGTGTGTCAGAAGTATGTTACTACACAGAGCAAAATTATAAATGCAACACTTTTGTGTTTTCCCCTATTTATCATCAGCTCATCTCAAAGACCTACCACTTTTTCTATGTACACAAAAGGCCTATTTCTCTCAAAAATTGTTCATAAATCTGTCTAAATTTATGTTAGTGAGCACTTCTTACTTACTGAGATAATCCAGCCACCTCATAGGTGTGACATATCAGGATGCTGATTAGACAGCATGATTATTGCGCAGGTGTGCCTTATGTTGGCTGCAAAAAAAGCCCACTCTAATATGTGCAGTTTTATCACACAGCACAATGCCCCAGATGTTGCAAGTTTTGAGAGAGCGTGCAATTGGCATGCTGACTGCAGGAATGTCCCCAAGAGCTAATGCCCTTGAATTGAATGTTTATTTCTCTACCATAAGCCATCTCCAAAGATATTTCAGAGAATTTGGCAGTACATCTAACTGGTTTCACAACCGCAGAGCACGTGTAACCACACCAGCCAGGACCTCAACATCCATCATACAGAATTTCTGCACAAACTGTCAGAAACCATCTCAGGGAAGCTCATCTACATGCTCGTCGTCCTCATCAGAGTCTCGACCTGACTGCAGTTCATCATCGTAACCGACTTGAGTGGGCAAATGCTCACATTCAATGGCATCTAACACTTTGGAGAGTTGTTCTCTTCATGGATGAATCCTGGTTTTCACAGGGCAGATGGCAGACAGCATGTATGGCGTTGTGTGTGTGAGCGGTTTGCTGATGTAAATGTTGTGGACGAGTGGCCCATGGTGGCGGTGGAGTTATGGTATTGGCAGGCGTATGCTATGGACAATGAACACAGGTGCATTTTATTGATTGCATTTTGAATGCACAGAGATACTGTGATGAGATCCTGATGCCCATTGTTGTGCCATTCATCCATGACCATCACCTCATGTTGCAGCATGATAATGCACAGCCCCATGTTGGAAGGATCTGTACACAATTCCTGGAAGCTGAAAACATCCCAGTTCTTGCATGGCCAGCATACTCACCGGACATATCACCCATTGAGCATGTTTGGGATGCTCTGGATCGGCGTATACGACAGCGTGTTCCAGTTTCTGCCAATATCCAGCAACTTCGCACAACCATTGAAGAGGAATTGACCAACACTCCATAGGCCACAATCAGGGCTGGACTAGGACAGAAATTTGGCCCTGGACTTCATCCAGACCGACCCACTTAAATTTTGCAAACACGCACAAAAACAGTTACCTGTGCACAAGAGTGACGTCATCACGCCCGGCTATCCACACAGCAGGAGCACGCAAACCCAGAAGGAAGACCATGTGAAGGGGGAAGCCCCCGACAGCATGCTGCTGGAGGGCTTCGCTTCTCTGAGTAGTGTGATTCCACTCCCTTATACCTCTTACAAGTGGGACACTTTACTTTTACTGCTTTCATTGCATATTTTGCATTTTTTTCTCTGCACATTCAAAGAGACTAATTTGCACATTGTTTTGCACTCTTTTTGCACTTTAATACCATGGACATAGTTTGGCTATAATGGTCTTAATTATAAGCATAGTTTATATATGAATTTTTTGTTGAAAATATTTTTATGCACTTATTTTTTCAATATTAATTGACACTTTTGATGAACTTTTAGCTACGTTGGATTTTGCATATTGCTTGAATCATTATTTGCACTGAATGGAAGCAGAGTCAATTGTAATGTAAGCTGTAACAGCGGGGTATCCTGCTCTGTGATCCTACGGCTCTCCTCTTCCTCAATGCTCTCTTCCCCCAGGGCGATCGCTGGGAGAATGACTCCCGATCAACTCCACCCACTGGTGGTGCTCGCCGCCCCACTCCCAGGCAGCCCAGCTCTGAGTCCTCTGTCACAGAAACTGGCCCACTGGGCCATTGGCCCACCAGGAAACTCCCAGAAGTCCCAATGGCCAGTACACCCCTGGCCCCAATCAACAACCTGATCAACTCTATGTGAAGAAGATGTGCTGCACTGCGTGAGACAAATGGTGGTCACACCAGATACTGACTGTTTTTTGGACCCCCAATACAGTAAAACTGCACATTTTAGAGTGGTCTTTTCTTGTGGCTAGCCTAAGGCACACCTTTTGTGTACATAGAAAAAGTCATAGATCTTTGAGTTTAGCTCATGATAAATAGGGGCAAACACTAAAGTGTTGCATTTATAATTTTGCTTAAGTGTATAAGAAATCTCTGGCTTGAATGAACATTAAGGATGAGGGTTTGGGACCAATGTCACTTTGGATTCAGCAACTGGAGCCCACACACCACTCACTTAGTACTCTCCACTAGTGTTTAACATGACTCTGACAACTGCCATACACTTCAAAAGAAGCTTGTTGCTAGGGATGCATTTTGAGGAAGCTTTCCCCTTTCTCAGCCTGACAACATGTGGAGGGCCCACTTACCCGAAATCTGTTTTTACCTTACCTTCCTTGAGCCTCTGGGTGAGGGAATGTCCTCTTATTCCCCTTTTTCTTAGTTTATATAAATATTGGCTGAATAATGTTCCATTTTTCTACTTACATGAATTTGTTGATTGTTAATGAATTGTATGTCTATTTATATAGATATCCTCCTGAAAAAGCGGATAATCTGCAAAACTAGTAGAGGAGACCCTTTTTTCATACGCCACCAGAACTGAACTCTTCTATGAGTATCTGTATATGTCAAAGACGCTGGGGTGTATCACAATTTTATTTATGATATTCTGTATTTTGTCCTTTTTGTATTTATTAAACATGTGTTAAATTTTATTATCATCTATTTTTTCTTCTCTTCGTACATAAAGTACCGGTATAGTCCAAACATCAATTATTGGTTTGGGTTGGTTATAATGAAGTTAGCGTGAACGGCTACTCTAATAACCCCTTACCAAAAAAACCCTTTTCCTTAACATGTGGACTAGCAGTCTTGAACCCTACTGAGCAATAAATGGATAAGTAAAAGAACACTTTTGGACATTTATAATATATAAAAAGGAATGATAAATGGTTTAAACTGTAACCTGAAACCATGGGGAACTAGTATTATTACAATATGCCGGTATTAAATAAAAAAAAAAAAAAGAATAATGTATATAAAAAAAGTGTACAGTATGTATATATATATATATATATATATATATATATATATATATATATATATATATATATATATATAAAGATATTTAAAATGTGTATACTATATAAAAAAGAAAGAAATGCATGATTTTTAAGAACAAAAATGTAAACATAAAGTGAAAAGGACCATGCAAAAACATGAAACTATGTAACCATTATAATGATACTTAAAAATAGCGATAACTGTAAAAATAAAAGTAAGATAATATTATATTTTTAATGTGTGTGGCACATGACAGAGCCTGCCCATATGTTAGGCAAAATACATATATAATCAAAATTATACATGGAAACACAGTTCACAAAACGTAAAAATTGGTCATTAGAGAAATCCTGGGGCTGCTACTGCTAAACTTCTGATTGTCTGGCTGTTATACTGACCAGGCTTCAGAACTTTCTAAGATGTGTCTTTCTGAGATACAGGGGTTTATTTACTAAAGACAAATACACAGTTACACTTTTCACTTTGTAAGTGAAGTTTTACCATGCAAGGGAATTTCCCCCAGAGCTTAGCGAATGTGGTAAAGCTTCACTTTGTAAAGAATACCCAATCACATACAAGGAAAAATAAAAAATAGAATTTTTGTTTGCACTTGATTGAGTGATGGAAGCCAGCAGATCTTCATCTCGTTCACTAAGCTCTGGGGATAATTCCCTTGTAGAGTGCAATTCACTTGCGAAGTGAACAGTCTGTTTTCCTTGAGAAAATCAACCCTTCTGACTCTGAACAAGTATGCAGATCAGGGAGAGCAAAAACAAATTTTCAAGGTCTTTATCTGCATGCTTGTTTTGGGTGTCTTGATTTTAAGCATGGCAGTCAGGCAAGCATTTTCAGGATGAGAGTTTAGCAATGACAGTCTCTGTTACATGTTTCTATCATGAATGGTTCCTTTAACACACATTGCATAATGCACAATAAAAAAAAAATTTTGTTTTTTGTTTTTTAAAAAGATTGTTTTTTTTTTTTTTAGTTAAAAGACCATTAGCCATCCCTTATCAGTCTCCCCATGAGTTTGGTTTGTCTAGACATTGTGATTCCTTCAGCGTGTACTAAAAAATTCCTGCAACTGACACTACAGGCTTCCCCTGTTTTGAATTGCTCATTGCCTGTTCATTACCAGAACCATACTTCAGTATCACAAAAGATCTGAATGTGTCACATGTGTCACATAAGTGAATCGGTCCTGTCAAATCTAGTTTTTACTTTGGCCAGTGAATCAGAAACAGGGCCACCATTTAATATCTTTACATCCTTTTGTTATAAAGATTAGATATCACTACATCTGGAATTATTCCTAATCAAAAAAGTATAAACCATGGACAGAGAGAATTTTAAAAAACATCTGTCATTCCACAAAGTAATGCATAGAGTGATTCACAACTGACCAAGAAGCACAACTTGCTTGATAAAATTACGCAGGTATAATTTCAAAATCATACTAATGATATTACATAAACAGTCATTAGTAGCAACAGCCTTTCAAGTATATGTATTGTATATTGATTGCACATGCACCTTTATTGTACTCCACTGTTCAGCAGGAGTAAAAAATGCTCAAAGTAAGAATAAATTAAAGGACTCTCAGTATGTAAAAGCTTATAGGGAGAATATAATGCATTTATATCATTTACATTTTCTTTAACGTTTTTAAACTTACATATATTTTTATTTTTTGTTATATAAAATCATTATCTATTATCAAATAGATATTTAATACAGGGTGCACCCATGACATTGAAAATACATTATGGTTTGCGGACTGTAGAAGTTGTTTCGTCTTCAGGCCATTCTGTCTGAAACTCTGTACAGCTCCATCTGAAAAGTTCAGGGTGGAGCAGAGAAGGATATAATTCACAGCTCTGACTCATTTATGTGTGTTTAAATTTGAGTTTGACCTATTGAGCTGTACTACAGGCCTTTGTCAACAGAACAGCAATGACATCATATCTGACAAAACATGTGGGGCGGAGTCTACGTCTACCAACACCACGCAAGTGTGATTTCTGACCAGCGGATTCCAGCCTGGGAACCTTTTTACCTATATGCTGCATTTTACTGGATCTCCGTAGGTTGTTATATATTTTCAATAAACCATCATACAGTTTTACACTATGTGGATACTCTTTGTTTCTTTATGGGACATCCATGAGACTGATTAGGAACCAGCACAGTCTGCCATGACACTATCTTCACCTCCTTCAAATGGATGGATCTGCCACGATTTGCAAATCCGTGCTTATATAGACTCCTTTAATGTGGAGTCTAGGGGTCTGGTTAGCGCACATCTTATTCACTTACAGTGAAGGTGCACTCAGGTGAATGATCCTTTATTATCCTTTGCACACCTTTTCAAAGACTTTTGAATTTACTACTTATCCCCATTTTGAAGCATTTTTGGACTGTTGTTTGTTATTTAATGTGTTCGCACTTTATTATTCACTTAGCGCAGCAATTTATGTTTTATATATTTTCCACACAATTTTTTCTGTTGTGTTATTGCCAGCGGCTTATTGGTCACTTTTGTTTTCACCTGTGCATTAAAAATGCATTAGGATAAAAAGCCTTCGGGTTTTCCCACGGAAAATGTGCGATCGGATTATGTTGTCGGAAAATCCAACTGTGTGTGGGCTCCATCTGACTTTTTTCGTCGGATTTTCTGACGCACAAAGTTTGAGAGCAGGATCTAAAATTTTCCAACAACAAAATCCGATCGCATAAATTCTGACCGTGTGTAGACAATTCCGACAGACAAAGTGCCACGCATGCTCAGAATAAAGAGACAAAAACTATTGGCTACTGGCTCATTTATAGACCCAATGTAAGTTTTTGATGTCACCTCATTCAGAACGATCGGAAATTTCAATAACTTTGTGCGACCGAGTGTATGCAAGACAAGTTTGGGCCAAAATCCATCGGAAAAAATCTGATTTTGTGGTCAGAATGTCCAACCATGTGCATGGGGCATAATACTTACCTAGTTAGATAGTTGGTAAGGCTGAAAAAAGACACAAGTCCATCAAGTCCAAACTGTGTGTGTGTGCTTTTATGTCAATATTACATTGTATATCCCTGTATGTTGCGGTCGTATAGGTGCCTATCTAATAGTTTTTTTTATTATCTATGCTTTCTGCTGAACCCACATTCTTACCGCTCTTACCGTAAAGAACCCTCTACGCAGTTTCCGGTTAAATAGAGTTTCCTCTAATTTTAGTGAATGGCCGCGAGTCTATTTGAATGCCCTTTTGCAAAAAAGTTTTATCCCTATTGTGGGGTCACCAGTACGGTATTTGTAAATTGAAATCATATCACCTCTCAAGCATCTCTTCTCCATAGAGAATAAGTTCCTCATAACTAAGATCCTCCAGTCCCTTCATTAGCTTTGTTTCCCTTCTCTGTACTCTCTCCATTTACAGCACGTCCTTCCTGAGGACTGGAGACCAGATCTGGATGGCATACTCCAGGTGTGGCCAGACCAGAGTGGGAGAATTGTCATTTTATCTCTGGAGTTGTTAGTAATCAGTAGGTTTAGTAATGCATTGTTTCTTGTTGGTGCATTTACCATCTGACCCGTAAAATTGTCCTGTAAGACATTTAGGAAATGGCGAGCCTTAGATGAATGCCCTTCAGCCTTCCACCCAGGCTATGTCTGGATAATTAAAATCCCCCATTATAATGACACTTCTCCTTCCTTGTCCCCATTCCAAACTGTGATAGGAGGTCTGTCTCCCCCTCCTTCATCAGATTAGGGGGCCTATAGCATACTCCGAGTATTACTTTCTCCTTGTTTTCCTCCCTTTGTAACTCTACTCATATGGATTCCACCTCTTCCCTTGCTCCATTAGTGATGTCATCCCTTACATTCACCTGTATATAATTTTTATATACAGGCATACCCCTCCCCCTTTTTTACCCTCCCTGTCCCTGAGATATAGGGAATACCTTGAATGGTTGCCAGCCAATCATGTGCGCTATTGAACCAGGTCTCTGAAATTCCCACAAAATCGAATTCTTCCTCATACAGTAGCAGGTCTAGTTCTCCCATCTTGTCCGCCAGACTCCTGGCATTAGTGAACATGCCTCATAGTTTTGTCCGGATGCATACTATCTCCTTATTGGGTGTTCTGAGGTTGCAAATAGGAATTGTTACTATACTTACCATGGGTTTAGGTGTTTTAGTCAACCTACCACTAATGCCCCCAATACTACTCACTGGAATACGTTCCACATTGGCTATCTCTATGTCTGGACCCTCCCCCCACGACCCCCATCTCTGTCCAGCAATGTCTGTGACGTCCACGGCTGTCTGAGACTCTCCCGCCTGATTGGCTGTGACACAGCAGTGGCACCATTGGCTTCCATTTCTGTCAACCAAAGTCGGCTAGCCAATCAGGAGAGAGGGGGCAGGGCTGCTGCTCCGTGTTTGAATGGACACAGGGAACTGTGACTCAGTTCAGGTGCCCCCATAGCAAGCTTTAGCTGTGGGGGCACTCAACAAGAGGGAGGAGCCAGGAGCACAGAAGAGGAGTATTAGGGCTGCTCTGTGCAAATCCACAACACAGGACAGGCAAGTATAATTGTTTATTATTTCTATAGAAAAAAAATGAGACCTTACACTTTACCTAATCACTTACACTTTACTTAATCATTTTACTTAATCACTATATTTCACATTGTATATATATATGGAATATGAAATATTTGTTAAAATTGTGGTTTGCACTTTAGCTAATGAGCACTTGGTATGTACTTTTGTATATAATATTCACCTTTGAACAGTAAAGGGTAGTATAGCATTTATCATTTTTTTTTTAATTAGAGCGGTACACATTAAGGGAATATCAGTCATTAGATGCCGCAAACATTAGATTATATAATGTTTGTATTCACTGTGAGAAATTAGAGACAGCGCACCACTGATACTTTTATATTATTTGCCACATCCTAGTATTCAAGGAATAAGTGTGGCTAAGCGCTATACTTCAGAATTTAATTAGGCATATACTGTGTGTGCAGAGGAGCCTAAGGTTCCACCTTTTGGTTGCAAATGCAAGTTAAAAATATTCCTTCCTAAAAAAAATAAAGAAAATAAAACATACTGTATTTTTTTTCCCTTCAACATAAAAAGAGTAACCTCCCTCTTTGCAGCTTTCTCTCTCTAAATGAAATTCCATTGGGGACCATGAAGAGTAGGGAAGCATTGAGATGAGTCACTCATGACACATTTATCAGTTTTAGTAATTTAATCTTAGGCTGTTTAGGCGTGTAAAGAACAATATATTTTTTTTTTTTAAAACACGTATACAGTCCCTTTAGGAATATTTCATACGGCACAATGCATGTTAAAGTTGCAACCACAAAATCATTAAAAACATATGTTGATGTGCACAAAGCAAACTATGGATGCACAGCAAAATTGTTGGTGCATGACTGTGAATTTCTTTTATCATGCACAAACAAATTCATATTCTTCTGATAGTGTATAGGCATGCATACACTTGTATATAATGTACATGTTAAATAGCCTCAAACACCTTTGATAACAAATTCAAAGTGTATAGAATCTAGAGAGACATAAAAGCTATAAAATGCAGAATCCTTCAAAGCTCTCTAATTATCAGATCTTAAACCTCAGACGATTGTCAAATTACTCAGCATTGTTACACCGAAGCGGGAGGAAAAAAACCCATAATAGGGTTGTCAGATAAGAAAGATGTTTGCCATCGCAGTGTGCCAATGTTATTGCATTGTTATGGGGTTTATTAAAGGTTGTTTTATATAAAGACTCAATTTGAATGCACTGTTTCCTTTGTTTACTAATAAAAGAAACGGCTACTGCTAATCTTATGTTTTATCTCCCTAACATATGGAAAAGCCATTTATTCCAGCCAATCACAATAAAGAACAGAAACCCCCGTTTCTGAGAACAGTTATATATCACAAGTTTGCTGATCATTAAAGATATGATTACCAATGGAGAGCCTCTGAAGGTGGCACATTTATGATTGTGCGAACAGATGGGGACATACATTTTCCTTGCAAATACTTTTGAAATTGCTCTACTGGTAGCAGTATAAAAATGATATACAGATACCGGAGCCAAAAAGCAAGGACAAGCGGTCCAGACTTCCACAGTAAAAGCTTCACCCAAGCTCTGTCATCTTTGATTGATCTGCGCTATACCTGGGAAACTTGTTGACTGGTAGAGAAACAGTGCAAATAATTCACTGCACTAAGGCAGATAATTCATAAAGCCAATCGGTCTGTACCACTCGGTGGATGTGACTTATGAGGCCCTTTCTTCAAAGATGCATCATTTTGCAGCATGAACAATATTTAATGTCAATACACACAAAAAAATAAAAAAATACACGCGCACAAAGAAAAAAAAAAAAAAGAAAATGAAAATTTTTTTTTTTAAATCTACAGGAACTGTAGAGAAGCACAAACCCAACGCAAAGTTATTGATGGTGATCACCGATCATGTTACTGCGCTTTAAATAAACTCAAACAGAATTTTCATTACCATATTTATTAAAAAATAAAAGAACTACCTGATCATCCTTTTCTGTGGTGTAAGGTTTAATGCAGATGGATTGGGACCAAGAGCAGAGAATTATCTGAGGCAAGAAAAAAAAAAAAAGATCAACATTCTGCGGAAAAGAAAGATTCCCTGTTCCAGTTCATTGATGGAGTTGATTAAGTTTAAATGAAGCAGACATTGGATAAAAGTGAGGGTATTGACCACTGGGCACTGCAGTCTGCGCTTGAAAAGGCCTGATACATTCAAAAAAGCAAAATCTGCTAAATGTTCTAATCTTCAATCAAATCTTACATCAATACAGACAAAGTTTGGTAATGAGAGATTCAATGAAGCATGTGGGGGAAAGAATTAATCCTCTTGGTCTAAACTGGGTTCAACTTTGAAGCTTGCTCCGAAGGAAAGACAGTTATCTAAATGCTAAATAAGAAACTTATTGTACTTCTCATTGCATGCTAATCTTTTGTCTACCCTGTCTCTATTATTTCTATGCTCATAGATTCTTGTTGTCATAGTGATTATATCAAACCACACTATGGATGGTTGGAAGAGATTGGTTTTGAATACGAAAAGAACCCCACAGCAACCCTTGCTCAAAAAAAAACAAGGCATGGCAATTAACCACCTTCTGACCAGACCTGTCGAGTAGCCAGTTCCAGAATATTGTGCTGCTGCAGAAGGTCACGAACCTCTCTTTGCTGGACAACTTAAAGCTAGTAGTCACCTAGGCCTTGACCACTAGTTCTATTAACTTTTATAATTAAATTTGCTTTGGCAGTCAAAACATTTTAAGCTTGTCTTTGAGAGCTAGATCACCCAAATCACGATGGCCTTATGTTGCAAACTGCACATTTGACTTGTCATTTTGTTGGCTTCCGAAGCTTTTCGTTTTACTATGAGGTTCATAACATGGAGAGCAATGTTTGAAGCCTAAATTGAGAATTAGGAGATTTGAAACCAAAGCCCATGGAATGTTATAATAAAACTTTACTCCTTCCCCCTCGTCCTTTATCCTTTTGCAACTGTCAGGATTATTGTTTATAACTTAAAGTAGAACTCAGGAAGGAATTTTTTTCCCCTGCTGTAGCAAATTGGAGCATACTCTGCTGGGGTTTTTTTGCCTTCCACTGGATCAACTGTGGGTATAAAATTGGATATATTAGATTGTACAATATTTTTTATTTAATTTATTTATTGTTTTTAAGGTTGAACTGGATGGACGTATGTCTTTTTTCAACTTGACTGACTATGTAACTATAGGCAAAACGTATTTTTTTCATTTTGGATAGAGCAAGAGAGGGTTATAACCCCTGTCAGATTTTTTTTCTCTATCTGTGTCCCATTGCTGAGATTTCCCTTTACTTCCTGTCCCATAGCCAAACAGGAAGTGAGAGGAAATCACTGCAAATTAGGGGGATTTCTTTGGAATCCCCGGAGGACAATCCAAAATTTGGGATTTTCTTTTACATTCAATGATAATGGAAAATAGGACAAATAGAGGGTGAATCTTCTCTTAACAGAGGCACAGACAACAATAAAACCTGACAATTGGTCTAACCCCTCTCCACTCTACCCAAACCTAAAAAAAAGTTGTATATATATATATATATATATATATATATATATATATATATACATGATTCTACAAATCTGCCTGCAGGCGGCTTCCGTTGTGATTAATCTGGACTGGATGTCTGCTGGGACCCGCTGATCATCAGTAAAACACACAGAATGGAGATCTGCCTATGTAAACAAGGAAGATATCCATTCTGACAGGGGGGAAGGGATTTATTTTGGATTTTGAATAAAATCCATCTCTTCCCCTAGTAAAAGCAGCACATACAGTACAAAAAAACATTGTCTAGGCATGCAGTTAATCCTTTGATCACCCTAGATGTTTAACCCCTTCCCAGCCAGTGTCATTAGTACAGTAACAGTAGATATAACTAAATTAGTTTCACTGGTTCCCTCCAAGTGTCAGTTAAAGTCTGATTGTCCGCTGCAATATCGCTGCCATTATGAGTATAAAAAATACATTTATAGAAATTTCATATATATATACCATCGTTTGTAGAAGCTATAACGTCCGCGTAAACCAATCAATATACACTAATTGGGATTTTTTATCAAAAACATGTAGCAGAATAAATATTGGCCTAAATTTATGAAGAGATTTGATTTTTTTAAAAATGTTATTTGATATATTTTATAGCAGAAAGTTAAAAATATTTTTTTGTTTATAGCGCAAAAAATAAAAAATGCAGTGGTGATTAAATACCACCAAATTAAAGCTCTGTTTGTGGGGGGGGGGGAAATGACAAACATTTTATCTGGGTACAGTGTTGCATGAGTGCGCAATTGTCAGTTAAAATAACGCAGTACCATATCGCAAAACATGGCATGGTCATGATGGGGGTAAAAAGCGGTTAATAGCTATATTATTTTAAAAAGTAATTAAATTATTTTCCTGCCCTTACCTGTTCACATGGTGAGAGGGAAAATGCTGCAAGCTTACATAACTTGGAGTTACAGAACGTGGATACAAATATGAGCTTTTAGGACCCTTAACCATTCTCTTACAAGTATAGGAAATGGAAGATATAAGTGATCCGTCGACAGGTCATGAAGGAGGAATATGAGGTTCTTTGGACAGGTTTAGTCATTCAAGGGAAAGGGCCAGTAACAAGTGATCTAAATGACAGGTTTACTAACAGTAAACAGTAATGCTGTATCCTGACCTAGGCCGACAAGTCCCAGGCCTAGGGCAGCACTTGGTAGGGGGGCAAAACAGAAAGAGTCCCCACCGGCATGGTTATATCTTTTTAGCCCTCTCCGTAAAATGATCAGAAATTTGTGCTTAACCACTTGCTGCCTGCCATATAGCAGAATGATGGTGGCAAAGTGATTGTGTTATCCTTATCTGACGTCATATGATGTGATAAGGATAACAGAGCTGGTGTGTGCCGTCTGACACACCGCAACTCCGATCGTGGTATGAAGCCTCTGACCAATCACATCTGATCATCACGTGAACCAGGAAGTACCAGTAAATGGCTTTCTTTGATTCACACTGACAGGGGGAGCCGATCAGCAGCTCTCCCTGTCAGAGGGGGTCTGTGCTGATAATCAGCACATTGATTATTAGCACAGGCCCCATCAAAAGGTGCCCATCAGCTGCCAATCAGTGCCCAACACCTGCCAGCCTGTCCCCATAATAAACGGGTGTCAGTGCCGATCAGTGCCCACAACAGTGCAAAAAAAGTGCCAATCAGTGCCCCATCAGTAATGCCTGTCAGTGCCCCATCAAAGTGCCAATCAGTGTCACTCAGTAATGCCTGTCAGTAGCTCTTCATTAATGCTGCCTATCCAGTGCCCATAAGTGCCGTCTATTAGTGACATCAGTGCTGCCTATCAGTTTTTGTTTAAATGGTTGGCCTTTTTTCGTTTATAGTGCAAATATTAAAAACTGCAGAGGTGATCAAATACCACAAAAAGGAAGCTCTATTTGTGGGAAGAAAATGGTAAAAATGTAGTTTGGGTACAGTGTTGCATGACTGTGCAATTGTCATTCAAAGTGCGATAGCGCTGAAAGCTAAAAATTGTCCTGGATAGGAAAGGTGGAAAGTGCCTTGTATGGAAGTGATTGGGGAAAAAAAGGTGAGGGAAAGGGGGTCAGGAGTAGGAGCTATGTCTAGGCAAGAGGTTGGAGGTAGGAGGAAGAAGAAGGGAAGGGAAAACTGGGGGGGGGGGGAGAAGGTTGAGGGAAAGAAGAAGTGGGGGTGGGTGGTAGTGAGGGAAGGGGGGTGAGAAAAGAAGGTGTGTTTTGGAAGGAAACAGGAAGGTTATTATATGGCTTACTTTTTATATACTTTGTTACTTCTGTTTTACTTCTTATTATAGCCAGCCTTACCTACAGGTAAAAGCAAATGATGGAAGTTTACTTCCACTTTAATGTTGCATGAATATCTAAAAAGGCCATTACCTATATATATATATATATATATATATATATATATATATATATATATATATATATATATATATATATGTGATAATGTGATAAATTAAGTTGCAGTTCAGTGAGTAAAATAATTATTTGATCCCCAAGCAAAACATGACTAAAGCTGGCCATACATTATACAAGTTTCTTGCACAATTTTCCTTAATGCTGTTTCCTTTTAGTTCTCCAAGATGTTTAGAAAAACCTACCTGCCGAGTTCCTTAATAAACTGTGTGCAAGTGAACCTAGAAGAGCTAAAGCTATTTTGATGGCAAAGGGTGGTCACTCCAAATATTGACTTGATTTGGATTCCTCTTCTGTTCATTTACGATTTTGTTCATTGATAAAAAACTATTAACACTTCTATTTCTGAAAACATTCTTAAATTACAGCATTTTTCACACCTGCCTATTTTTGTTGTACAGTAGTTACTGAATATACTGTATATATATATATATATATATATATATATATATATATATATACAAACTCTATTATGGATATTACTAAAATCAAAAAAGGGAATAAATATATAGAACCCTACAATTTAAAGAGAAGGATAAGATTTCAAAATAACAAACAATCATACGCACCTAAGTGGATGCATCATAGGTCCAATTTGTCCTCCATTGCCTCTAAGATAGAGAACTGAATGGTCAAAGACCCCTGGTCGCTCAGTTCTCAGGCTGCGTACACACGGGCGGACTGTTCGCCCAACTTTGTCCGCTGAACAGTGTTTGGGCGGACAGTCCGCTCGTGTGTGGGCTTTCAGCGGACAGTTTCAGCGGACAGTTGGACGAACAAGGTTTTTCGGAAATTCCGTAAAACTGTCCGCTGAAACCTTGTTTCAGCGAACAGTCCGCTCGTGTGTAGGCTTGTTCGTCAAACAAAGTTGCGCGCATGCTCAGAAAGGATTTTCACGCCGAAAGCTATAATGCAGTGTATAGGACGTCGTATTTTTCGTCCCGTCGTACGTGCCGTTCACGTCATCGCGCACGGTTTCAGCAAACTGTTCGTCCGTCGTGTGTGGCCATGTCCGTCCATGCTAAGTTTGAGCAGACTGTTTGCCGAAACTGTTGGACGGACAAAGTTGGGCGAACAGTCCGCGCGTGTGTACGCGGCCTCAGTCTTCAGTAAGAAGAGAGGCAGTGACTTACTGCTCCTCCAGTACTCAATGGAGTCCTGGGCTGAAAGGCCGAGCCAGCTACCACTCAGGCATCGGGGTGGATCTCGACAATAAAGTCAGGATCAATTCAGAGTCTGGACTGGCTGAGTGATGTCAGGCTCACAGTAGTGCAGAACTGTAAACCACAGGAGAAGAGCTTTGGCACCTCCACTGCCAAGTCTGCATGCTGCACAGCCACAAAGCACAGCCATTCATCTCTGCCCCTCTGAGGACAAACACTATAGGATACTTCACATCACCACTCTGTGTATCGTCGGGATAGCACTGTGAGGATCCATATATCAAGCCACTGACTTCACATGGAACAGAAGAGCTCACTAGGCTACCAAAGTGGGCAGAGGACCCGACCCGTATACCGTCCCATGGTGTTGAGAGCGCTGTGATGTGTTAGGAATATTCCTACAATAAAGGAGAATTTGCCCCTATGGTTAAAACCACTTATCAAGTGCTACACCATCCATCCCACTGATTCTCACAAGCAGACCAGACCTGGTTTTATAATACCTTTTAGGTTCTGAGAAAGTGGAAATTCCTCAAAGCACATTAGCCAACTATCCATTATTTATCCCTTGTATAGGCAGCTAACCATTCACTTTTTAGCCCTGTTATGGGCAGTGTTTTTTTATTGTGTGTTTTTTATTGTGAGACTATTGTAATGTATATATAATTATGAATACTAATTCAGTCTATACCATTCTGTTTCAAATAAACTTCTTTCTAAGCACTCATGCACTAGACCACGCGCCTTCCTTTTATATTTTCTATATACGCACCTAGGTGGATGCAACATTGGTCCAATGCTGCATTTGTCCCCCATCACCTCTAAGATAGAGAACTGAGTGGTCAAAGACCACTGATCGCTCAGTTCTCAGTCTTCAGTAAACAGAGAGTCAGTCACCGCCTCTCTGCTCCTCCAGTGCTCAATGGAGTCCTGGGCTGAAAGGCCGAGCCCGCCGCCACTTAGGCATCATGGTGGATCTCTACTGTAAAGTCAGGATCCATCCAGAGTGTGGACCAGCTGAGTGCTGTCAGGGTCACAGGAGTGCAGAACTAAGTGCACTCCTGTAAACCACAGAAAAAGAGCTATGGCCCTACTTCTCCTTCAATAAAGTGATTAACATTCAACTCGAAGCACATCTCTTTGGGTATATAGGTGTCCAGTATAAATATCCAATAGACGTCTGTTCTGCCCGGAAGAGAGAAATCCTCTCCACCTTTTGTGAGACTGTCAAACTTTCTTTGAAAGGTGATTTATCACTCTATCACACATCTAGTAGACATCCCAACATAATGTTTCTCATGCACGTATGAAAAAGACATATATGATGCAGGAACTGACAATTAAAAAGCTGTTTAATCTCAAATGAAGTACCATTCACTTATGAGTGGGTTGTATGTGGATTAGACATAAGCAATTAGCTTAATTATGAAACCAAATTCAGACAAAAGTTTCGTTATTTGGATGTATCTAAATTTCCAAATGCCAATAGTAACAAGTTTCAATGAATCCAAAATAAATTATAATGAAACAAATTATTTGAATACAACATCGAAAATGAATTTAAATTCTAAATGTATTAAACTTAGAAAATGAATTCAAATTTGAAATGAAAACATATTACAATAAATACAACAAGGTATTAAAGTGAAATAAGATGAGGATTCCTACTTAGGCTGCTTGATAGAGAATAATATAAAAGGATAGGATAGAATAAACTAGATTAGAATAAAACAAAATAGAATATAAAAAAATAGAATAGAATAAAACATAATGGAATAGAATAAAACATAATAGAATAGAAAATAAAAGAATAGAAGAAAATAAAAGTGAATAGAATAAAATAGAATACAACTGAATAGAATAGAAAAGAATAGAATATTTTCTATTCTATTATGTTTTATTCTATTATATTCACTTTTATTCTATTCTATTTATTTATTTTCCATTCCATTTTAGTCCTTTATTTTCTATTATATTCCATTCTATTCTATTGTATTCTATTCTTTTCCATTCTATAAAGCATCCTAAGTAGGAATCATCATCTTATTTTGACTTTTATATTAATTTAATTTGAAAATGACAAATTTACAAAACAAATCCAAATATAGGAAACAGATTTCGAAAACAAATCCTTCTAACATAACAAAGTATGACAAAACAAAATTATTATCTTAACAAATGAATCCAAAAGAAAACACATCTTTCAGTCCTGCACACCTCTAATGTGGATTTTCCAAGAGGTTGCAGCTTGAAGAACAAATTAAGCAGCATTTAAACATACCCATTGTGTTCAACCGCTAACTGTTCTTTTTTTTTTTTCAATAGATTTTATAGAAAGAAACGGCATTACAAAAAAGTCATAATAGCGTGTACACAGTTATTTTCAAGCATTTTGTATAAAACAGTGGTCTGGTCATTTTCAGACAAGGATAGGAACGAATAACTCGGGTAGAAGTAACTGGTAACTGAAAGAAAAATATCATGCAGAGATAACTTAACCGCTAACTGTTTTTAGGTGAAATAAGCTGGGATTGTTGGTGCTCTTTTGCTCAAAAGGTACCCCTAGAGAGAGTATTTCTCTGAAACCTGAATCTCCTTCTAAAGCTAGTGATATCTGTTGACTATACATTTTATCTCTATAAATAATATACTATAGTGGGTGCTGAAAACAGTTGAGCCACCATCACGGTTCCTCTTGTAGCTTTTTCTTTCCTTCTTTTTCTCTAAAATGATCTCTCCTGGTGTATGCCTCACTTCTAACTACAGTTTTTTGAAAGAATTTCTTGAAAACTTTTTTTAGCTTCAGTATTATAGGGGTTAATTTACTAAAGGCAAATAGGCTGCTCACTTTGCAAGGAAAGTGGCACATTGCGGGGGAAATTTTCTCCAGGGCTTAGTGAATGAGGTGAAGCTTTGCTGAGTTACAGCATCCAATTATGTTCAATCAAAGCTTAATTTTTGTTGTTTTTCGTTAACATAATTGGGAATTCGTTGCAAAGTGAAATTTCATCACATTCAAAAAACTCTGATTCCCTTACAAATTGTAACTTCCCTTGCAAACTGAACATCCTACTTGTCTTTAGTAAATCAACCCAGTCGTCTTCAAGATAAATTTCCTTTAGCTATGGTCTTCATCATATGTGTGGGATGGCAGATGTCAGCCCATAAGTAGAAGTTTTGTGATGTGGGTTTCTGGTAGGCCCATACATGTATCCTCTGATTGGACATTGAACCACTGAGGGTTAGATCCAGTTATTTTATCTGGTCCTTACCTTCTTCCTCAGTGAATTTTAGATCGCATTAATTTTTATTATAGGGGACCTTCAGCCATTAAAATAACTTTCTTCCTTTTAGCTCCTCACCCCCCAATAACTGAAGCGTATTATTGTATTTTTTAAATGCAATTCTGACTATTCTTTGCGCTCTACTGCAGCACTTTCTTCTTTCTTGCCTAGGTGAAAATGACATTGCAGCCCACACTGTCTCCCGAGTTGTCTACATAACACATCCCAGGATGCAGTTTTGCTGGTGAAGCTCTGCTGATTTCCATAATCCAATCATGTGCAAGCAAAAATGCAGTTAATATTCCTTGCACCCGATTGGATAGTCTTTACAAAGTGAAGCGTCACCACATTCACTAAGCTCTGGGAAAAATTAATGCAACTGCACTTGCAAAGTGCACAGTCTACAAAGTCTATTTGCCTTTAGTAAATCAACCCCTTAAAGATTTTTGGGGGCATTTAGTGTAGTTTAGAAAGTGTAATTGAGGGTAAAGTTTATTGGGAAATGAGAAAAGAGGCAGGAGATCAGCTCTAATTAATGTGTTTATACTGAAAAAAACATTACTGTGAAAGCTAAATAAGGCCAAACCAGAATATGAAGTGAAGTAGTCATAAAGACGATAAACTTTACAGCACTGACAAATCAGCTGGAGTGTCTAAACCTTTCAGCGTCATCTGTTTGGGATAATTTTATATCTCTAATTAAAATTCATATATGCAAATGCCTGGGGAGAACATGCACTTTAATATAAAATGCATATTTTCTTTTCAAATTGTGAAAAGGGAAAATAAAATTACATTATGATGTTTCTTTTCAAATACTTTTTTTAAACATTTGAAAAGTCAATAAACAGCATGCTGTGAGTTGTCACTGGTTGCTTTTAGATTGTGTTAGGTCTGACTATTCCTTACCAAACAAAAGTTTTATAAAACAAATTCTTATATATATTTTGAATCACCTGGGAGCAGACCCATAAGTTTGTGGAACATATGACTTATTGTCACCATAAATCAGCAGAAGTTAACATAGAAAGAACAATGATTTGGAACAAATGAAAAAGTACAGATGACTCTTTAAAGCACAACAAATCACTCATCATTTTAAAGCCATATTTATCAAACTTACCGATTTATTTTACTGCTCACGCTGCAAGTGTTTGAGGCAACAATTCAAATTCAAAATAAGTTGTCACATTTTATAACTTAGAAAACAAAGTACAGCAAAAGCCCTAACCCGAAGAATGAGTAACTTGTTGTAGCCTAATGTAATGTAATGTCCACAGGTAGACTTCCTTACTTTTAGATCCTCTCAGATCTGTTGACTGAAACTTCCTCCACTGTTCCCAAAAGACTGTGGGGGGGGGGGGGGGGCAATAGCAACTGTTAATGGACTTACAACCAGACCTCCAGTCATTTAGAAAGTTTGCATGAAGAAATTCCTTAGATGTTAGGGCATAAACCAAATCATTAATACATTGTACCATTTATCATTACAAGGCAGCAATCAAAGTGTATCTATAACAAAACATTTTTTGGGAGAAAGTTTGGAACCCCTGTCAGGTTTACTTTTACCCAGGGCTCCATTAACCCCCCTAGCGGTAATCCAGAGTCTGGCTCGGGTTAGGAATTTACTGATAGAAGCGGTAACCCCGAGCCAGACTCAGGATCGCATCGCTAGATGCAGGGGAGGACACAGGGAGAGTTACTTACCTTGTCCCCTGGATCCAGCGATGTCCGCCACGCTGTGTGATCGAGCTGTCCTCCACTCGATTCACAGTGCCGAATGCCGCCGAGCTCCGTTCCCTGCGACGTTACGGCGCACGGGAGTGGAGAACGGCGGCAAATTCAAAAAAGTAAAAAGACACAAAACACACACAGCACTGTAATCTTACAGATTACAGTACTGTATTAAAAAATACACACCCCCTTTGTCCCTAGTGGTCTGTGCAATGCCCTGCATGCACTTTTATATTATAAATACTGTTTTTTCTGCCTGGAATTTGGAGATTGCCCATAGCAACCAAAACGTGTCCCTTTTTCAGTGTTTTTGGATTTGATTACATTATTGAATAATTTTTATTATTCTTTATTATATTTTAACCACTACAGCCCCGGACCAATAAACACCTTAAGGACCAGAGGTCTTTTTCCAATTTAGCACTGCGTTGCTTTAACTGGTAATTGCGCGGTCATGCAATATTGCACCCAAACGAAATTTGCGTCCTTTTCTTCCCACAAATAGAGCTTTCTTTTGATGGTATTTGATTGCCTCTGCGATTTTTATTTTTTGCGATATAAATTGAAAAAGAGTGAAAATTTTGAAAAAAAAAGATATTTTCTTCTTTTTGTTATAAGAAAAATCGAATAAACTAAATTTTAGTCATACATTGAGGGCAAAATTTATTCAGCCACATGTCTTTAGTAAAAAAAATGTCAATAAGCGTATATTTTTTGGTTTGCGCAAAAGTTATAGCGTCTACAAACTAGAGTACATTTTCTGTAATTTACACAGCTTTTAACCACCTCAATACCGGGCACTTAAACACCTTCCTGCCCAGACCAATTTTGAGCTTTCAGCGCTGTCGCATTTTGAATGACAATTGCGCGGTCATGCTACACTGTACCCAAATGAAATTTGTATCATTTTTTTCTCACAAATAGAGCTTTCTTTTGGTGGTATTTGATCACCTCTATGGTTTTTATTTTTTGCTAAACAAATAAAAAAATACCGAAAATTTTGAAAAAAAAAATGTTTTTTTTTTGTTTCAGTTTCTAAACTTTGCAAATAAGTAAGTTTTCTCCTTCACTGATGGGCACTGATGGGGTTACACTGATGGGCAATGATAAGGCGGCACTGATGGGCACCGATGAGGTGGCACCAATGAAGTGGCACTGATGAGGTGGCATTGATGGACACCGATATGTGGCACTGATAGGCGGCACTGATGGGCGACACGGATGGGCACTGATAGGTGGCACAAATTGGCACGGATTGGCATGGATGGGCATGGATAAGTGGCACAGGTGGGCATGGGTTAGGCGGCACAGGTGGGCATGGGTAGACGGCACAGGTGGGCATGGGTAGGCGGCACAGGTGGGCATGGGTAGGTGGCACAGGTGGGCATGGGTAGGCGGCACAGGTGGGCATGGGTAGGCGGCACAGGTGGGCATGGGTAGGCACTGATAGGCGGCACAGATGGGAACTGATAGGCGGCATTGTATTATAATATATTGCACTAATGGATGCCAATCAGTGCCAATCAATAATGCATGTCAATCAGGGATGCCCATTGTGGGCACTGATTGGCATCCATTATGGGCACTGATTGGCATCCATTGTGGCACTGACTAGAATCCCTGGTGGTCTAGGGTGGCATACCTTGTCCTTGGCATCCCTGGTGGTCTGGTGGCGTCCCTGGTGGTCCAGTGTGGGCATCCTCGGGGGGACTGTGCTGATAATCGATCAGCACAGACCCCCCTGTCAGAGGAGCAGCCGATCGGCTCTCCTCTACTCGCGTTTGACAGACGCGAGTGAGGGAAAGCCGATCACCGGCTCTTCCCATTTACACTGTGATCAGCCGTGATTGGACACGGCTGATCACGTGGTAAAGAGTCTCCATCGGATCGTAGTTGCCGGGTGTCAGACTGACACCCCGCAACAACGATCGCCGTGATGCGCGCCCCCGTCATATGACGTCCGGTCAGGATTATGAAACCACTTTGCCGCCGTCCATTTGCTATAGGGCGGGCGGCAAGTGGTTAATTTATGACTGCCTATCTCATTTCTTGAGGTGCTAAAATGGCAGGGCAGTACAAACCCCCCCAAATGACCCCATTTTGGAAAGTAGACACCCCAAGGAAATTGCTGATGGGTATGTTGAGCCCATTGAATATTTATTTTTTTTGTCCTAAGGGATTGAATAATGACAAAAAAAATAAAAAATTTACAAAAAGTTGTCACTAAATGATATATTGCTCACACATGCCATGGTTATATGTGAAATTGCACCCCAAAATATATTCCGCTACTTCTCCCGAGTGAATTTTTTATTTCACTCCTCACTACCTATCACAGTTTCGAAGGCCATAAAATGCCAAAATAGCACAAAACCCCCCAAAATTACCCCATTTTGGAAAGTAGACACCCCAAGCTATTTACTGAGAGGCATGTTGAGTCCATGGAATATTTTATATTTTGCCACAAGTTGCAGGAATATTAAAAAAATTTTTTTTTTGCACAAAGTGTAAAATGCTATGGGCATATGTGAAATGACACCCCAAAATACATTCTCCTGCTTCTCCTGAGTACAGGGATACCACATGTGTGGGACTTTTTTGGAGTCTAGCCGCGTACGGGACCCCGAAATCCAAGCACCGCCTTCAGGATTTCTAAGGGCATACATTTTTTATTTTACTCCTCACTACCTATCACTACCTATCACAGTTTTGAAGGCCATAAAATGCCAAGATGGCACAAAACCCCCCCAAATGACCCCATTTTGGAAAGTAGACACCCCAAACTATTTGCTGAGGGCCATGTTGAGACCATTGAATATTTTTTTTTGTCCCAAGGGATTGAATAATGACAAAAAATAAAAAAATAATTTTTTTTTACAAAAAGTTGTCACTAAATGATATATTGCTCACACATGCCATGGTTATATGTGGAATTGCACCCCAAAATATATTCTGCTACTTCTCCCGAGTATGGGGATACCACATGTGTGGGACTTTTTGGGAGGCTAGTCATGCACGGCACCCCGAAAACCAATCACCACCTTCAGGATTTCTAAGGGTGCAAATTTTTGATTTCACTCCTCACTACCTATCACAGTTTCGAAGGCCATAAAATGCCAAAATAGCACAAAACCCCCCAAAATGACCCCATTTTGGAAAGTAGACACCCCAAGCTATTTACTGAGAGGCATGTTGAGTCCATGGAATATTTTATATTTTGCCACAAGTTGCGGGAATATTACAAACTTTTTTTTTTTTTGCACAAAGTTGTCACTAAATGATATATTGCTCACACATGCTATGGGCATAAGTCAAATTACACCCCAAAATACATTCTGCTGCTTCTCCAGAGTACGGGGATACCACATGTGGGGGACTTTTTGGGAGCCTAGCCACGTACGGGACCCCGAAAACCAAGCACTGCCTTCCGGATTTAAATATAAAATGCTACCAAAAAAAACTGTTAGCGATCGCAGGGATCAGGCCTGACTCTGCGATCGCTGCAGTTATGTGTTTAGTGTTTTGTAAGTGACAGTGATCGATCGATACTGCACTTGGGTGGGCTGGGCAGAGGGGCAAAACGCAGGTGCTAGCCGGTATCTGGGCTGATCCCGCTAACAATGCGTTTTTTGGAACCCTGAACTGCTGGGGACGCTAGTATAGATCTGATCAGATCAGATATTGATCTGTTCAGATTCTATACCACTACAGGAGGTTTATGCTTTGCGTGTGGGTGTTAGCGGTACTGGCACTAACCTGGCGCTGCCTGGGGCGACGCAGACCCTAACCCTAAAACCTAATTGATATCACCCGCCGGGTGATCAGGGGGTTAAACCTTTATTGGGTAATAAATGGTGGGTGCCCTGATGCTATAAAAAGCAAACTAACCAGAGTCACCCGTAACACTTATACGGTGATCAGTGGTAAAAGGGTTAACTAGGGGCAATCAGGGGGTTCAAATTTTTATTAGGTAGTATATGGGGGTCTCTGGCGCTATATAAATACCTGACGGGGAACCTAAATAACTAACTGGCTAACCAGCGTCACCAGTGACACTTATACTGTGATCGCTGGTGAAAGGGTTAACTAGGGGCAATCAGGGGGTTAAAACCGTTATTGGGTAGAATATGGGGGTACCTAACGCTATAAAAACCTGGCGGTGAACCTAAAAAAAAAACTAGCTACCTAGCGACACTAATGCAGCGATCAGAAAAATGATCGCTTAGTGACACTGGCAAAATGGGGTGAAAGGGTTAACTAGGGGCAATCAGGGGGTTAAAACCATTATTGGGTAGTATATCGGGGTACCTAGCGCTATAAAAACCTGGCGGTGAACCTAAAAAAATAACTAGCTACCTAGCGACAGTAGCGACACTAATGCAGCTATCAGAAAAATTATCGCTTAGTGACACTGGCAAAAGGGGGTGAAAGGGTTAACTAGGGGCAATCAGGGGGTTAAAACCATTATTGGGTAGTATATCGGGGTACGTAGCGCTATAAAAACCTGGCGGTGAACCTAAAAAAATAACTAGCTACCTAGCGACAGTAGCGACACTGATGCAGCGATCAGAAAAATGATCGCTTAGTGACACTGGCAAAAGGGGGGGGTGAAAGGGTTAACTAGGGGCAATCAGGGGGTTAAAACCATTATTGGGTAGTATATCGGGGTACCTAGCGCTATAAAAACCTGGCGGTGAACCTAAAAAAATAACTAGCTACCTAGCGACAGTAGCGACACTAATGCAGCGATCAGAAAAATGATCGCTTAGTGACACTGGCAAAAGGGGGTGAAAGGGTTAACTAGGGGCAATCAGGGGGTTAAAACCATTATTGGGTAGTATATCGGGGTACCTAGCGCTATAAAAACCTGGCGGTGAACCTAAAAAAATAACTAGCTACCTAGCGACAGTAGCGACACTGATGCAGCGATCAGAAAAATGATCGCTTAGTGACACTGGCAAAAGAGGGTGAAAGGGTTAACTAGGGGCAATCAGGGGGCTAAAACCATTATTGGGTAGTATATCGGGGTACCTAGCGCTATAAAAACCTGGCGGTGAACCTAAAAAAATAACTAGCTACCTAGCGACAGTAGCGACACTGATGCAGCGATCAGAAAAATTATCGCTTAGTGACACTGGCAAAAGGGGGTGAAAGGGTTAACTAGGGGCAATTAGGGGGTTAAAACCATTATTGGGTAGTATATCGGGGTACCTAGCGATATAAAAACCTGGCGGTGAACCTAAAAAAATAACTAGCTACCTAGCGACAGTAGCGACACTGATGCAGCGATCAGAAAAATGATCGCTTAGTGACACTGGCAAAAGGGGGTGAAAGGGTTAACTCTAGGGGCAATCAGGGGGTTAAATCTTTATTGGGGGGTGATAGGGGGCTACCCTGGACCTAACACTAACTGCCCTGACAGTTTTAACTGTTACAACTGACACTGAATGCAGTGATCAGTAAAGAAATGATCAATGCAATCAGTGACACTGTGACTGGGGCGGGGGGGATTGGGGGGCGATCGGGGGGGGGATCGGGGGGTTTGTGTACCTATGTGTACCTATGTGTCAGTCTAGTGTTTTGGTGCACTTACTTTTAGTCTTCTCCTCGTAGTCCGGTCAAAAAGACCGCCCCGAGGAGAATGACATCACTTCCTCCTTCCTGTGTAAACAATACACAGTGGGAGGAAGCTTGTCATTGGCCAGGAGCGATCCAGAGGGGGTGGCCAGAAACCAACGGCCATCCCCTCATCAGGGATCGCTCCTGGAGCGAACCGGACCACCGTATGCAGAGGGAGGGGGTCCGATCGGACCCCCCACCCGCTGGAAGGCAGGCACGTACATGTACGTGCTTGTGCCTGCCTGTGCCATTGTGATGACGTACAATGGCAATACGTCGGTCCTTAAGTGGATAAACGTTATCATACCCGGGATGTCTGCTAGACTCTGGTTTGAACAGATTTAAGAGCGTTATTCCTAAGAATTACAGGACTACAAAATAAAACGCCAAATTCCCATGCAAAATAATTGTACCGCTTTCAGCACCTAAAACCGGACTGAATCATACCGCCAGGGAGGCTACGTAGATTTCCCTTTACGTTCTCCGTTTCTACTCTAGGGACAATTTACCAGACTAGGAAGTGGGTAAAATTCTGCAACAGGGAAACAAACAACAATAAAAAGTTGACAGAAGTTCTAACTCTAAAAATCCCTCCCTCCTCCCTGTATGAATTCAGCACCCCTCGCATCTGTACGCATTAATCTCCCCACACCTGTATGCACTCAGCCCCCCACCCCTGTATGCACTCAGCCCCCTCACACCTGTACGCACTCAGCCCCCCTCACACCTGTACGCACTCAGCCCCCCTCACACCTGTATGCACTCAGCCCCCCTCACACCTGTACGCACTCAGCCCCCCTCACATCTGTATGCACTCAGCCCCCCTCACACCTGTATGCACTCAGCCCCCCACACCTGTATGCACTCAGCCCCCCTCACACCTGTATGCACTCAGCCCCCTCACACCTGTACGCACTCAGCCCCCCTCACACCTGTACGCACTCAGCCCCCCTCACACCTGTATGCACTCAGCCCCCTCACACCTGTATGCACTCAGCCCCCCACACCTGTAAGCACACAGCCCCCTCACACCTGTATGCACTCAGCCCCCTCCCACCTGTACGTACTCAGGCCCCCTCACACCTGTACGCACTCAGCCCCCCTCACACCTGTACGCACTCAGCCCCCCGCACACCTTTATGCACTTAGCCCCCTCATACCTGTATGCACTCAGCCCTCCACACCTGTACACACTCAGCCCCCCTCACACCTGTATGCACTCAGCCCCCCCACACCTTTTTTTTATTATTTGCATTGAATATACACTGAATTGTGGACTTTAATATCACTGTTGCGGTCTACACTAAATGTGACAATTGTATACTGCATTCAAAAGACGTGTGAAAATGGGACTCCATAAAGACAGTCCTTAGCCTATTACTGGAAAATAAGTTTGAAGTCTTTTTCCTGGTGGAATCTGGGGACTTTATCTATGCAATAACATGGGACTATTAGGTTCCCAAGCACTATGAACATTGCAAAATTGAATACGTGATATTGTCCCAGAATACTTTACTGTATGGCTTTGTATACTGTGTACTGCAGATGCAGACTAATATCTCAATCTCTGTCAATATGTCTTTATATCTTCAGAAAGCACTAAGCACTAGCAGAATTATTGTGAGAGGTGGTCTCCAAGACTGTGTATGACTGCCGTGTCTAGTACCTTTCCCAGAAGTATCAGAATTTGAAAGGCAGGGAAACTGCATCCTTTTAATAATGATTGAGTAGTAACTGGCAAGTACTGTTTGTAAGACTGCCATACTCTAGTTTCATCACAGATGTACGTCTAACTTATCTAGAACATCAGCTGAAGGGACAATACGCAGCAGATAACATGACAAGGTATGACTGCCATGTAATACAGAATATTACATCATTCTTATAAGTTGCACATAAACACCTTTGGCAGATACTCAATTTTAATATTTTTTTTTACCCTTTTCACACTGTATACTCCTAAGGAATTTTCATTTTTAACTGATTGCCAGGATTATTGCTGGTTTACTGTAGATGTGTGCATCTTCAGTCTTTATGGTTTATTTTATATCCTACAATGGTTGTTAATTTGATTGTTCTCTCTTTGTATTAATAAATATATTCCCGGACGGCTTCATCACGGTATACTACAAAACATTCCTGAACATTCTCAGCAGCCCTCTCTTAACCGCACTAAATTCCATTGCATTAGGAAATACTCCCTCACATCGCCTTTTAGAAGCTCACATAACTGTGCTGCCAAAAGAAGGGAAAGACCACACCTTAGTCTCTAACTATCGCCCAATATCTCTCCTTAACGTGGACACAAAAATTCTGGCCAAACTCCTATCCAACCGCCTTCTCCCGCTGATCCCGCGACTTATATCCACTGACCAGGTGGGCTTCATTCCTGGCCGGGAAGCCAGAGATAATACTATCAAAGCTATTAACATTCATTCATACCTAAAGGCTTCCAATCAGAAAGGCTTCTTCCTCTCTTTGGATGCAGAGAAGGCATTCGACAGAGTGGCCTGGGATTACATGTCTGAGACCCTCAGATCAACAGGTCTAGGTGACAAGATGCTCAAATTAATTCTCGCACTCTACGCACATCCCGCGGCACAAGTGAAAGCCAACGGCCACCTGTTGAATGCCTTCCCGGTCAGGAATGGGATGCGCCAAGGCTGCCCCCTCTCGCCACTCATATATGTACTCACCTTGGAGCCATTTCTTAACCGTCTCCGAAGCAACTCCAACATTAAAGGTATTGTTACCCCGAAATGCGAGTACAAAGTATCTGCTTTCACTGACGACATATTACTTTCTCTTTCAGAACCCCATATCTCCCTTTCAAATATTCTGAAGGACTTTAGAGACTTTCAAGCTATTTCCAATCTTAAAATAAACTTCGATAAATCCTATGCCCTAAACGTTTCTTTACCAGCAGAGACAGTAGCGTTATGCCAAGCCAACTTTCCCTTCTCTTGGAATGCCAAGGCTATATCATACCTTGGGATCCAACTCCCAACTCAACTGACAGACCTGTACTCTTTAAATTTCTTACCAATACTACACACGATTAAAAGAGACTTAAATAAATGGGATAATCCTTCATTCTCTTGGTTCGGTAGAGCTGCAGTTCTTAAAATGAATATTCTACCCAGACTTCTTTATGTCATGCAGGCCATTCCTATCCACCTACCACCAGCCTTCTTTACTACACTTAAAACCTTGTGCTCCAAATTCCTTTGGCGCAATAAGCGCCCCCGCATAAAATTTGAACTTCTTGCAACTCCCACGTCTAGAGGGGGCATAGGTCTTCCCGACCTGCCGAATTACTATAGAGCCTGCTTGCTTACTAGAGTAGTGGATTGGAACCTCCATGCATCCACTAAAAAATGGGTAGAATTAGAAGAACAGTTAGCGGAAACACCCCTAGCGACAGCACCGTGGCTACCAGCCAATCGCGTCCTGAACACAGCTTCCACACACATCCTTATAGGCCCCGCTCTGCGTTGCTTCCACAAAGCATGCTCCAACTCGCAACTAGCAACAATACCGGGCCCTATGACCCCAGTCCGAGCCAACCCAGATTTCCCTCCCGGAATGTCCCCAAACTTTCTAGCTTCTGTGTGGCCACACAATCACATGAGAGTAAAGCATTTCTTCCAGGGAAACTCCCTCACATCACGAGAAAGGCTAGCTGCACAAATGAAGGATCAGAAATTCCCTCTATGGCCATATTTGCAAATACAGCATTTCCTCTCAAACCCCAACTACAGGCCACATTGGACCAGATCACTTACTCCATTTGAAGCACTATGCTCGGAGTCTGTACCACAAAGACACTTGATTTAATATATATATCAGATCCTTTTTAGTAAACATCCAAGGAAACACAAAAACTGCCATTATTGGGAGAAAGCTCTTGCGATTTCCATCACAGAAGACCAATGGGAACAAATATTTGAATACACTCTCAAGGGCTCAATAAACGTATCCACTCAAGAAAATGGATACAAAATTCTCAACCGCTGGTATAGAGTCCCAACACTCATCAACAAATATTCACCGACCACCTCAAACTTATGTTGGCGATGCAAATCCGAACCTGGCTCCCACGTCCACATATGATGGTCATGTCCCACACTTCAAAAGTTCTGGCAGGAGGTCCACAACTTAACGTCAAAGATAACTACATACCCTTTGGAATTCACCCCCGCACAACTATTACTACATCACACCACCCTATCTAGACGAACATATTTTAGGTCCTTAACAATGCACCTGCTGAATGCAGTGAAACTGTGCATCCCTGTCCTTTGGGGCACATCTAGGCCTCCATCAATCAAAGAATGGTTCATGAGGATCAATAGAACTGCTGAAATGGAAGAACTCATAGCCATCTCGCAGGAGAACATTGCTAAACACAATGCGCGTTGGGCCTGCTGGTCCCACTTCAAATCGACTCCAGAATACACACGCACTATGCAATTAAATACCAACTGAGCAGGCGCAACCCCGTACCCCCCTAGACTTTACGCTTACAAAACACATGGGGGGGTGGGGGAAGCCGGTCGAAGTCCGGGGCTAGATTGGCGGCTTTTGCCCCCTCCTGACCCGCCCGGCTTCTCCCTCCCCCTCTCCCCTCCCATCTGCTCCCACATCCTAACCCTATGGAAACCCCTTTTACAAACCTAATTCTTAAATGCGAAAGACTTCCGCCTTACACCACTCTCCCCTCACCCAATTCCCCTCCTCCCTTACTCATCCAACAGGTACAATCAAAGAAACCAGCTGGCCTGGTTACCTAAATGCCTCCACAAAACATGAGACACGTGAGACCCACACAACTCTGGACTGATCCCCAGACAGACATTTACCCACCCTACCTTACGACAAACACCCTACAGACTTTCGTGACGTACTTATCTGAATAAGAATCTGTATCGAGACCCCGATAGCCTACAAATACTAACCCACGATTACTGAATACGAAAGATCCTATTGCACTGTCTATGCAACTATTAACTTTGGCCATTCAGGACAAATCTCTCATGTAAACGCTATCATATGTCATATGCCCCTTACAGTTGTTATTGTTAAGATCTTTTTGGAATTTGTATGACATGTTTGCGCTTTTGATACTATGTTATTTTGTCTGTAAGGTTGTACCTCAATGACCTGTAATACCACTTACACTCAATAAAAAACTTTAATGGAAAAAAATAAATAAATAAATAAATATATTATGATATTAAATATCGTGGTTCATAATGAATATAATTCGATTTTGATGGACTACATACTGTATATACAAAGTCTGTCTAAAAAAAGTCCAGCGTTTGTTAAAGTGGTTATAAAGCCTAAACATTTTACTGCAATTCATTCCATATTTAGGCATCAGTATCTCCACCCACACCCACTTTTACTTACCTAAGCACTAATTTGATCCAGCACTATGCCCGTCTGCAGCTCTTCTCTCCCCTCACTTCCTGGTCACACAGGCTTTGCTGAGGCAGTGGGAGCCCTTGACACAGCCAGTGACAAGAGAGTGGGGGGCCGGGCTGAGTCCCGCTGCCTATGTCTAAAGACACAGACAGTGAGGGTTGAGAGTGAGCATATAAAGTGCACTGGGTATCTTAAATCTTCAGTATGCAGTTGTCTGCCGAGTTTCATGGCCTCCCTTTTCCAATCCCCCGCCCTTCCTGTGGCCAATGAATCCACTCATTACAGTGAAAGACCAATGGTGAAGTAGGGAGCAGAGAGGCACACCAAAGCATGCCGGTGCATAGAAATAAAAGATTTGCAAAAGTAGAAAAGCCTGTCTTCTACCAGCATGCTGCAAAGCAGGACCCTTGTTCTCTATGTGGAAGCAGTGATCTACTTTGCAGAGATCCAACACGCCACCTGCTGAGTCACAGTCAGAACTCTCTGGGGATTAAACAAGCATAAACCACAGAAAAGAGTACCTAGGTATTGTGAATTCTAAAAGCGAGAGGAGAATACCAACCATCAGATTAGGCATAAGAAATTATATTCTCAATACCCTTGGACTCACTCATGTAACAGAGGCCCATTTACATTTTTGTTGTAACACATTGCAGTCTGCTCCCATGGACAGGCCTTTGTAATACACATTTTGTTTTGATGCATCTGGAATGTATTTAGCTTGTCTTGGAATGTCTTGGAACTCTGGCAGAACAGACAATTGGACGACACTTCCATGCAATGTTTCATATTCCTATTTCTTGCCTCAGATATCTGTGTAATAAGTATTTTTTTTGTATTCACATAGGGGAAAAAAGAATCGGGACATATGGACACCAGGAACCCCACATTCTGAGGTTCAGGAAGTGGGATAAATAGTGACCACAACAGTTTAGTGTCTGAGACCACAGCTTTAGGTATAGATGTATGCCTGCATATTTATAATACATGGTGTGTTTTTTAATTTTAGGTGATGTGGAAGAAAAAACTAATTTCACCAGTGCAAGTGCACAGATCCTCAACGGGGAGATAATGGTGGGCAATCGGGAATTAGAGAAGATCAAGGAAAACATCAATGATGTTTAAAAAAGACTCAATAACATCATTGATGTTTTAGGCAGAGTAATTTGAAAGCCAAATTTTGAAGATGCACACAGTGTGTCAACATGTGCTATCTGCCATCACAGGATATCAATGTATGCGTTTTGTGGGTGCAAACCCTTCCTCGCAACCCAAGTAAGTGAGAGGAAGGGGTTGCACCCCCGAAACACGTCCATTGATCCTCCATGATGGGAGCTAGCACATGTTGACATTAAGCATGGGATCAGGAGGGAAATACACATTTTGACTCACAATCTGTGTGCATCTTCAAAATGTGGCTTTTACAGGGGTGACATCTCCCATCTAATGAAGGCAAGATCAACACAGTTTGGACATACTAATGTCTGATATGGCCTTCACTTTATCAAAGTTGAACTTTGTAAGTTCCTGAGTTGTGTATGTTATGGTTTTAAACATGCCTCTTTAAAACAAAAAAGGCAAAAAAAAGGTTAAATATAAAAATGTTATACTCCAAAGATGTTGGTTTGTTAAAAAAAAACCTTTTCTAATGCACATGTGACTGTGCATGGAGTAAAATGTTTTCTACTCAATGTGTAGCTTCTTCTTTCAATGCCCAATACCAGTTTTTGGAGTAAGTTGGTGTAGTTACAGTGACAGTTTATTTACTAAAGGGAAATCCACCTTGCACTACAAGTGCACTTTCAAGGGATTTTCCTTTAGTAAATAACCCCCCGCAGGGCTTTAAAATTTCTCCCAATCAGGCCATTTTAGGGACTCAAAACAATTAATTCATGGTGCTGAAAAGGATGATTATTTTTATCATTAATGCATTACATACATTAACAACAAAAACAATGTGTGTGTGTATGTAGCAAACCCACATAATAGTTATCTGAAGAAGAGATTGTCACTTCATGTATCAAATAAATTATGTTTGCACTATTGAAGTAAATGGCCAAAAAGAAAAGCCCATTGGAGAACCTAGGAGACAGCTAAAAGAAACACAAGCATGAAGTCAAATGAAATATTAGTTCCATTTATAATAAAAATGTATTTTAAAAATGTTTCACACATTGGCTGGCTTATCAATGGCCCCCCTACCCACAAAGTACTCAAGATAATTTTGTCTCACTTTGCGAGCGCTATGGGAGGGCCAGCCAGGATGGCCAGCTTCAAGTGCCATCAAATTACTAGTTGGTAATCCGGCTCCAGGCCCAACTGAAGCCACATAGTTTGCCACATAGTTTGTAGCATTTTTGCAGAGATAATTGTGTAGAATTCAGCATGCAAGCACAATATAGTTCAGTTTACACTTTTCCATGTGGATTGGTGTAAAAATTAGACGGAACCGGCTGGCCATTATTCCGAAAGCATTCTCCACCACTCTTCTGGCTCTGGCCAGCCAGTAGTTAAAAACCCTCTGGTCCAGGTTGAGGGTCCTCATGGGGAATGGCCTCATCAGATGTTCACCAAGCCAAAACGCTTCATCAGCGACAAACACAAATGGAAGACCACCCACATTGTCTTCCGCAGGTGGCAAGCTCAAATCACCATTCTGGAGCTTTCTGTAGAACTCTAACTCCTTCTGGGAGATGACTCCACCATCCGACATCCGGCCATTCTTCCCCATGTCCCCAATGATGACATAAATATAATACATTAGTAAACATTAAATACATAGAATGTGATGTTAAAGGAGAAAACTTACCTTAATATAGTCCTTCTGCAGGACCTGAATGATGGCAGAACAGGTCTCTGGAATAATGATCCCCAGAGCCTGGGGGAGATGCGTGTTGAGAACTTGATGTCCTGCAGACTTCTCCCCGTTGCTGAGTACCACAAGGTGGCGACGAGCCTCTGCTCGGGAGTGATGACTTGCCATATGCAGATGTCCTGCTTCGTAATATAAGGGGACAGCAAAACCAACAGACTGTGAAAAACGGGGTCCGTCATCCGGAGATAATTCCTGAAATCATCAGGATTAATCTCCTGGATCTCCCGCAACAAAGGCATGTGTGAGAATTGGTCACGCTGGGGCAACCAATTCTTCAACCATTAACTCCTCCTCACCCTGTTCATGGACTGGACTTGGGTCAAAGTAAAGCCTCATACACACGATTGGACTTTGTACGAACTTTCCCGTGGATTTTTGTACAAAGGGCATTGGCAGTGAACTTGTATTGCATACACACAGCAGGACTTTTTCAGCCAGCTTTTACCAAATCACGTGTTTTTCTGCTCTTTACCGCCACCAAAAAGTCCGATTGTGTGTATGGGCCTTAAGAACCCCTACACCAAGCCCCTGCACAGCACAAACTCTACGATGAGCAAATACGTGCAACATGGCTAGAAAATGGTCGACTGGTCAGAACAAACTAACAACGCACTGAAAATCAAAAAGGCCTGAGAAGAGCAAGCTGAAAATCAGAATTGAGCAGACAAGAATGCACTGAAAACAGTAACGAACTGACAACATGCATTGAAAAACCAATACGAACCCACAAGCACAAACTGGAGAGCAGTAACAAACTGAAAAGCGTGAATTGTCTCTCACCAAACTTCTACTAACACAAGAATAGCAGAAGGAGCCCAAAGGGTGGCGCACTTGGTGTTGAACTTCCTTTTTACAGTGCTGTCATATGTGTTGTACGTCACCGCGTTCTTGTCGATAAGAATTTCCGACAATATTTGTGTGACCGTATGCATGCAAGACAAGTTTTTAGCCAACATCCTTCATAAAAAAATCCACGGTTTTGTTGTCGGAATGTCCGATCATCTGTACGCAGCATAAGGCTGTTGTTTGATGATTGCTTCTAAATCTTACATGTTAGACTTAAAACTGTTATGTAATGGTTTAGATGAAAATGAAGGTTCCTGCTAATTCATTCCTGTTGTGTGTGTCTATGTACAGTGCCTTGCAAAAGTATTCGGCCCCCTTGAACTTTTCAACCTTTTGCCACATTTCAGGCTTCAAACATAAAGATATAAACTTTAAATTTTTTTGTGAAGAATCACCAACAAGTGGGACACAATTGTGAAGTGGAACTAAATCTATTGGATAATTTAAACTTTTTTAGCAAATAAAAAACTGAAAAGTGGTGCGTGCAAAATTATTCGGCCCCTTTACTTTCAGTGCAGCAAACTCACTCCAGAAGTTCAGCGAGTATCTCTGAGTGATCCAATGTTGTCCTAAATGACTGATGGTGATAAATAGAATCCACCTGTGTGTAATCAAGTCTCTGTATAAATGCACCTGCTCTGTGATAGTCTCAGGGTTCTGTTGAAAGCGCAGAGAGCATCATGAAGACCAAGGAACACACCAGGCAGGTCCGTAATACTGTTGTGGAGAAGTTTAAAGCCGGATTTGGATACAAAAATATTTCCCAAGCTTTAAACATCCCAAGGAGCACTGTGCAAGCGATTATCTTGAAATGGAAGGAGTATCAGACCACTGCAAATCTACCAAGACCTGGCCGTCCCTCTAAACTTTCAGCTCAGACAAGGAGAAGACTGATCAGAGATGCAGCCAAGAGGCCCATGATCACTCTGGATGAACTGCAGAGAACTACAGCTGAGGTGGGAGAGTCTGTCCATAGGACAACAATCAGTCGTACACTGCACAAATCTGACCTTTATGGAAGAGTGGCAAGAAGAAAGCCATTTCTCAAAGATATCCATAAAAAGTCTTGTCTAAAGTTTGCCACAAGCCACCTGGGAGACACACCAAACATGTGGAAGAAGGTGCTCTGGTCAGATGAAACCAAAATCAAACTTTTTGCCCACAATGCAAAATGATATGTTTGGCGTAAAAGCAACACAGCTCATCACCCTCAACACACCATTCCCACTGTCAAACATGGTGGTGGCAGCATCATGGTTTGGGCCTGCTTTTCTTCAGCAGGGACAGGGAACATGGTTAAAATTGAGCGGAAGATGGATGCAGCCAAATACAGGACCATTCTGGATGAAAACCTGTTGGAGTCTGCAAAAGATCTGAAACTGGGACGGAGATTTATCTTCCAACAAGACAATGATCCCAAACATACAGCAAAATCTACAAAGGAATGGTTCACAAATAAACGTATCCAGGTATTAGAATGGCCAAGTCAAAGTCCAGACCTGAATCCAATTGAGAATCTGTGGAAAGAGCTGAAAACTGCTGTTCACAAACGCTCTCCATCCAACCTCACTGAGCTCGAGCTGTTTTGCAAGGAAGAATGGGCAAGAATTTCAGTCTCTCGATGTGCAAAACTGATAGAGACATACCTCAATCGACTTGCAGCTGTAATCGCAGCAAAGTATTAACGCAAGGGGGCCGAATAATTTTGCACGCCCCACTTTTCTTTTTTTTTATTAGTTAAAAAAGTTTCAAAAACCCAATAGATTTCGTTCCACTTCACAATTGTGTCCCACTTGTTGGTGATTCTTCACAAAAAATAAAAATGTTATATCTGTTTGAAGCCTGAAATGTGGCAAAAGGTTGAAAAGTTCAAGGGGGCCGAATACTTTCGCAAGGCACTGTAGTTTGTGTGCTGCCTTTTGAGCTTTGGTATTCACTTTTTCTGTTTTTGCTTATCATAATTCTGCCGTTTAACTTTTTATACATATTTTATAAGTGCAAACTATTCATACCCCTTCAAATCTGTACTAAATCTAGTTGCATACAAAAGTATTTGGTTATGCACACATGCTTGTCCTTGATTAGAAACTGTAATGGGCGGAGAGGGAAGAACCCCACCCCCCCAAAAAAATCCCTGTTCCAAAGCTGAAATTTAGCACTCTACTAATTATTTTGTGGACGGGTTAAGCCATGAAATATGTCAACTAAATGTACATTCTCTCTAAGCACCAAATTAAGAAATAATACCACAAAAACAATAGTTAAAAAAAAATTGGTTCGGGGGCCCACCAAAATCGATACAGGAACTTTGGGTCTGGTATGGATTTTAAGAAAAAAGGGCATGGGGACAAGGGCCTATTCCTGACAACCCTGGCTGGTGGTTGTCAGGGTCTGCAGGCGGGGGCTTATCAGAATCTTTTTAGCAAGGGAGCACCCAGATCATACCCCCCATGTGAATGGTTATCGGGTACATCGTACCCCTACCCATTCACCCCAAAAAGCAGTGAAATGTAAAAAAAAAACAATAAAGTGCTTTATTGTAAAATAGCTCTGAGCTGTCTTCTGCCTGAGCCATCTTCTCTTGCTTCCGTCTCTCCCGCCGCTATTTTCTCCTGCCACCGTCTCTTCCGCCACCATATTCTCCTGTCAAGAGATGGTGGCAGGAGAAGACGTGGCAGGAGAAGACAGCTCAGGGAGAAGACAGCTCAGAGCTATTTTACAATAAAATACTTGTCAAAAAACAGCTCTTGTTTTCTTTTTACATTTTGCTGCTTTTTTGGGGTGAATGAGTAAGGGTACGATGTTAGCAGATACCCATTCACTTGGGGGAGAGATCTGGGGGAGATCTTGGTGAAGGGGCTTCCAGATGCCGATAATCCCTCTGCCTCCAGACCCTGACAACCACAGCCCAGGCTTGTCAGGAAGAGGCTCTTGGCCCCATCACCATGGGAACAAGGTTCTTTGCAGTGGAGGGGCATAGAGCCCCCCACCTCAAAGCACGCACCCCTCATGTTGAGGGCATGTGGCCTGATATGATTCAGGAGGAGGCCACTCACTCATCCCTACCCTTTCCTGTCCTCCAGACTGCATGTTCAGATAAGGGTCTGGTAGGGGTTTTGGCATGGGGGTTCCCCTCCTAATCCACACTAGGCCTGATATGGACCTGGGGGGGAGCCAACGACATTTCCACTGGTCTCCTTCCCCTGCTTCTTCCTCCAGTCTTCTCCTTCTTCCTCTGCTTCTTTCTCCAGTCTTCCTCCAACTTACTCTTCCCCGCTTCTTTGTCCAGTCTTCTCCTTCCCCCGCTTCTTCCTTCGGTCTTCTTTTTCTTCTTCTTCTTCCTCTGCCGCCACCACCGACCTGCTGCAGATACAAAAACAACTCTCCTCCCCGTCGATCTGTCCGCTTCCATGGCGCATATTTAATATATAACTATGAGGCATGTCCACCAAATGGAAACTCCGCCCTCTTGTGACATCACGGACCCATCATGCCCCTGCGGTGAAGTCACAAGGAGCAGGGTCTCTATATGATGTTATCTGCCCCATCACAGTATCAGAGGAGGTTCTTTTTTTTAAAAGATCAGTGATTCGGTGGTGGAAGTGTTGGGGGAGGAAGAAGAAGACCAGAAGATGAAGCGAGTGAAGAGGAAGCCAGAGGAGAACTGGAGAAAGAAGGAGAAGACCTGAGGAAGAAGCGGGGGAAGAAGAAGACCGGAGGAAGAAGGAGAAGACCAGAGGAAGTAGGTGGGGGAAGAAGAAACCGGAGGAAGACTGAAGGAAGAAGGAGAAGACCGGAGGAAAAAGAAGAAGACTGGAGGAAGAAGCTTGGGGAAGAAGAAGACATATTTAATAAAGAACTCGTCAAAACCTGTCTTTTATGTTTTTTACTTTTTGACACTCTTTTTGGTGAATGGGTACAATGTACCCCATACAATGTACCCCATACTCATTCACATAGGGAGGTAGGGATCTGGGGGCCCCCTGGTAAAAGGGGGCTTCCAGATTCTGATAAGCCCCCCGCCTACAGACCCAGCCAACCACTGCCAACCACCAGCCAGGGTTGTCGGGAAGAGGCTCTGCAACCTCAAAGCACCCTCCCTATGTTAAGGGCATGTGGCCCGGTATGGTTCACGAGGGGGGAACTCGCTCGTCTCCCCTTTCCTGACCTCCAGGCTGCATGCTCAGATAAGGGTCTGGTATGGATTTTGGGGGAACCTCACACCAATTTCTTTTTACATTTTGGTGTGGAGTTCCCCTTAAAATCCGTACCAGACCCAAAGGGCGTGGTTTGGACTGGGGGGTGGCCTACGCTGTTTTTTTTTCTTTATTTTTTAATAGCCTGGTCCCAGCAATTATAACCACAAGTCATTTTAATTTGGATTTTTTTCTTTAGAAATGTCAGTTTTTCTGTAGCATGTTCTGTATATGCTACAAATGTGCCACTTTACAGGCATATTAAGGGGGACACCCAGGCACGATATTTAAAGGAATTTTTCATTTTCATTATTGCACTTTAAGTATCACTAAAATCACTGCTCCTGAAAAAATGATTGTTTTCTTTTTATTTTGTTTTATTGATACATGTCCCCCAGGGCAGTACCCAGACCCCCTCTATGGCCAATTACCTGCATATAAGCCTTCAAAATGGGCACTTTTGATTTTTCCTGTTCGGCTCCTACAGACTTCAGTGGGGTTCACAATTGGCACTGGCAGATCCGCGGAATCTGCGATTAACGCTGATTCCAAATTTACTAAGACATTTTTTCTGCTAATAGCATGATTTGTCAAGCACATGTTCACCTAGTTGAATTAATTATATTGTAGCGTGCCAGTACTAAATTGTAGCATGCCAGTACTTCCCAAACTCTTAATAAATTGCCCGCTATGTGTCAATTTTCTGTAATGTTGTTTACCGTGCCTGTACATTTTTTTATGTGAAACATATATACTCTTAAATGTAGACTTTTAGGACTAAAAGCTACATGATGTGGGTCATTTTTTAAACTGTGGCCTACCCCAACTACATCAATCCTGACTATGGAGTCTGTACAATATTTCTAACTTCAGAAACTGCGGGCTTAATAAAAAGGCAGTTCATGGAGCATGTACAATATTTATGGCTTTTGTCTCAGATGAAATACACTCTAATGCCGCATACACACGATCAAACAATCCGGTGGAAAAGTCTGGCAAACTCAAGTCCGCCGGACAATCCGCCCGTGTGTAGCCTCCGGCGGACTTTTTTTAAAAGTCCGGCGGACAAAGAAAGTATTTTTGCACTCCAATCTGTCCGCCGGACTCGCTTTTCAGCAGACAGTACAGGCATGTGTGTGCTAGTCCACCGTACTTTTGAAATGAGCGGACTTTTCCCGCGCGGAGAAAAGTCCGCTCATTTTGAGCGCGTCTCCAGGTAGCCGGGGCCAGCGAAGGAGGCGTGGCTGGCCCCATCACCTGGTATGGACTTAAAGGGGAACCCCTACGCCGAAAAATCGGCGTGGGGGTCCCCCCTAGGTCCACATCAGACCCTTGTCCGAGCACGCTACCTGGCCGGCCAGGAAAGGGGGTGGGGACGAGCAAGCGCCCCCCCTCCTGAGCCGTGCCAGGCCGCGTGCCCTCAACATGGGGGGTGCCTTGGGGAAGGGGCGCCGCGCAACCCCCCCACCCCAAAGCACCTTGTCCCCATGTTGATGAGGACAAGGGCCTCTTCCCGACAACCCTGGCCGTTGGTTGTCGGGGTCTGCGGGCGGGGGGCTTATCGGAATTCAGGAGCCCCTTTAATAAGGGGGCCCCCGGATACCGGCCCCCCCACCCTATGTGAATGAGTATGGGGTACAATGTACCCCTACCCATTCACCTGTAAAAAAAAGTAAGAAAAAACACAACACACAAGGGTTAAAATAGTTTATTGCACAGCTCCGGGGGTCTTCCGTCTTCGGGGGTCTTCTTGCCGGACTCCTCTGCTATCTTCTGCTTGCTCTTTTACTAGCGGAGGAGCCACGCTTTCGTCTTCACCACCGCCCTCTTCTTCTGACTTCGGGGGTCTTGTCCCCCTCTTCAGGGGTCCTGTCCCCCTCTTTGGTTCTTCTTGCCGGGCCACCGCGCCTTCTTCTAGCTCTTTTACAGGCGGTGGCCCGGTCTTCTGTCGCCGCTGTCGCCGTCTTCTGTTCTTCTGTTCTCTTCTTCTCTTCTTTTCTTCTCTTCAGATGTTGCCTCGTCGCTGCCTCAGCTCACAATGGCAGGGGCGCGGTGCGCGGCGACTTATATAGGGACATCACCGGATGATGTCCCCACCCATTATGATGTCACAGTCCCAGAGGATGCTGGGACTGTGACATAATAATGGGCGGGGACATCATCTGGCGATATCCCTATATAAGTCGCCGCACGGCGTGTCCCCGGGTAGCGTGCTCGGACAAGGGTCTGATGTGGACCTAGGGGGGGACCCCCACGATTTTTCGGCGTAGGGGTTCCCCTTTAAGTCCATACCAGGTGACGGGGCCAGCGACGCCTCCTTCGCTGGCCCTGGCTACCTGGAGACGCACTCAAAATGAGTGGACTTTCCTCCGCATGTGTGGATGAGTCCGTTCATTTCAAAAGTACGGCAGATAGTCCGGCGGACTTAGTACACCGTATTAGTCCGCTGAAAAAGTGCCGTGTGTGGGCAAGTAGCTCGTTCGGAAAGTATAAAAGGTATTTCATGATAAACCCTGCCTTACCATTTCTTCTTCAGTTGTGGTCCAGTAAAACTGCTTGCATTATGTGATATTTCTGGCTATTGTAATCTAATTTTTATTTCATGATAAAAACTGCTTTATCTCTTCCTCTTACTTTGCACAACACTCAAGCTGATTGCATAGTCTAAAAACTGCCTCATTCCTGGAATGTGGGATTGTGGGTTTTGGACTCTGTTTTGACATTTTATTAAAATTTTACAACAATACAGTGCAGTAGTACAAAATAAGAAGATAACCTATACTATACAACCTATACTTTAAAATTGCTTTGCCACTGGCCAATTGGTATGAAGTTGAGGTCTTTAGCTTTATTTTTTTGGAAGAGTACACTTTCCTACAACTTTGAGATCTGTTGTGGCTTTTACTTCTACTGCTCAATTGGGATTATTGGGATTATCAGCTGCGGTGCTGACATTGCTGGACTCCAGTACAGGTAAGTGTCTGAGTATGTGCAGCTGCTGGCTTTTACATTTTTGCAGCGATGGGCGGACCTCCGCTTTAAGTTAAAATTAATCAGATATGGGTGGTGCTGCTGTGTATAAGCCACAAAATAATGTAACAGTAAAAAAAATCAAATACACATGCACTCCCAGTTTACGATGTTGCTGAAATTGACCGTAAGAATTGTATTGTTCTGTAACACTGCAAACAGCTTTAAGAATATTTTGAAGCATATTTTAGAGAGGAATGTTTTTTTTTCCTACGTCAACCCCAAAGTAGCACAAAAAGGAAGGTCCTCTCCCCACTGAACAGTATTTTTTAACATTGTTCTTGTTCTACTTACACTAACCCCCTACATACTTAATTTGTCTCTGCAATAGTAAAAAAGCAGTCCTTTCACCCATGCCAAAATCAGGCAGCCCTGAGATCCCATTGACAGAACAAAATACTCTTAGTTCCAGCATATGTACAATCCACATTTTGGAAAACAACAAAAACTGTTTTTTGGGCTAACATCATTCATGTTTTATTTAAACCAAAGTAACAGTTTGGCTTTCATCTACTTTAAAAGACAAGGGGTTTAGAGTTAGAAGTTCTCAATGAAAAGCTTAATAACAAAAGCTGTGGGATTTATAGTGAAATTGTATATTATTAATGTTATGAAAGGAGCATTAATAAGGAACTTGAATAACTGTTTGAACTTTAATTTGTTCATTAACAGGATTTACCCCCTCACCGTGATAATTATTAGTTCTTTCAAGAGCATAGTGCAAACTCCCAGCTACAAAGAAAGAATGTGGCAAAAGTTAAATGCACGGTAATTAAATTGTTTAATTGAAAAGTTTTATGTAATAAAGTGATAAAAAGAGGAAATGTAATTAGAATTAAGTGTCCTTTAGTTATATTTCAAATGAAAACAATGGCCTTTTAAAACAAGCTCCAAATGTTTGGCTCTTTTTTCTGGGCTAAGGGTGATCTTTTGTGGACTATGGAAAATATAAAAGTATATCATACCATTGTATGGAAAAAAACAGTCACAAAAAAGTGCTAAGAGTTTAAAAGCAAGCTTCACAGTCAGTATGTGACCACCAGAATATGCATGTTAGTGAAGTTCAGAGAGGCAATTCACTACAAAGCAATTGAGATGAGTAGTCAGTTCACAATAGCACAGGAAGGAGGAGCAATTTACTAGAAGCCTAGGAGGCAGGGCCAAGTAACTACAAATGCAGATGGGAAAAGCAATTTATTAGAACCACAGTTGAGATGGGCACATCACTGCAAGCTTAAATGGAAGGGGCAGTTCACAACAAGCATAGGTAGGAGGTTCAGTTTACTACAAGAGCAGATTTCAGGAACAGTTGATAACAATCTCAGGTGGGAGAGACAGTTCACTACAACTGTAGATGGAAATGAAATGGCCCTTAAAGTGGGAATGGGTTAAAACCTCTGTTAGGTGTTTATTGCTGTGTTAAAGATAAGGTTTCTATATTCTGAGCAACTAATATATTAAAGGTCAATCAGAGAAAATGGTGCTTAGAGTCCTGATAGCCTTGCTCCTCCAAGTCTGGGATGCTATACCCAAAAGGCATAACATCTCCTCCTACTCTGGTCCCTCAACTCCTATTATGGTTAACCCAGAGTGCACTGGCTTCCTCCAAGGCAGGAGTCACAACTTTCCCCTATTTGGCAGGCACTAGGCCAAACTGGAATAAAAACCTTGTGTGAGATCACAATGCACCCCTCTGCATGCCATGGCAAATTACTAAGTTATTTCCAACTATGCCATTTCTATAAAAAGCATAAAACATTAGGCCAGCTTCATAGGGATCTAACCCCATATATGTGCCTCTCAGCCATTGTGTCCACGCGCATCTTCCCCACTCATTGAAAAACAAAAAAAGGCTTGTTTCACTTTGTTATCCTAGCAGGCTGGCCCCTAATTTGCTGACATTGATCTTTACCAATGTCCCTACTATAAGGGAATGGGTTACTGAATTAAACAATGATACGAGGATGGAAGAGATACTGGGTGATACTAATGACAATTTCACTAAATTCTGGGACCGATGGTTTGCATGGATTGATTTCTCTATTGTGGATTTAAACCAACTCCTCACTGGTTCTGTACATTTATTTATGTTACTTATATAGCACCATCAATTTACGCAGTGTTTTACATATAATTATACATTCACATCAGTCCCTACCCTCAAGGAGCTTACAATCTAAGGTCCCCAACACACATTCATACATACTAGGGACAATTTAGACAGGATCCAATTAACCTACCAGCATGTCTTTGGAGTGTGGGAGAAAACAGGAGTACCCGGAGGAAACCCACGCAGGCACAGAGAGAACATGCAAACTACAGGCAGGTAGTGTCGTGGTTGGGATTTGAACCAGCGACCCTTCTTACTACTAGGTGAAAGTGCTACCCACTACACCACTGTGCTGCCCTAAACTGAGCAAGTAGTGCTATGGAACTAGGGACTAGTCTGGTACCTGTTCCTATTCTCTCCTCTTCAGTTATCTAATTCCTCCTAGCTACTATCTGCATGTTAGATTACTATTGTGTTTCTGTTAACTTATCTCTGGCTGAAATTTGTGTAATACTGATATGGTCATTGAATGTTTCATGTTCTAGCTTTACAGTTAATAAAACTGTTTCTATATCTGTTTGTATATCTTTGCTGAAGTGCCACAAACTTAACAAATTTTTATTCAGAAAATAAAATTATTTAGAGGATACCTTGCTTTCAAATCTAATACTCATATAGGACATAAATCCTTTAGGCATTATAACCATATATAAGAAACAGTTTTAACAATCACACAAGCTTTCCATAAATTAATGAAAGAAAGGGATAACATCTGTCCATATGAATTGCATTTACAGATTTTCCCACATATATCACAATAAAAAAAAACAGAAACAAAGATGGGAAATCTATTTAGAATCATCTAGCAAGAAAATTATGTAAATTGTATGTGATCTTTATACAAAAGAAAATTCAGTAGAAGGTGAAATGGAAACAAAAACACCTTCTCTAAGTTGTAGCATCTAAGGGAATTTGTCTATACATATCCAAAAAAATACAAAATTGAAACAACCTTGGAGAGAGTACCAAAAAATAACTATTTGAGAACGATTCACAAGCATACAAGGCATGCTTATGTGTATTGAAGCATTGTCCCTCAAGCCACCCTGAAAAACAAAAAATAGCATTTATAGAAACAAACTTTGATCCTGAAGTGGGTCAGATAGTCCACCTTTTATATCAGGACCTGAAACCTAAAAATATTCTACAAAAATTGTAAGGCCCACCATAAATCCAGATGCCAAATTGATAATATAAACAAAAAGAAAATAACTTAGCACTTACCCTTCATGGGACCACAGTAACACACTTCTTTGCAAAACCCCCAAGGAGGAAAAACACAAGATATATTCTATAATATATTCTATTGTACAAGCAATTTATAACTCCTTAACTTGGTCCACTCAAAGTACCTATCCTCCTTCATGATTTTATCATCTTTTTTTTAATGCCACCAAATGCGATGCCAGTTTTCTTTGAACTCTTATGACTCCAGACACATGACCACAGAGGACAGATTTGGGAATAAACACACACAAGGAATTTTGGTCTAGAAGCATTCCCAAATAAAGAATATCAGGACCTTTTATTTTATTTTCAAGAGAAATGAAGACAAGGTGACAATTGACAACTATCTGTTAGACAAAAAAGTTTGACATTTTGCCCCCCCACAAAACACAGATACATTTGAAACGAATTTAAAGTTATCTGCATGTGACAAAAAGTAGACGCCCCTTTGAAAGCCTCGTAGACTAGTGTCAACTGAGTAAAGAGTGCAGGGCTCTTAAAATGTTAAAGTGATTGTAAACGATCACCTTGTAAAACAACTAATTGCATTTAAAATAGAAAAGAAAGGCAAAACATTTTTGAATAGATATTTATGTTCTCAGTTGCATAAGAGCTGGGGGGGAGGGGGGAATCAGCAGCAGACTGATCTTCCCAGTGACAGACTGTGCAGTGGGGGCGTGTCAGGACAAGCCTGATCATTGGAGAGTACACTGAGTTCCCAGCATAGCTAGAGAACTGACCACTGTGTGCTCTCCTGCTTAATGTGGTCAGTTTTAAATATAGGAATAGGAAAGCAGAGGGACTGGCGGGAATCCCAATGATTTCACATAAAAGAAGCAATACGAAGAGAACAGGATACTTTTCCACACAAGTACATGCAGCGGGCACATATCAGGAATATGAAGCATTGGGGTAACAAAGGCTTTATGGGAGCTATGTGAAGAAGGGAAGGTAGAGGAGGAAGAGAAAATTGATGAAAGAAAAGATGTAAGAAACAGTTAAGTGGAAAATTCTTTCAGGTCTCTGTCATCAACATTTCCATATTTTGCCCAGAACACCAATGTTGTCGCCTTTGTCAGCGAAAAGATATTGATCGACTAGTTGTGAATAAGATCAAAAATAGAAATCTAAATGATAGGGAATTATGCACTTTTAGATGTCCCTCTAGATATAATGCTATCTAAACTGGCAGTAATGTGGTGATCATCAACAACAGTAAATTTGTATCTTTTTGTGAAAAAAAAATATAAAAAAACAAAAGTTGATATGTTAACCACCTTCAGACCGGACCATTTTGCTGGTAAATGACCAGAGGTCTTTTTACAATTTGGCACTGCGCTGCTTTAACTGGTAATTGCGCGGTCATGCAATGTTGTACCCAAACAAAATTTGCGTCCTTTTCTTCCCACAAATAGAGCTTTCTTTTGATGGTATTTGATTGCCTCTGAGATTTTTATTTTTTGCGATATAAACGTAAAAAGACCGCAAATTTTGAAAAAAAATGATATTTTCTACTTTTTGTTATTAGAAAAATCCAATAAACTCAATTTTAGTCATACATTTAGGCCAAAATGTATTCAGCCACATGTCTTTGGTAAAAAAAAAGTCAATAATTGTATATTTATTGGTTTGCGCAAAAGTTGTCACATCTACAAACTAAGGTACGTTTTCTGGAATTTACGCAGCTTTTAGTTTACGACTGCCTATCTCATTTCTTGAGGTGCTAAAATGGCAGGGCAGTACAAAACCCCCCCAAATGACCCCATTTTGGAAAGTAGACACCCTAAGGAAATTGATAAGTGGCATGTTGAGCCCATTGAATATTTTATTTTTTTGCCTCAAGCGATTGAATAATGACAAAAAATAATTATTATTTTTTTTTTACACAAAGTTGTCACTAAATGATATATTGCTCACACATGCTATGGGCATATGTGAAATGACACCCCAAAATAAATTCTGCTGCTTCTCCTGAGTACGGGGATACCACATATGTGGGACTTTTTGGGAGCCTAGCCGCGTACGGGGCCCCGAAAACCAAGCACCGCCTTCAGGCTTTCTAAGGGCGTAAATTTTTGATTTCACTTCTCACTACCTATTACAGTTTTGAAGGCCATAAAATGCCAAGATGGCACAAAACCCCCACAAATGACCCCATTTTAGAAAGTAGACACCCCAAGCTATTTGCTGAGAGGCATTTTGAGTCCATGGAATATTTTATATTTTGCCACAAGTTGCGGGAAAATTACAAACTTTAATTTTTTTTTATTTTTTTTTCACAAAGTTGTCACTAAATGATATATTGCTCACACATGCTATGGGCATATGTGAAATGACACCCCAAAATAAATTCTGCTGCTTCTCCTGAGTACGGGGATACCACATATGTGGGACTTTTTGGGAGCCTAGCCACGTACGGGGCCCCGAAAACCAAGAACAGCCTTCAGGTTTTCTAAGGGCGTAAATATTTGACTTCACTCCTCACTACCTATTACAGTTTTGAAGGCCATAAAATGCCAAGATGGCACAAAACCCCCACAAATGACCCCATTTTAGAAAGTAGACACCCCAAGCGATTTGCTGAGAGGCATGTTGAGTCCATGGAATATTTTATATTTTGCCACAAGTTGCGGGAAAATTACAAACTTTTTTTTTTTTTTCCACAAAGTTGTCACTAAATGATATATTGCTCACGCATGCCATGGGCATATGTGAAATGACACCCCAAAATAAATTCTGCTGCTTCTCCTGAGTACGGGGATACCACATATGTGGGACTTTTTGGGAGCCTAGCCGCGTACGGGGCCCCGAAAACCAAGCACCGCCTTCAGGCTTTCTAAGGGCATTACAGTTTTGAAGGCCATAAAATGCCAAGATGGCACAAACCCCCCCCCAAATGACCCCATTTTGGAAAGTAGATACCCCTAAATTTAGGGGTACACTAGTGAGACTAGGTAATAAATGGCGGGTGCCCTGAAACTATAAAAAAAATAACTAACCAACCAGCGTCACCTGTAACAGTTATATGGTGATCACTGGTGAAAGGGTTAACTAGGGGGCAATCAGGGGGCTTTATGCGGTAGTATATGGGGGTCCCTGGCGCTATAAAAAGCTGCGGCGAACCTAAATACCTACCTGCCTAACTAGCGTCACCTGTGACACTAATACAGTGATCAGAAAAACGATCGCTTATTAGGCTGGGTTCACACTGGAGCGATGTGGGAACGCCACGAATGCGCGGCGGGTTCCCGCATCACATGCCTCCCGGCGGCAGTTCACACTGCCCTATGCGAACTGCTGGGAGTGTCAGTGAAATGTTAATGACACCCCCAGATCAGTTTGCATATCGCAGTGCGATCTACAAACTCGGATCGCATGGTGTGAACACCCATGCGATCCGATTCTGCTGCGGACCAAAAAAAGGGTCCCGTGCGAGTTTGCGGCGGGTGCGGCGGGTGCGACACGAATTCAGCCATACTATCTGTATGGCTGAACTCGAATCGCACAGAGATCGGATGTCATTTGCACTGCAGTGCGGTGCGAATCACATCCGTTCTCATAAACCGCTGCAATGTGAACCCAGCCTTAGTGACACTGGCGACGGGGGGTGATCACGGGGTTAAACCTTTATTGGGGGGGTTAGGGGGGTACCTTAGAACTAAAGGGGGCTAACCCTAACTGCCCTAACAGTTATTACAGTCACAAATGACACCCGCCGGGTGATCAGGGGGTTAAACCTTTATTAGGTAATAAATGGCGGGTGCCCTGAAACTATAAAAAATAACTAACCAACCAGCGTCACCTGTAACAGTTATATGGTGATCACTGGTGAAAGGGTTAACTAGGGGGAAATCAGGGGGCTTTATGCGGTAGTATATGGGGGTCCCTGGCGCTATAAAAAGCTGCGGCGAACCTAAATACCTACCTGCCTAACTAGCGTCACCTGTGACACTAATACAGCGATCAGAAAAATGATCGCTTATTAGGCTGGGTTCACACTGGAGCGATGCGGGAACGCCATGAATCCGCGGCGGGTTCCCGCATCGCATGCCTCCCGGCGGCAGTTCACACTGCCCTATGCGAACTGCTGGGAGTGTCAGTGAAATGTTAATGACACCCCCAGATCAGTTCGCATATCGCAGTGCGATCTGCAAACTCGGATCGCATGGTGTGAACACCCATGCGATCCGATTCTGCTGCGGGCCAAAAAAAGGGTCCCGTGCGAATTTGCGGCGGGTGCGGCGGGTGCGACACGAATTCAGCCATACTATCTGTATGGCTGAACTCGAATCGCACAGAGATCGGATGTGATTTGCACTGCAGTGCGGTGCGAATCACATTCGTTCTCATAAACTGCTGCAATGTGAACCCAGCCTTAGTGACACTGGCGAGGGGGGGTGATCACGGGGTTAAACCTTTATTGGGGGGGTTAGGGGGGCACATTAGAACTAAAGGGGGCTAACCCTAACTGCCCTAACAGTTATTACAGTCACAAATGACACCAATGCAAAAAAAAAAAAATGCAATTGGTGTCACTGTGACTGGGGGGGGCAGGGGTAATTGGGGGGTGATCGGGGGGTAAAGGGGGGGTGTGAGTGTGCCTGGCATGTTCTACTGTGTAGTGTAGTGCTTGTGCAACTCACCGATGCTCTCTCCTCGGTGCCGGAACGAAAAATACCGACACGGAGGAGAGAATACATCACTTCCTCTCCTGTGTTTACATTACAGGAGAGGAAGTGATGTCACGGGACATTTTCATTCGTCGGGAGCGATCGCGAGGGGGTGGTCATGAATGAATGGCCGTCCCCTCGTCCGGGATCGCTCCCGAACGAATACCGACCGCCGCAGGCACCGGGCGGGGGCCCGATCGGGCCCCCGACCCGCGGGCAGGCAAGGACGTACATGTAAGCCCTTATGCCTGCCCGTGCCATTCTGTCGACGTACATCGTCGTGCGGCGGTCGGCAAGTGGTTAAAGTACTACAACAAACTAAAATGACATACCAGAAAGTGTTTTTGAGGATTATTGACTACTGTAGCTAAAAAAGTGAAACAATACAGACTCCTTTTAAAAATTACAACTCTGATCCTCCTACATCCTACACCTTGCTAAAGGTGCAAAACTATCACCATAAAAAAACAGACAATGCATGAATTATTTCCTCAAACAACATGTGGCCTAGCTACTTTCATATGTTAAAGACACGCATAAATTGGTCAAAATGTTACATGATTTAAATGTTCCTCCAGATTAGGGATGAGCCGAACACCCCCCGGTTCGGTTTGCACCAGAACTTTCGAACGGACCGCAAATTTGTGTGAACTTTAGAACCCCATTGAAGTCTATGGGACTCGAACGTTCAAAATAAAAAGTGCTAATTTTAATGGCTAATATGCAAGATGTTGTCCTAAAAAGGGTTTGGGGACCTGGCTCCTGCCCCAGGTGACATGGGTCAATGCCTAAAATGTTTTTAAAAATTTAAGTTTTTTCGGGAGCACAGATTTTAATGACGATTAAAGTGAAAAAAAAGTGAAATATTCCTTTAAATATCGTGACTGGGGGGTGTCTATAGTATGCCTGTGAAGTGGCACGTGTTTCCTGTGTTTAGAACAGTCCCTGCAAAAAATGACATCTAATGGAAAAAAAGTCATTTAAAACTGCTTGCGGTTTTAATGTATTATCTGGTTCTGGCAATATGGTTGAAAATCACTGAGAAAATGACATGGGTAGTCCCCCCTGCCCATTACCAGCCCCTTTGGGTCTTGTACGGATATTAAGGGGAACCCCTTACCCATATTAAAAAAAGAAAAAGCTTGGTGCACCCAGGCCCTATATACTCAGAACAGCAGTATACAGGCGTTGCAAACAAGAGATGGACTGTGTAGGTTTGTTGTGTTAAGTAGAATCTGTTTGTAATTTTGAACCGGTACATTTTTAAAGTGTAGCTCCAGTCAAAAAATCTATTTTTAAGCTTTTTGGAAAACATAGGGAAGGGTTATCACCCCTGTATAATTTGTTTTGCCGTCCATCTTTTTTTCATCTCACTTCCTGTTGTCTCCTTCCATTTGCAAGTAGGAGACGTTTGTAAGTTGGATGTTTGAAAGTAGGGGCCTGCCCTATATGCTCTGCAGAAATGGCGGAACAAGGTGTTGGTGTTGCCACAACATTGTAAGCCCTCAAAGTGACTCTTGGTGGGCGCTGGAGTTCCCTGCTGTGAAAGATTATATCAAGAATTGTAATTACATGCCATTGTTGAACAGTGGTAGAAAAATTGGGCCGTTGGTGGTTGTGGTGCTGGTGCCACAACACTTAGTGTTGTGGCAACACCAACACCTTGTTCGGCCATTTCTGCAGAGCATATAAGACAGGCCCCTACTTTCAAGTTACTCTCGGTGGGCACAGGAATGGGCCCTGCTGTGAAATATTATATCAAGAATTGTAATTACATGCCCCTGTTAAACAGGGGCTGAAAAATTGGGCCTTAGGCACTGGTGCTACGACACTCCAACCTCTCCCATATACTCTAGAGTGCAGGAATGAGCCCTGCTGCAAAGCATTGCTTCAACATTTTTTATTAAACGCCCCTGTTAAACAGGGGCTGAAAAATTGGGCCTTAGGCACTGGTGCTGGTGCCACGACACTGCAACCTCTCCCATATACTCTAGTTGTAGTGCAGGAATGAGCCCTGCTGCAAAGCATTGCATCAAAAATTGTAATTAAACTGCCCTGTTAAACAGGGGCAGAAAAATTGGGCTGGTGGCATCACCCAGAACCAAAAATGTTCTTCCAAGATATCAGCGGAGGAGGAAGAGGATAGACAATCAACATAGCAGGACAGTCACTCAGCATTAGCATAGGCAGTCTTGAAGGGATGTGATATTTAAAAAAAAAATAATTTGGTTACATCAGCTTCAGGTGCTTGGTAGCTGTGGGTGATCCAAGACTGATTCATCTTTATGAAGGTCAGTCGATCAACCAGCAGCACTGAAGGTGTGTTCTGAAAGAACGCTGGATGCATGACAGGCCAGTAGCTCAATTACATACTGTGCAAGCTCTGGCCAGTGATCCATCCTCAAGACCCAGTAAGCCAGAGGATTTTTGGTGGGAAAGGTGTCCAAGTCTGACCTTTCCCCTAGGTATTCCTGCACCATGTAAATCAGACGCTGGCGATGGTTGCTGGAACCAATCATACCTTGGGGCTGCGGACTAAAAAATTGTCTGAACTCATCGGTCAGACGGCCACCTTCTCCACCGCTCCTTCTAACCGATGCCTCAGCAACGCGTTGTCCAGGACCAGGAGTTTGTAACCTCCCAGTCTCTGGGAACACGTTGCACAGACCTTTCTGCAAGGCCTCCCGGAGATGTCTCATCCTCTGCTCCCTCTGCGATGGCAAGATAAGGTTGGCAACCTTACCCTTGTACCGTGGATCAAGGAGAGTGGCCAGCCAGTAATGGTCCCTCTCCTTTATCCGAAGAATACGAGGATCCTTCTGCAGGCTTTGCAGGATCAGGGAGGCCATGCAGCGTAGGTTAGCTGAGGCATTCGGTCCGGAGTCCTCTGGGTCACTAAGGACAACATGATCCACAGCTACCTCCTCCCAGCCACGTACAAGTCAATAGGTTTTTTGGGACTGTAAATCATCCCTACAAGACTGCTGCTGCTGCTGATGCTGAGTGCCAGCCTCCACCTCCATGCTGACACAATCATCCTCCTCCTCCTCCTCCTCTTCCTGTGTGATGGGTGGGACAGCAGGAACACTGTCTGGATAAAGGAGGCCTTGAGAGGCAAGGAAGTCCTCCTCTTCCTGCCTCTGTTCTGCCTCAAGTGCTCTGTCCATCATTCCACGCAGCGTATGCTCCAAGAGGTGGACAAGAGGTACAGTGTCACTGATGCATGCACTGTCACTGCTCACCATCCTTGTGACCTCCTCAAATGGTGACAGGACAGTGCATGCATCCCTGATCATACCCCACTGGCGTGGTGAGAAAAAAAACCGAGCTCCCCTGACCCTGTCCTGGTGCACAGGTACTCATTGATGGTCCTCTGCTGCTTGTGCAGCCGCTGAAGCATGGCTAACGTTGAGTTTCACCTGGTGGGCATGTCACACATAAGGCGGTTCTTGGGCAGATTCAACTCCTTTTGGAGCTCAGCCAGCCAAGCACAGGCATTAAATGATTGGCGGAAATGCATACAGACTTTCCTGGCCTGCTTCAGGACATCCTGTAAGCCGGGTACCTGCCCAAGAACCGCTGCACCACCAGGTTAAGGACGTGAGCCACACAGGGCACATGGGTCAGTTGTCCCTGTCGGAGGGCGGAGAGGAGGTTGGTGCCATTGTCGCAAACCACCAATCCTGGCTTAAGCTGGCGTGGCGTCAACCACCTCTTGGCCTGCCCCTGCAGAGCTGACTCCTGTCCCCCAAACAAACCAGCACAAGCACGGCATGGCATCGTTTTGCCTGCGTACTTGCGTAGCCCCTTGAACGCCTACGGAGCACCGCTGGTTCCGAGGACAGAGCACTGGAACAGGCCATGGAGGAAGAAGAAGAGGAGGAGGTGGAGGACAGAGGTGCGTCACAACCAGTAGTAGCATTTTGGAGGCGTGGTGGCGGAACAACCTCCAACACTACTGCACCTTGTCCTGCCTCCTTCCCAGCTGCCAGAAGAGTGACCCAATGGGCCGTGAAAGACAGGTAACGTCCCTGTCCATGCCTGCTAGACCATGAGTCAGCAGTAATATGCACCTTACCGCTGACCTCCCTGTCTAGCGAGGCAAGGATATTGCCTTCCACATGCCGGTAGAGAGCCGGAATCACCTTCCGTGAGAAAAAGTGGCGTTTGGGGACCTGCCACTGAGGAACCGCACATTGCACAAACTCACGGAAAGGGGCCCAGTCTACCAACTGAAAAGGCAGCAGTTGAAGTGCTAGCAATTTAGCCAAGCTAGCATTCAACCGCTGGGCATGTGGATGGCTGGGAGTGAACTTCTTTCTACGGTCCAGCAGCTGGGGCAGGGAAATTTTCCTGCTATAATCAGACGTGGGTGTACTGCTAGCAGAGTGCCTGCAAGCACTTGGCTGTGACACACCTAATTCTACACCTTCATTCCTCTCAGCCCAGGTTTCAGAGAGGACTGAAGGTCTAGTGGGGTTGGAGATCCCAGCTGATGAGGAGCAAGGAGAGGTCCGTTTTGTTCCTTGATGTGGGTCTTTGAGCTACGCTTGCCAACGAGCTGCATGGCAGGTCAACATATGTCTGGTCAAGCATGTGGTGCCCAAGTGGCTGATGTTTTGGTCACATGAGATAAGCTTGAGACATATGTTGCAAATAGCAGCGGTGCGATCTGATGCACTCGTCTCAAAAAAGGCCCACACCAAAGAACTTTTAGAATAACGCGCAGAGGCAGTGCCCTGCACAGGCGGAGGTCTACGGTGTGATTCAGTCGGTGTGCTGCCTCTAAGCTGGCCCCCGGAGGGCATCCTGCCTCGTTGGAGATGTGCCTCCTCCTCCTCCTCTCTCCTACCAGGTACCCATGTGGAGTCAGTGCCCTCATCCTCCCCTCCCTCTTCATCGCTGGAGCAAACCTAGCAGTATGCTGCAGCTTGTGGAACATGACTGCCAGATTGCTATCCTTCTTGAGCATCCCCTCTCTCTGCGCTCATGCTACTGCCTTCCTCTAGCTGGGTATCATCATCAGAGCCTACAAAACACTGGGCATCCTCCTGGAGCATGTACCCAACACTGTGCTCAAAGAGTTCAGGGGACTCCTCAGGAGGACGTGGTGGGTCTAGGGAAGGAGTCACTGATGATGACATTGAGACGAGGGAAGACGATGCGTTGGCAGCTGCTTTGCTAGTACCCTGAGCCTGGGTGAAAGAGGATGAGGAGGATGAAGAGGGCTTGGTCATCCACTCTACCAAGTCTTCGGCATGATGCAGCTCAACACGTCCAGCTGCCGAAAATAAGGACAAGCGTGTCCCATGGCCACGTGCTGATGACGATGCACCGCGTCCACGACCAGCACTGTTGTCTCTAGATACAGAGCCTGCTTGCCCTCTTTTATCGGCTCGTGCCTGTCTGCCTCTCCTTGTTGGCATTCCAGACATGGTAATGGCCTGAAGGGAGATGGGAAAACCAGCAATTTGGTAGTGTATATTGTGCTGGAGGCACACAACACCCACTAACTCCTGCAGATGCCTTTATTATAGAACAACAGGGATTAAAAGGTAGATACCGGTGTATACTGTGCTGTGCTGGAGGCACACAACACCAACTAACTCCTGCAGATGACAGATGGCTCAATTAGAGAAGAGCAAAATAGGTGGATAATGGAGTATACCGCACTCAGGCCACACAGACAACACCCAGAAACTCCTGCAGATGGCTGATAGCTCAATTACAGAAGAGCAATATAGCTATATAGGTGGATAATGGTGTACACTGCGCTCAGGGCACACAGACAACACCCACAAACTCTTGCAGATGGTTGAAAGCTCAATTACAGAAGAGCAATATAGCTATATAGGTGGATAATGGTGTATACTGCACTCAGGGCACACAGACAACACCCACAAACTCCTGCAGCTGGCTGAAAGCTCAATTACAGAAGAGCAATATAGCTATATAGGTGGATAATGGTGTATACTTCACTCAGGTCACACAGACAACAACCACAAACTCCTGCAGCTGGCTGAAAGCTCAATTACAGAAGAGCAAGAATGCTAAATTGGTGGATAATGGTGTATACTGCACTCAGGTCACACAGACAACACCCACAAACTCCTGCAGCTGGCTGAAAGCTCAATTACAGAAGAGCAATATAGCTATATAGGTGGATAATGGTGTATACTGCACTCAAGTCACACAGACAACATCCACAAACTCCTGCATCTGACTGAAAGCTCAATTACAGAAGAGCAATATAGCTATATAGGTGGATAATGGTGTATACTTCACTCAGGTCACACAGACAACAACCACAAACTCCTGCAGCTGGCTGAAAGCTCAATTACAGAAGAGCAAGAATGCTAAATTGGTGGATAATGGTGTATACTGCACTCAGGTCACACAGACAACACCCACAAACTCCTGCAGCTGGCTGAAATCTCAATTACAGAAGAGCAATATAGCTATATAGGTGGATAATGGTGTATACTGCGCTCAGGTCACACAGACAACACCCACAAACTCCTGCAGCTGGCTGAAAGCTCAATTACAGAAGAGCAATATAGCTATATAGGTGGATAATGGTGTATACGGCGCTCAGGGCACACAGACAACACCCACAAACTCCTGCAGCTGGCTGAAAGCTCAATTACAGAAGAGCAAGAATGCTAAATCGGTGGATAACGGACGGTGCATCCTGCCTGTGGCCAATCATGGCTCTCCTCGCTGCCGGCATTGTGAATGGCCAAGCATGCAGGGTCACAGTGCATGCTTGGCCAATCATGAGCCAGCAATGCACTGCGATGGCGCAGTGCATTGTGGGCCGTGAGCGCCACACGAATTTGGCTCAAACGGCCCACAGAGTTCTGGCTTCGCCGAACGGGCAAACAGCTGGTGTTCGAGTCGAACATGCGTTCGACTCGAACACCAAGCTCATCCCTACTCCAGATACATGTGTGTCTCTGGATGTTCAATCATTGTATGCAATGCAAAATTCTTATGTAAGATCACAATGCTTCTTGAGTTTCTCCTTCTCCAAAGAATAACTTTTTTTGTACTCTCACTACCTCTAGATGTAGGAGACAGTGATAGATACTACTTGTGCACCATCTTATGCCAACCTGTACCTGGGGAAGCGGGAATGTATAATTTTCAGCCATTATGGTCTGTCTATACACCTGTGCCATATTTTATTGAGGCATGGGAACATAGACAATATCTTTTCTTCCGGGATGGGACCAGAGACAATGTTATATTAATGTATAAAGATTTTAAATGTAAATGATGATAACCCGCATGCTAGAGTGTCATTGAAAAAGGATAGTTTGACATTTAAAAAAAAAATCATGAAAGAAATAGATGGCTCCATCTCATCTACCCTCTATTATAAGCCACCAGCAGAAAACACAATCCTGCATGCCAAGAGTTTTTACACACTTAGTCTAATACTGGGAATTTTTATAGGCCTCTATCACAATTTTTTAGAAATTGTTCAGAGGAAGTCATTTATCTGCTGGTTTTGGGATTCTAATATTTACTATGTTGGAATAACAAAACTTTTAAGATCAGAATTTTTAATCACGTCTCAGATGTATCAAATTAAAAACATGAGCGCATTTGCAAGGCCTTGCTCACATGGGAGCTGAGATCTGGATACCATCAATTTACTTTTTTTCTGTGTTCCTAGCCAGCAGGTGCTGCTTGCAGGCAGCCCATTCAAATCTATGAGGATGCAGTGGCTGCATGGACACTGCATGGACACTCATCCTAATGTTATAAGTATATGAATGCAGGTGAGTGGCCCTGAATGTAGACATTGTGTTCTCTTGTATTCAGAAACTGTTTGTCTTCCTGGGTCCAGGATAAAAGAGAGAGGGAGTTATTACAACAAGAGCTTGTAAAAACTGTGAAGCAAGTGGATCTATGGATCGAGGTTGCATGTTCCACAACATCCAAATGATTCAGTAAATCTTCCCTGTTACCTATAAAGAGGGGACTTTTCAGTAATCCAAAGAAATCTTTTTTTTTTTCTGAATCTTTTCATCACTTTTTTCAACTTTTGGCATAGCTTTTCCCTATGTTGGTTTCATGTGGTTCTAGATGGCACTAATCTTTAAAAAAAAAAAATACAAATACAATACAATACAATACATAATAGAGATCATACTATAGTGCATATCAAGTCTTACATTCACTTTCTGTACTTTAAACAAGAATTACCTTTCTTTAACTATATTACAGAATTTGTACCTCCATACCTAGTTATTTCTTTCCTTTAATTTGGGGATTGGACTGAAAACCAAACACGTTATATTGTTTTGAGATCCAAACAAAAAAGAGCTATGAAAACTGCTTTTCAGAAGATAGGACAACCATACAAGTTGGTGAAAACTTACAATATTTAAGTCAAGATTATACTCATGAACACAAAAAAATGTGTGGCTTTTCTTAATGTTTTTAAAACAATATGGCTATTTAGACTATTATCAAAACAATTTTGTTTTGTAAATTCAATAAATATATTTATCTTTCTCTAGATTTGTCCTAATGTTATATTCTGGTATTAGTGCAAGCTAATCTTCTCAATGCAGTCACAAGCAGGAAAAAAAATCTGACAGAAGTCCTAATCCTTGCCCATCCAAAAAAGTTTTGGCAAGAGTTGAGTCCAACATTCCAAATGTAACCACTTCAGAACCGTGCTATAGCAGAAATATGCCTACAGCATGCCTCTCTCATTCCAGGAGGCTGCCCGTGGACCTCCTCCCAAAACCACGCCCCTTTGGACACAGCTGACCACAGTTTGTGGTAAAGGACCAATCACAGTGGACTTTTAATATGTGATAAGCTGTGTCCAATCACAGCTAATAACATGTAAACACACTTGCCAGTTATCCAGCCAATCAGTGTCCATCAGTGCTGCCTATCAGGGCCCATCAATGCCACCTATCAGTGGTGCCTATCAGTGTCCATTAGTGTTGCCCATCAGTGCAACCTATCAGAGCCTATCAATACCGCATATCAGTGCCACCAATCAGTGCCTATCAGTACAGCATATCAGTGCAGCCTCATGAGTGCCCCCTCATTTGTGCCCATCAGTGCTGCCTCATCAGTGCCTCCTCATCATCATAGCCTATCAGTGCCCGTCAGTGCAGACTCATCAGTGCACATCAGTGAAGGAGAAAAATTACTTGCAAAATTTTATAACAGAAACTAATCAAAACTTTTTTTCAAAATGTTTTGTTTTGTTCGTTTGTTTAGCAAAAAATAAAAAAACCCAGTGGTGATTAAATGCAACCAAAAGAAATTTCTATCTGTCTCAAAAAAAATTATTAAAAAAATGTATATGGGTACAGTGTTGTATGACTGCACAATTGTCATTCAAAATGTGATAGCACTGAAGGCTGAAAATTGGCTGGGGCAGGAAGGGAGTGAAAGTGCCCAGTATTGAACAGGTTACAATTAGATCATATTTTCTGAATTTCAATGATATTCTTTTGTCTCCAGATTTTAGCTTGTTGAGTTGACACTGCTGCCAAACTGTGGTGCCACTGGCCAGTTTTTACCGACCCAATCCTTAGGGCTGTAGCTTTACTTTTTTAGAAAGATATGTTCCTTTGGCTTTTGTCTCTGCATTTACACCTTTTGGCATCCCAGCAAACTACCCATAACTGAAAGCTGGAGCTCAGAGTAATCTGGCCTTGGCAATATCAACAGGGACTGAAGGTGCAGCAGAATTAAAGTAGGCACACCCTTAATACCTCTGAAGCATAATGTGTGAGTAGAACTTCTTCCTAGGGTAAGCAAATAATAGTCAGAAAATATCAATGCAATGAAACAAAAATTGATTTTAAAAACATTTGAAAAAGTTACATTTTAATGCAATAACTATAAATGGTATCAATACCTAATTTTTGCAATGTCACTTTCTTTATAGGTTTATTGTCCCTTTAACAATTAGATTACATTAGCATTTATTCATGACATGAGTATAATCTAGTATGTTGTTGTCTATTATAACTGCTTTGGAATTTGGCAGAAGTTCTCTACTCCCAATAAAAACAATTAGCAGTTCCTCCCCTAAGAGTCACTTTGCTTGCAATATTTTGCTCATGATCTCTGTTTAAAATGCCACATATGGCTCTAACAGCAATCCAGAACCACAGGGACTGTCTAACAATCAGTTGTTGCCCTGTTAGAGATATTTTGTCCAAGCATGTGAACAAAGCTATGGCCTTAATACTCTGTAATTAGCCTGTTTAATGGCCTGTTTTCTGCACAGGCATACACACATGGAAGGCAGGCAAAAACCTACACACAGACTTAAAAGCAAGCGAACACCAGCTTTTAGGGAAAATCCATTTCCCCCAAGTCATGTAGCAGGAAGGGGATTTGGACACAGATTTAAAGGCAAATAAATTAACAGATTTGTGAAAATTATCTAGCATTGAGATCTGTTTTATCTTTCCAATCTCCCTTGCTGCCCAGAGGACCCAATTATAATGACCAGAGATTTGGTAATACCAGGTCATCACTAATACTGAGCTCTGTGCACCTGGTGTTCAACAGATCCTTGACTGTGCATTTAAATATCTTGGTCTTCTATGGTAAAATATAGATGGTGTGTGATTCATTGCCTGCAATTTGACATTGACAGTAATTTAAAATCCCTACGCTTATCAAGTTACCATGATAACAACATGCAAACACTTTTGAAAGAAAAACTAATCGGTATACTGTCTTGGTGTAATCAAATCAGTGCTTTGGGACTTAAGCCCTGTACACACGATCAGAATATTGTACAAAAAATACTGATTTCAAACACAGTCGTACGATAATCTGATCGTTAGTACACAGCTTTTGCCTGAAATTTTCTGAAGGGACAAACACAAAAAATGTTCTCGCATGATATCAGATCATATGGTTTTCATTTAATCAGTACACTTTTCATCCAAAGATACACTTCCAAATTTTTATTCTGTCATACGAGAACTTTCGTACTTTGGTAAACTTTTTGCTTTCGATATGGAGACAAGCATCCAAAATAAAACGGACGATCATTCATCCAATAATCTCATTTTGTATACTGGGCTTTAAAGAGGGCAAATTTACAGTAACTGTGTAAAGGTCCCGTCCCCATTAACTTTTTGGATACTCATCTCTCCAGCATTCCTCCGTCGCTCCATCCTCTGAAGTGAAAATGAAAAATAGAATATATGACATCTGTATGTTGTCACTTTAAATTGCTAAACTTAATGGAATATTTGAAACATTAGTAAAAATGTATTTATTTCAGCATTTAACTTGATTTCTTGACAAATCTGCACAAAATGAATTAATGATGTGATGGGGGTTACTGGCTGATATACAATCCAAATTCCCCAAAATTTGGGACGCTGTGTAAAATCTACATAAAAGAAAACCAGCTACTGGAGTTTTGGGGGAGGAATGTTGTCCCATTCTTGCCTGTTAAAGGATTCTAACTGCTTAGCAGTCCTGGGTCTTCTTTGTTGTATTTCTCATTTCAACATCAGCCAAATATTTTAAATTGGTGAAAGGTCAGGGCTGCAGGCAGGCCAGTTAAACACCCGGACTCTTCTACTGCAAAGCCATGCTGTTCTCATTGACGCAATATGCATTTTAGCATTGTCCTGCTGAAATATGCAAGGGCTTTCCTGAAAATGGCATTGTCTGGATGAGAGCATATGCTGTTCTAATACCTGGATATATCTTTCAATAATGATGGTGCCTTTCCAGATGTGCAAGCTGCCTATTCCATATGCACTAATGCCCCCCTATACCATCAGAGATGCAGGCTTTTGAACTGAGCACTGATAAAATGCCAGAAGGTCCCTCTTTTCTTTAGTGCAGAAGACGTAGTGCCCATGGTTGCCAAAAAGAATGTAAAATTTTGATTCGTCTGACCACAGAATAATTTTTTTGCAACAGACCTTTTTAACTGAGCTTTGGTCCAGAAAAGACAGCAGCGTTTAGATCATGTCCAGATATGGCTTCTTCTTTGCATGATAGAGCTTTACCTTGCATTTTTTGATGTCATAGCAAACTGTTTTCACAGACAGAGATTTTTGGGATTATTCCTGTGCCCATGCAGTGATGTCTATCACAGAATCATGCCTGCATTTAAATGCAGTAACATCTGAGGGCTTAAAGATCATGGGCATTGAATATTGCATTTCTGCCTTGTCCCTTGTGCTCAGAGATTTCTCTAGATTCTCAGAATCTTTTGATAATATTATTTGCTGTAGATGATGATAAATTTAAAGTTTTTGCAATTTTATGTCAAGAAACATTATTCTGAAATTTTTGGACAATTTTTAGATGCAGCTTTTCACAGATTGGTGAACTTTTGCCCATCATTACTTTTGAGACACCCTGACTCTCTAAGATGCTATTTTTATGTAGAATTTGTTTTTTATATGGTCCTTCAAAAGGTTAAGGGTATATATCCACCTGCTGTACTCCCATATGTAGCATGTCTTCTCTGTCAACTGGGTACTGTCACTGATGGCTGGGGTTTGCTAGCAGTCTGGGGGAGCTTCCTTGGTGTGCACTTGTATAAAGTGGTGATTACCTTTGAAGACTTCAGTAACATGAAAGCGATCCTCTCCACTCTTGAATGTAAACTTGATAAAATAGATACCCACTGTCACTCCATTATACATGTATTATACGTTCTCGCCTTTGCCCCTTCTGCAGCCCCACACCAGGAAGAGCTTTTAGTTGGATGTCATAGCATACACCACACTCGAGGTAATATGCACCTTAAACCCAGCCTTTATTTTGCTATGGGGAGCAGTCGTGTGAATTAAAATATACATGGTGAAAAATATTTACCTGTGAGTGTACTAGTGAAATAGCAGGAAAAAGATGGCAGTAGCAGGGGCCATTTATGAGATGTATTTATATGGGGTAAGTTGTCTTATGTGAAGGAATATAGTTTTATGGTGACATTGTTTAACCATTGAAAGACCATTACTTATAGCCCCCAAACATTATACATATATTTTTTAGCAGAGACCCTAGGGCAGTGATGGTGAACCTTGGCCCCCCAAATGTTTTGGAACTACATTTCCCATGATGCTCCTGCACTCTGCAGTGTTGAGCATCCTGGGAAATGTAGTTCCAAAACATCTGGGGTGCCAAGGTTCACCATCACTGCCCTAGGGAATAAATTGGCGATCATTGCAATTTTTTTTATGTCACACAGTATTTGCACAGCGTTTTTTTTGGAAAAATACACTTTACTGAATAAAAAAAAAAAAAATAAAGCAATACACAGAAAGCTTAGAAACATGTACGCTAAACACATTAACAACATAGCAATGTGAAAGTAAGGGGAAGAGGATGTGATATAAGCAAACAACAAGCAGGAAGAGAGGGGTATGGGTAAGCAATTGAATAGACACTTTTTAGACATCTATATGTATATGCAAAGCAAAGATCTAGAATTGGTAGCCTGTGGTTGTAGTTGTGACTGATTGATAGGGTCCATTGGAAGAGATTGTGAGTAGCTATAAGAATATTTTGGTAAGATGATCTACAATGGTTTACCATAGCTATAATGGTTCTGTTCATTAAAGCAGAACTAAAATACAAAGCTTTGTATTTTTATTTTAGACAGTAAGGGAGGGTTATAACCCCTGGAAGGTCTTTTTGATATCTGTGTCCCTTTGGAGACATATTTATTCACTTCCTTCCCCATAGCCTAAATAAGAAGTGAGAAGAGATCCCTCAAAAATGAGTGAATATCTGCTTGTCCACAGAATTACCACAGCTAGTGACCCCATTTGATGATTTCCCCTCTATTTTTGTCCTGGGGTAGGGATGAGCTTTGAGTTTGAGTTGAACTCATGTTCGACTCTAACATTGCTTGTTCGCCCCTTTCACCGAACAGCAAACAATTTGGGGTGTTCGCGGCAAATTCGAAAAGCCACGGAACACCCTGTAAAAATCTATGGGAGAAATCTAAAGTGCTAATTTTAAAGGCTTATATTCAATTTATTGTCATAAAAAGTGTTTGGGGACCTGGGTCCTACCCCAGGGGACTTGTATCAATGCAAAAAAAAGTTTTAAAAAGGGAAGTTTTTTCCCTGATTCACTGATTTTAATAATGCATAAAGTGAAACAATAAAGGTGTAATATTCGTATTATGCCTGTAAATGGGGCGCATGTTTCCCATGCTTAGAACTGTCCCTGCACAAAGTGTAATTTCTGCAGGAAAAAAAGTAATTTAAAATCACGGCTATAATGAATTGTCGGCTCCCCGTAATACAGAGAACACCGGGAACACCGGAGACACCGTGGGAATCCCGGCAGCCTGACAGGTCTTAGTTGAGGAGGACGGGGCCACCCGTTACCTGACCCTGCCCCCCTCTGACGCAAGGGGAAACCCGAGCTTCCCCAGTGACGTGCGGGTGACCCCGCCCCCTCTGATGTAACGGAAACCTGTGTTACATCAGAGGGGGGGCGAGGTCACCTGTACATCCCTGGGGAAGCCCGGTTTTCTCCTTGCATCAGAGGGTGCGGGGTCAGGTGACGGGTGGCCCCGTCCTCCTCAGCTAAGACCTGTCAGGCTGCTGGGATTCCCACGGTGTCTCCGGTGGAGACAGGATGCGCTGCGCTGGACATCATTGGCAGAGAACACCCATCACTGGACCCCAGAGAAGAGGTCACCCATCGCTGGACCCCGGAGAGATGATCAGCCATCGCAGGATACCAAGAATGGATTACCACCGCTGGAATCTTTTTTTTTTTTTTTTTTTAATAAAGGACTTATCCCAATGGTGTCTGTGTCTTTTTTAACAATTTTTTACACTTTCTTTGTGAAATGGTAGGGGTACAATGTACCCGTTACCATTTCAAATGGGGGAGGCCGGGATCTGGGGGTCCCCTTTTTAAAGGGGGCTTCCAGATTCTGATAAGCCCCCAGCCTGCAGACCCCCGCAACCACCGGCCAGGGTTGTGAGGATGAGGCCCTTGTCCCCATCAACATGGGGACATGGTGCTTTGAGGGGTCACAGACCAATGTTGAGGGCATGTGGCCTGGTACGGTTCAGGATCCCTCCCTCTTTTCCTGCGGCCTGCCAGGTTGTGTGCTCGGATAAAGGGTCTGGTATGGATTTTTGGGGCAACTCCACTGCTTTTTTTTTTTATTTGGCATGGAGTTCCCCTTAAAATCCATACCAGACCTGAAGGGCCTGGTAATTGAATTTGGGGGGAACCCCACGCATTATTTTTTTATCAATGACTTTCAATGACTGTTCTCTGTATTATTGGAGTCGACAATTCATTATAGTGCTTTTAAATGACTTTTTTTCCTGCACTTTGTGCAGCGACAGTTCTAAGCATGGGAAACATGTGCCCCTTTACAGACATACTATACACACCCCCAGGTATGAAATTTAAAGGAATATTACACTTTTATTTTTTCACTTTAAGCATTATTAAAATCACTGCTCCTGAAAAAATGGCAGTTTTTAAAAGTTTTTTTGCATGTCCCCTGGGGCAGGAGTCGGGTCCCCAAACCCTTTTTAGGACAATAACTTGCATATTAGCCTTTAAAATGAGCACTTTTGATTTCGAACGTTCGTGTCCCATAGACTTTAATAGGGTTCTAAATTTCCCACAAATTTTAGGTCTATTTGCAGGTTCTGGTGCGAACCGAACCGGGGGGTGTTCGGCTCATCCCTATCCTGGGGTCAACCCAAAATTTAGAATTTACTATTACCTCGCCACCCTATCCAAAGCTAAAGTTATACTTGAATTTTTTTGCAAACAGACATCAGTAAGTATCCAACAGTCTGAACTTTCTATGATTCCTATGCTAATAATAAGTGCTATATGTATCTTTTGCAGAGAAGGTCCATCCTTCAATTAATCTTAGTTGATCTAATAATTTTTTCAAACTATTCTCTGGTAGTTGGTGGGGAGACAGTTCTCTAGTGTCCCAGTATAATATTCACATTGTTTGGGTTAAGTTCTTATCTCATGAAACAGACATGTCTATGGGTCTGAAGGGATATTTAAAGTGCCTATGCATTTCCTATCCACTTGAAGACCAGGCATTTTCTAGCACTTTTTGTTTAGAGGTAACACATTTTTTTTTTTGCTAGACAATTACTTAGAAGCAGAGAATAAATCAGTGTGTTTTTCAACTTTTTATGTCACACTGTATTTGCACAATGGTTTCTCGAACGCAATTTATGGGAAAAAAACCTACACTTTTTTTAATTGTAATGCAAAATAGTCCTGATTTTGGTTGTATAATATAAAGGATGATGTTAAACTGAGTAAATAGATACCAAACATGTCACGCTTTAAAATTGCCATGTCTGTGTAGTGGTGACAAACAACAAAAAAAGCCTTTACAGGTTACCACTTTAGATTTACACAGGAGGTCTAAGCTAGAAATACTGCCCATGATCTGATGTTCGTGGTGACACCTTACATGTGTGGAACAATTGATGTTTGCGTGCATGCGTGACTGACGCATACGTTAATCTTTGCGCTCAATCAAGGGGGGGGAGACACTTTCATTTTTTTTAATTAATACATTTTGTTTTTGTTTTTCAATTTTTACATTGCTGCTTTATTTTTTTTAATCACTTTTATTGCTGTTACAAAGAAACAGGAGTAAAGGAGTAAACATCTTTGTGACAGCAATAGGCATGTGAAAGGTATTTTTTATGGAGGATCTGGGGTCAATAAGACCCCAAATCCCTCCTCTGCACTTAAAAGCATTGAAAACACCAAGATCTGTGTTTCTGAATACTTTTGATTTTTTGGAAATGATGCCGATGACATCTGGGAAAAGCAGAAGTGATGTCACATCATCGCTTCCAGGTTACCACAGTGGAGACCCAATCAAATCTGAGCTTTGTTTGGGTGTCTGACCAGCTGGCAGTAGGACAAGAGAGCCCGAGCAAACATCAGAAGGCGAGGGGAGGATGGAATTTCCCCTCCCACTGCTTGTAATCAATACGGCAGGGATTGGCAGTGTGTGCATAAACATTTGGTCAGTCCAATCCAATATGTCAACAAAGAAACAACCTAGTGCACAAGGTACGGTATAACCCCTCAGGATTTTAAATGACCGACCAAATGTATGGAAAAAATATATATTTATTATTCACATTATGATGTATATTTCAAATAACAGACAAGTATCAAAAAAGTTAGTCATAAAAATGTAGACATTACAAACATAGTAGACATGAACCTAGGCTGCCCTGTACAGAAATTCTGGGCTAGCAGAGATCAATGCCGAAAATGATGCCTGACATGTATCGGACGAGGACGTCCTTCTTCAGAGGCCTAATGTCACTTATAACAATCGTTTAATCTTTCTACAATATAAATGTAATAGAAATTAGAACAACAATAGAAATAATAAGGAAACAGTTGCCTATTAGGCCGCGTACACACGGGCGGACTGTCTGGCCAACTAAGTCCGTCAGACAATCCGACAGACAGTCCGTCCTACTTTTGAATGAACGGACTTGACCACACACGATGAACAGACAGTCCGCTGAAAGCTTGCGCAATGACGTGTACAGCACGTACGACGGGACTAGAAATACGACGTCCAATACACTGCAATGCAACCTTCGGCCGTGTAAATCCTTTCTGAGCATGCGCCATACTTAATTCCGAAAGACTTAGTCCGCCAGACTGTCCGCTGAAAAAGTCCGCTGAAGCCCACACACGAGCGGACTGTCCGCTGAAACACGTTTCAGCGGACCAAGTCCGTCAGACAGTCCGCCCGTGTGTACGCGGCGTTAGAGTTACTCTTTAAACAATGGTTTACATGCTAAACCAGAGCTCATGGAGACAGGACAATGGGTTGAATGTACTTACACGAGTGGATCAGCCGGCACCGGACACATGAGAGAGGAAGATGGAATTAGCGTCTGCAGCCCTCTGGGGTCCGCGGGCAATCAAGGCCACTCAAAGATGACATTTCTGAGAGATCCATTGAAAATCAGGTAGGAATGAATCATACATCCCTATTTCAAGGCTTTTCCAGTATTTGTGTTGTCTGGTGTGTAAAGGGGAAAACAGGTCAAATACAGGCTACTTCCTGAAGGGATATAAATCTTTTTAATATTTCAATTTTAAAGAGGTTAAAGATTCTCCATATAGTTTACGTTCATGAAGTAGTACCGGTAAAAAGAGTCTAGGTTCTCTAATAAAGATTAACTCGTCATTCGCTTATGTGTTGATTTTGTGTTCAATATTTAACCTTTTTATGCCAGGGGTACCCGTGGAAATATGTATAGTAGTATAGTAGCAAGTTTTCCATAGATATAAAACAGAGCATGAGTGATAGTGGGATCACATTTCTAGTGCAAGTTGAAAAAGTTGTGTACAATGCTTAGATTCTGGTAATTTTTGGAACAAGGCCCATGTGAGCCAATGTTGCTATTATATAGTCCCAGTCTACCCAATCAAAATCTTTTTTGCATCCTTGTACAGGAGTTAACCTAGGTCTTTTCTATGCTTTGATATATGAATTAGGGAGATTGCTTTAAAGCTTTGTCTCTGGTTTCCCTGTCTGGTGCTGAACTAATTTGATCAGCCAAGATCCATTAAGAAGAGGCTGTGGTCTAGTCACCAGAATCTCTATGTATTTTATTATGAAAGTTTCATAAAGATGTTGTTCCATAACTAGCACAGGCTGGTACATCTTTGCATTCTTTGGCGAGAGGAGTATTGTGAGATGGCAAAAATTCAGTTCTGGTCTTTCATCCTGTCCCTAAGATGTTTGCAAAAGCACAAAAAATTGGGTTTTTAAAAATGTAAACGAATGATATTTCTTCTGGAGTGATATATGTTTCTAAAGATTGTAGGTAAAATGTAGGCACTTCAAGTAATTTAGCAACATGTAAATAGTTATTTATTTGTACAGTATAAAGATCAGTAGCGAAGGCCATGGGAGTGTCTGTGACCCAATATAGAGTTTGGTAGAAATTGGAAAACAATTACACCATATACCTAAAGAATGTACCAAATTAGTTTTTGATTTTAGGAATTCATGTAGCCAATTTACTGGCTCTGAGGGCTCCAGTAAAGATCTTCCCCGATTTGTTACCATACTCATAGAACTTGTGTGCAACGAAGTTGCATGCACATTTGGTAGCGTTTTAAAAGCTTTTGTTTTTCTTGTTAGTTCCTATAATATATTTAAAAAGTGTGTTCATGAGAGATTTCAAGATATAGTATCTATTTTTATCATTTTAGGATAGTCATGGAGTGATCCTTTCTACAGTTTGATGCAAAGACCAATTGATTTGTCCCTAATCCCCACTTCATGCTTTTCCCAGACTGACATTGGAGAGATGTCTATTTGAGCATATTCCAAAGAAAGTTTAAATATTATTTGCCAGTTCTTCTCTCATGGTTGAGTCTTTGAGGAGAGATTTATTCAGTCTCCATTTTGTTTAGTGTTTGGTATAGAATTACATATGGATGCTGTAATATTATCTGGGAATGTGATGGAATGAATTAAAGAGCATATGAGATCAGAACTGATTACCACAGTAAATGCAATGCCACAGGATATGTACTTGGTTGTTCATTATTGCAATTTACGAAAATTTTAGCATTAGCCTTAGCATTAAATATATCCTGGAAATCGTTCTTGTTCAGTTATTAAGGTAAATGATAAAATTTAAAAAGAAAATGCCCCAAATACTTAGAACTGTATATTCTGTGTGTGTTACAGAATACCAACCTTGAAGTTTACATTTGTTCATTTCCATGGAAACTTAATGTGTTTTTATGTAACATTTGGCTTGATATCGGCACAGATCATGTGGAGTGATTCACAGTGTGAAATAAGGATGTGAAAAGTCTTCACCCAGATAAAATCATCACTGTGTTAAAGGGAAATTATCACTTTATTACAACCTACATTAATTAAATTGAACACGCTAGCAAACCGTCTATGACATGTCTCTGTATGGCTGCATTTAATTCAATATGCTTTTCTTTTTGATGTTTTTTTGGTCTTTTTAAAAACATTTCAAAATGTTGATTGTTGATGTGAAAGCGTAACTCCACTTTTATTGAGAAAAAACATTCCCTTTGGGGTGATCTATATACATTACAATTTTTTTTTAACAAACTTTATTGCAGATTCCTACCTTTTGTTATTTCTGAAGAAATTGCTGTGTGTTTGGCTGTGCCCATGTGGTAAGTGAGTCTAATGGGAGTGATTTCATAATTATCAATCAGCTGCTGCACCTGCAGGGCACTAATGAGGAAAGCTGCTTGACCTGTATCCCTTTAGGTGGGATTTGCTATTGGAAGTATCTCACCAAAAATGACATTTTTGTTGCAGGGATGCCTGAAATCTAACTTGTATCTTAGGACAGACTGCTGGGAAAATTGTTGAGCCAATCACACAAGCAGGAAATTACATATCTGGGGGGTGCACTGTACATATTCTGTGTACAGAACACCTCCAGGTAGCCATATTGAATTGCATTTTTAGAAAATGACAGAGCTGCAGATTGAAAAGGAAAGGTAATTTTAATAACATTCAATTACAATATGACTTGTGTTGCAATTGTCTACGCTATATTATTATTTTTTTCCCCACGAAAGTGGAGTTACCCTTTAATCATTTGCGTTTTCTAAACACTCAGCTTCCTGTATGCAGTATAGCTAGTTACTGGTGATACAATGAATAGGCAGTGAAATGTGTGTGCCAGAACTAACACCAAGGCAGGTAAGGTTGAAAAAACATATATTATACAGAAAATAATTCTAGTAGTTGTTCATGAAACTGGTTGTAAGGGTAAAAGTTGCATTCCCTGCATTAATGTAAAAATCCTTCCGCTAGTAGCACACACCCAGCCCACCCTAAATACACACATGAGCCCGATCTGGAAGTAGTGGTTTGCACACTTGCAGCAGCATTTCTCCCTTCTTCCCACACAGGTAGGGATGAGCCGAACACCCCCCGGTTCGGTTCACACCAGAACTTTCGAACGGACCCCAAATTCGTACGAGCTTCAGAACCCCATTGAAGTCTATGGGACTCGAACGTTCGAAATTAAAAGTGCTAATTTTAACGGCTAATATGCAAGATACTGTCCTAAAAAGGGTTTGGGGACCTGGCTCCTGCCCCAAGGGACATGGGTCAATGCCTAAAATGTTTTTAAAAATGGCAGTTTTGGCGGGAACACTGATTTTAATGACGATTAAAGTGAAAAAAAAGTGAAATATTCCTTTAAATATGGTGCCTGGGGGGTGTCTGTAGTATGCCTGTGAAGTGCCACGTGTTTCCCGTGTTTAGAACAGTCCCTGCACAAAATGACATTAAACGGAAATAACATCATTTAAAACTGCTTGCGGTTTTAATGTTATATCTGGTTCCTGCAATATGGTTGAAAATCATTGAGAAAAATGGCATGGGTAGCCCTCCCTGCCCATTACCAGCCCCTTTGGGTCTTGTACGCATATTAAGGGGAACCCCGCACCCATATTAAAAAAAGGAAATGCGTGTGGCCCCCAGGCCTATATACTCAGAACAGCAGTATACAGGCGGTGCAAACAAGACAGGGACTGTGTAGGTTTGTAGTGTTAAGTTGAATCTGTTTGTAATTTTCAACTGGTACATTTTTAAAGTGTAGCTCCAGTCAAAAAAAATATTTTTAAGCTTTTTGGAAAACATAGGGAAGGGTTATCACCCCTGTATAATTTGTTTTGTCGTACATCTTTTTTCATCTCACTTGCTGTTGTCTCCTTCCGTTTGCAAGTAGGAGATGTTTGTAAGTTGGATGTTTGAAAGTAGGGGCCTGCCCTATATGCTCTGCAGAAATGGTGTTGGTTTTGCCACAACATTGTAAGCCCTCAAAGTGACTCTTGGTGGGCGCTGGAGAACCCTGCTGTGAACGATTATATCAATAATTGTAAATAGATGCCATTGTTGAACAGTGGTAGAAAAATTGACCTTTGGTGGTTGTGGTGCTGGTGCCACAACACTATAAGTCCTCACAGTTACTCTGGGTGGGCACAGGAATGGGCCCTCCTCTGAAATATTATATCAAGAATTGTAATTACATGTCCCTGTTAAACAGGGGCAGAAAAATTGGGCCTTAGGCACTGGTGCTGGTGCCACGACACTGCAACCTCTCCCATATACTCTAGTTTTATTGCAGGAATTAGCCCTGCTGCAAAGCATTGCATCAAAAATTTTAATTAAACGCCCCTGTTAAACAGGGGCAGAAAAATTGGGCTGATGGCATCACCCAGAACCAGAAATGTTCTTCCAACATATCAGCGGAGGAGGAAGAGGATAGACAATCAACATAACAGAACAGTCACTCAGCATCAGCATAGGCAGTCTTGAAGGGATGTGATATTTAAAAAAAAATTATTCGGTTACATCAGCTTCAGGTGCTTGGTAGCTGTGGGTGATCCAAGACTGATTCATCTTGATGAAGGTCAGTCGATCAACTGATTCGGTGGACAGGCGCACCCTGTGATTGGTAACAAAGCCACCAGCAGCAAGTCCCAGTAAGCCAGAGGATTTTCAGTGGGAAAGGTGTCCAAGTCTGACCTTGCCCCCAGGTATTCCTGCACCATGTAAATCAGACGCTGGCGATGGTTGCTGGAACCGATCATACCTTGGGGCTGCGGACTAAAAAATTGTCTGAAAGCATCAGTCAGATGGCCACCTTCTCCACCGCTCCTTCTGACCGATGCCTCAGCAACACGTTGTCCAGGACCAGGAGTTTGTAACCTCCCAGTCTCTGGGAACGCGTTGCACAGACCTTTCTGCAAGGCCTCCCAGAGATGTCTCATCCTCTGCTCCCTCTGCGATGGCAAGATAAGGTCGGAAACCTTACCTTTGTACCGTGGATCAAGGAGAGTGGCCAGCCAGTAATGGTCCCTCTCCTTGATCCAAAGAATAGGAGGATCCTTCCGCAGGCTTTGCAGGATCAGGGAGGCCATGCAGCATAGGTTAGCTGAGGCATTCGGTCCGGAGTCCTCTGGGTCACTAAGGACAACATGATCCGCAGCTACCTCCTCCCAGCCACGTACAAGTCCACGTGTTTCTTGGGACTGTAAATCATCCCTACAAGACTGCTGCTGCTGATGCTGAGTGCCAGCCTCCACCTCCATGCTGACACAATCATCCTCCTCCTCCTCTTCCTCCTCCTCATCCTCTTCCTGTGTGATGGGTGGCACAGCAGGAACACTGTCTGGATAAAGGGGGCCTTGAGAGGCAAGGAAGTCCTCCTCTTCCTGCGTCTGTTCTGCCTCAAGTGCCCTGTCCATTATTCCATGCAGCGTATGCTCCAAGAGGTGGACAAGAGGTACAGTGTCACTGATGCATGCACTGTCACTGCTCACCATCCTTGTGGCCTCCTCAAACGGTGACAGGACAGTGCATGCATCCCTGATCATGCCCCACTGGCGTGGTGAGAAAAAACCGAGCTCCCCTGACCCTGTCCTGGTGCCGTAGTCGCACAGGTACTCATTGATGGCCCTCTGCTGCGTGTGCAGCCGCTGCAGCATGGCCAACGTTGAGTTCCACCTGGTGGGCATGTCACATATAAGGCGGTTCTTGGGCAGGTTCAACTCCTTTTGGAGCTCAGCCAGCCGAGCACAGGCATTAAATGATCGGCGGAAATGCACACAGACTTTCCTGGCCTGCTTCAGGACATCCTGTAAGCCGGGGTACCTGCCCAAGAACCGCTGGACGTGAGCTTCACAGGGCACATGGGTCAGTTGTCCCTGTCGGAGGGCGGAGAGGAGGTTGGTGCCATTGTTGCAAACCACCATTCCTGGCTTAAGCTGGCGTGGCGTCAACCACCTCTCGGCCTGCCCCTGCAGAGCTGACAAAACATCCGCCCCAGTGTGGCTCCTGTCCCCCAAACAAACCCGCGCAAGCACGGCATGGCATCGTTTTGCCTGCGTACTTGCGTAGCCCCTGGAACGCCTACGGAGCACCGCTGGTTCTGAGGACAGAGCACTGGAAGAGGCCATGGAGGAAGAAGAAGAGGAGGGGGTGGAGGAGAGAGGACCTGCCACTGAGGAACCACACATTGTACAAACTCACAGAAGGGGGCTGAGTCTACCAACTAAAAAGGCAGCAGTTGAAGTGCTAGCAATTTAGCCAAGCTAGCATTCAACCGCTGGGCATGTGGATGGCTGGGAGTGAACTTCTTTCGCCGGTCCAGCAGCTGGGGCAGGGACATTTGCCTGCTATAATCGGACGTGGGTGTACTGCTAGCAGAGTGCCCGGAAGCACTTGGCTGTGACACACCTAATTCTACACCTTCATTCCTCTCAGAGCAGGTTTCAGAGAGGACTGAAGGTCTAGTGGGGTTGGAGATGCCAGCTGATAAGGAGCAAGGAGAGGTGCGTTTTGTTCTTTGGTGTGGGTCTTTGAGGTACGCTTGCCAACGAGCTGCATGGCAGGTCAACATATGTCTGGTCAAGCATGTGGTGCCCAAGCGGCTGATGCTTTGGCCACGCGAGATACGCTTGAGACATATGTTGCAAATAGCAGCAGTGCGATCTGATGCACTCGTCTCAAAAAAGGCCCACACCAAAGAACTTTTAGAATAACGCGCAGAGGCAGCGCTCTGCACAGGCGGAGCTCTGCGGTGTGATTCAGTCGGTGTGCTGCCCCTAAGCTGGCCGCCAGAGGGCATCCTGCCTCATTGGACATGTGCCTCCTCCTCCTCCTCCTCTCTCCTACCAGGCACCCACGTGGAGTCAGTGCCCTCATCATCCCCTCCCTCTTCATCGCTGTAGCAAACCTGGCAATATGCTCCAGCTTGTGGAACATGACTGCCAGATTGCTGTCCTACTTGAGCATCCCCTCTCTCTGCATTCACGCTACTGCCTTCCTCTAGCTGAGTGTCATCATCAGAGCCTACAAAACACTGGGCATCCTCCTGGAGCATGTACCCAACACTGTGCTCAAAGTTCTGGAGACTCCTCAGGAGGACGTGGTGGGTCTAGGGAAGGAGTCACTGATGATGACATTGAGACGAGTGAAGACGATGCGTTGGCAGCTGCTTTGCTAGTACCCTGAGACTGGGTGAGAGAGGATGAGGAGGATGAAGAGGGCTTGGTCATCCACTCTACCAAGTCGTTGGCATGTTGCGGTTCAACATGTCCAGCTGCCGAAAAGAAGGACAAGCGTGTCCCATGGCCACGTGCTGATGACAATGCACCGCGTCCACGACCAGCACTGTTGTCTCTAGACACAGAGCCTGCTTGCCCTCTTTTATCGGCTCGCGCCTGTCTGCCTCTCCTTGCTGGCCTTCCAGACATGGTAATGGCCTGAAGGGAGTTGGGTAAAACAGCAGCTGGGTAGTGTATATTGTGCTGGAGGCACACAACACCCACTAACTCCTGCAGATGCCTTTAGTATAGAACACCAGAGATAAAGGGGTATACTGTAATGGAGTCACACAACACCCACTAAGCCCTGCAGATGGCTCTATTAGAGAAAGCAATAAAGGGTAGATAGAGGTGTATATTGTGCTGGAGGCACAAAACACCCACTAACTCCTGCAGATGCCTTTATTATAGAACACCAGAGATAAAGGGGTATATACAGATGTATACTGTGCTGTGCTGGAGGCACACATAACTTCCAATAACTCCTGCAGATGGCAAGTGGGCTCAAATAGAGAAGAGCTATGTAGGTGGATATAGCGGTGTGTACTGGGTACAGAGCACGCAGACAGCACGCACAAGCTCCTAACACTACTGACTGCAAGCTCTATTATAAAAGATAGATCACTAGCTATATAGGTGAGGTGAATATAGCGGTGTATACTGCGGTCAGGGCACGCAGACAACAACCACTACACAACAGCAAGATCGAAAATCGGCCGATAACGATCGGTGTATACTGTGTTGAAGGTACACAGAACACCCACTAACTGCTTCAGACGCCAACACACTACACAAGGCCGCCGCACTGGCGGCCTTATATAGTGTGGTGCGTGTACTACACAGCCTGAGCTATGATTGGCCACAGGCATCCTGCCTGTGGCCAATCATGGCTCTCCTCGCTGCTGGCGCTGTGATTGGCCAAGCATGCGGGGTCACAGTGCATGCTTGGCCAATTATGAGCCAGCAATGCACTGCGATGACGCGAACGGCCCATAACGTTCGGAATTCACCGAACGGGCGAACAGCCGATGTTCGATTAGAACGTATGTTCGACTCGAACACGAAGTTCATCCCTACACACAGGCTTGGCTCAGAGCAGCAGCATGAACCCAATCTCTCTAAGGGCTAAATCCTCAGCAGAATGTTTGCCTTTTAGAATCAGGGCCTTTTAGGACATTGATGCATGTCCCCTGGGGGTCCCAATACACTTTTTATGACAATAACTTGCATATAAGCCTTTAAAATTAGCACTTTTTATTTTTCATCTTAGTGTCCCATAGACTTTAAAGGTGTTTCGGTGGCTTTCGAATTTGCCCCAAACACCGCATATTGTTCGATGTTCGCAGAACATCCGAACAACCAAAGTTCAGCCCAAACTTATACTCGGGCCACACCGTTCGCCCATCCATACTGAAGACAGGATGTCACTGGATTATCAGCTTCCCCGTGTCCATTGTGCTTCTGTATCTCATATCTGTGGACTCCTTGTTACCGACCCGGCTTGCGTTGACCCTGCTCTCTGATATCCCGGCTTGACCACCTGGACTTTGCTACTGCTTATACTGAGGATTGACCTTGGCTTGGCTCCTGAACTCTTTTGTTCCTGTCTCCAGTGTATGACCTTGGCTTGCTCTTATTTATGCTTAGCCACAAGGGGAGCCCTCTTAGCATCTCAGCCTCTATACCAGAACCTGACAGTATAATCCAGCCATGTCTGAGGCTGATGGAGGTGCTTCCCCTATAGAGGCTCTGTGTCACCGTGGTAACCTAATCGATGCAGAGGGGTACAAGAGGGCTACTTCTAGTTGGAGGGTTGTTTACAACACCTGTCTATGGCACCTGCTTCCCCTGACCTGGGAACTCTCTTCCCCCAATGCCTTCTCTACCACTGCCTTCTCAGGAGTGCATCACTTCCACCCACACAGTGCCTATTTCTCCTCCCAAGCCACGGGTGCCAGCCCCTGAACGGTTCTCCGGAGACCAAAAAAAGTTTAAAGCTTTCAAAAATGCCTGTCTGTTGTATCTAGCTCTCCAACCAAGAAACTTCTCCATAGAAAAAGTAAAGGTGGGATTTATCATATCATTGCTCTCTGATGAACCCCAGGTCTGGGCCCACTGCCTGTTGGAACAAAAGAGCACCAGCAATGACTCTGTTGATGCATTCTTTGAGGCTATGGCACAACTATACAACGACTCCCCAACATATGGCAATGGTTGAAGCCTCCCTGCATACCTTACAGCAGGGGCGGCACCCTGCAGAGGATTACACAGTGGACTTCCGCAAATGGTCTGCAGATACAGGCTTGAACTAAGCTGCCCTGAAGTACCAATACAGGCTGGGTTTATCTGAATCCCTCAAGGATGAATTAGCCAGAGTAGCAACACCTGCTACACTAGAGGGCCTCATTCAGTTGACCGTACAGCTAGACAGATGTTTGCGAGCACATCGTTCCAAAAGATCTCAGACCTTCATATTCACAGTGTAACATATTCACACTGTATAAAGCATCTAAGCTCTGATTAGTCTAGATCCCAGTCTTAGCCTTGCCTTTCATAAAAATATCATGAAGTTAACATTATTAAAGGCATCCAGGTTTAAAATATTTAATGCTTTTTTTAAATGAATACATTACTGATTACATTTTTATGTTTGCCTGAAGCTCAGTTATAAAGCCAAACTCAATTTTTTGGGATAAAGTGGAGAAGTATAACTTTGTCAAGTGTATTTTATTGCCTGAGAGAGGAAACTTCACCCTCTGCCTTTCCTGGTGACCACATAAGCAATGAGGAGATCAATCCAACAGATCACATATTTCAATAAACTCCTGACAAAGGTACTCACCTTTCCCTTGCCAACTTTATCCAAGGGTAAGAAATAGTGAGGCTCGAGTTCTGTTTTGAAGAAGTCTAGAGGTGCTCAGGGCTGCAGCAGAACACATTTCCATTGATAAGTAAGTCAACCTCAAACTGACCTTTGTGAGAAAGGACCCTAATGAAATAGTAACAGGAAATAAAGAAACAATATACAGCATGGCAATACTGTATATTTATGTTCAATGATTGGCCTTGCCACCGTTTCTGTCTGCTGATTAGTATTTAGTGAACTTTTAGTGAACTTATAAGGGGTAGAGTGATGGGGTGGTTGTCATGTCCTCCATGTTCCCTCCTAGTTGGGCACGAAGTGATGGTCACATAGGAGGTTTACCTTGGGAGGGTTCTTCTGTGCTATGCTACTTTGTTAAGGGTCACTGTTTTACACATGAGGTACCTTTACTTGAACAGACGACTGAACTCTAATATACTCTCTTGATGTACTATACACCACCATGTCACTTGTGCATTTGGGAGGAACACTTTGAGCCCTTGTGCTTTTCACCTGTGTATCACCACTACCTCACTCCCAGTAAAACGGTATAAAGAGCTGACTCCATGAATCCACTTTAACGCTTTCTCTTCCATACTTGTTTCTATGTTGAGGACCTCTGCGGTGCTGGTCTGCTCCCATTACTATGGAAGAAGGACCTGCTCATGGAGAGAGTGCTGACAACTCCTCCTTCTACATGTCCACACTTGCAACAGGCTGCTAGAGAGACCTTTGCTACCCTTGGTAACCACTGTATTTTGGCACTATATTAATTATTGTACCATCATCGTCATACCCCAATGTGCTTAATGATCCAGGCTGACTATATGTGCCAAAATGTGCAAAAAAATGACTGAGCTAATCTACTAAATAACACAAGTAAAGCGGCTACATATGAAAGTGACAAAATTCCTAAATGTGAAAGAGCAATAAATGTAGCGCTAAATAAAAAAAGTAAGACTGTATCATAAAGTGCATAAATCAAAAGTGATAATACCAAATATTATATGAAAATATATGAATAAACATTGGCATATGTCAACCGAACTAAAAAAACATGAGTACGTGAGGAACTATATAGACATGAAACAGTCCAGAAAAAGAAATCAGTCCATATAATCAATACGTCTGTCTCAACCACGATGATGCAATTAGAGCCAGAAACAATTAGTGGATCCCTGAAGAAACGACTTTGAAAGTATAAAGAAAAAATGGGTACTCTTACCAGAGCCAAAAGACCTACACGTCAGCGACAGCAGGTCAAACGAGCGTAACTGGATAAACACACAATGATGTAGAGGCAATGCAACAGGCCACCAGGGGTCCCCCAATCAATGTGGCATGGTCCACGATGACCTCAGGGAATCCAGTTTTCTCTTGGTGAAATCAAGAGGATGGAAAGAAGGTCGCCAACCAGTGAATCACCCACCGAGGGTTCAAAACCGACTGATAAGAAGGTGATATATAAAACAAAAGGAAGAATGCAAAAATCGGATGGAGTACAGGAATCGCTGCTCCAATATGTGGAGCTTTAGTACGCTGCATACTAAAGCTCCACATATTGGAGCAGCAATTCCTGTACTCCATTCGATTTTTGCATTCTTCCTTTTAATTATTCATTATTTGGACTGATTTCTTTTTCTGGACTGTTTCATGTCTATATAGTGCCTCACAGACTCATGTTTTTTTAGTTCGGTTGACATATGCTGATGTTTATTCATATATTTTCACATAATATTTGGTATTATCACTTGTGATTTACGCACTTTATTATACAGTCTTCCTTTTTTTATTCAGCGCTACTTTTTTTGCTCTTTGACTATATGTGCCGGTTACTTGCATTACACCCCTTAACTTCAGATGATGCAAAGACAAAGTTTCAAAAACTTTACTGAAGAACAAGTTAACATGGCAGCTAAACATAAAGTGCAGTCTTTTCCTAACATACTTACTCCCTAACTCGGGCTTGTGCCTGACCCAGCACCCCTGCACAGAATGGAGTTAATTTGTGGCATAGAGTAGTCTCCAGGATTGGTATTTTTAGGGTGAACTGCAAATCTCAGCAGCTTCTTCAGACTGTAGCATGGTCTTGAGGGCAGGTGTGCATCACTTTTCATCCCAGGACGGAGTCTGGCAACGGTACCAACAGGATCTTATGTGCGTAAAGCCCCGTACACACGAGCGGACTTTTCAACATCCAAAGTCTGACGGAATGATTCCGGCAGACTATTCGATCATGTGTGGGCTGCAACGGACTTTTGATTCGCAAAAGTCTGACAGACTTTAGAAATGGAACATGCTGCAAATTTTTCCGCCAGAACTCTGCCGGACCCAGTTCCTACCGAAAAATTTGCTCGTGTGTATGCTATTCCGACGGACTAAAACCGACGCTAGGGCAGCTATTGGCTACTGGCTATGAACTTCCTTATTCGAGTCCAGTCGTACGTCATCACGTTCGAATCCGTCGGAGTTTGGTGTGATTGTGTGTGGCCAAGTCCGCTCATTCGGAAAGTCCGTCAGAACTCTGTCAGAACTCCGGCAGAACTCCTTCGAAAGTCTGTCGGACATAAGTCTGGTCGTGTGTACGCGGCATAAGAGTTCCCAAACTCCCACAGCCCTCAGCTCTCTAAGTATGGACCATTGTCCCTTTTATTTTTCACAGAACCAGTGGGTCGGACCCAGTAAAATGCCCAAAAAAAAGAGAACCCGGGAAGCATAGTGTTTCCTATTAAACATAACCTTCTCAACTGGGGAAGCATAACCTCTGAAAAGAAACGCTCCTGCGCATGAGTGGATTACCAGACAATCTATATAATGTCACAGGCCTTGCTGCCCTCAAGGATAGGGGTATCCTAACAGTCAAAGATATAAAAAGAGAAGATGGGGCGCACCAGCCTTGTGCATTATCCTTTGGATATGTATGTATTAAACGTGATAAAAAAGAAAACTACCGTATTTGCCGGCGTATAAGGCGACTGGGCGTATAAGACGACCCCCTATTTTTCAAGTGAAAACATAGGTTTTGGGCAATACTCACGATATAAGACTACCCCCCTTCTGAGGCAACACCATTTAAAAAAAACATTAGAACCATTAAAAAACACAAAGCAAGAATGCCAACTACTCATCCGCCATGCTGTGATATGTCATAAAGTAAATCAAACAATAATAACACAAACGGAGATCTATTGAATGCCACAACTCTGGAAAGTAGAATTTTTCACTAACCAAACCTATACCACTTTTGGGTTACATTCTATGGGAATTGTCCACCAAAATGCATTTAATTAATTTTAATTAATACAACGCCTGCTTGGATTGGCAGAGGCTGTAGCATCATCAGCCCTTGCCTCTCTCTCTCTCTCTCAAAGCCAATCCTAGCAGGCTACTCTATGTAGCCTGCTCGGATTGACAGAGGTTGTTACTCCAATCCAAGCACAATCCAAGCAGGCTCTGTATTCATTAATAGAATACATCGCTTGCGGGATTGGCTCAACGGCGTATACTGTTTGTAGCTGAAGCCACATACAGTATTAGCAGACATTTGTGGGCTGACATCCATCGGGCAGCATTGTATACCCGGCGTTTAAGACGACCCCCGATTTTTGGCCATTTTTTTTAAGTGTAAAAGGTAGTCTTATACGCCAGAAAATACAGTACTCACAAACAGCTGTAGAATTCTTGCAATATAAATAATCACCAAATAGCAGCAATCAGTCTGAGATGAACAATACACTCCAAAGGTCACGGAGGAAATCACAGGGACCACTGCTACCTGACGCGTTTCGAAGGGAAAACCTTTCTTCCTCAGAACTCAGCCAAGCTCAGACTGATTGCTGCTATTTAGTGATTATTTATATTGCAAGAATTCTACAGTTGTTTGTGAGTAGTTTTCTTTTTTATCACTTTTAAAAAATACATATCCAAAGGATAATGCACAAGGCTGGTGCGCCCCTTCTTCTCTCTTTATATCTTTGAAGCATAAACTCTACCTGCCTACAAACTCTACTGGGTTTGGTTCACAGAAGGATCCATGAACACAGTCTAAAATTTGCAAACCCCAAATGTAGTGCCCAAGCTGTACTTTTTCTGACCCTTTTCAAGATCCGTTTGTAAGCTTTTTTTTTAACAAAGAAAAAACATTGGTAGCTAGGCACTGCAATAGGGCAGATGTACCAAGTGCAAAAAACTCAGGCCAATATGTTAACATTCAGCAACCTGCCAGGTTGCTATCAAATGAGACAGGAGTCTGGCTGGAGAGGATAACAGTTTGTGGGTCATCAAGTTCCTGACAGGGACTGTAAATTACAATAAATCTACATCACTGGGCTACGTGATTGGCAATGGATTTAAGCCTAGTGCACACTAGCTGAATATTGGGCAGTATTCTCCAGTTCAGTAGAAACCGGCCGACATTCAACCCATGTGCATGGCAGCCGGTCCATCAGAAGCTGGCAATTCAGTGGGCTTCTGTCGAAGGGGCATGACCGAAAAAGGTCTGCCAATTGGCATCTAATAAGTGCTCTTAATTTGAAGGCTCCAATGTTGGTTCCTAGGCTGAGGAAGGGAGTAACGTGAGTCCAGAGAGAGGGGGTGCTCAAGCAGGACAAGAAACTGACAGTCATGTTCCCCCAGCTACAGCATAGTGCCAAGTTTGCTCCAGTGACGAGGAGGGTGGGGATGATGAGGTCACTGACTCTACTTGTTTGCCTGATAGAATAGAGGAGGCACAACTCCAATGAGGCAGGATGACCTCTAGGGGGCAGCTTAAGGGCAGCCACCCTACTGCATCACACCGCAGAGCTCCACAGGTACAGGGCACTGCTGACTCCCCGCTGATTTTGAAAAGTTCCTTGATATAGACCTTTTTGGACACATGTGCAGCAGATCGCACCGTTGCTGTTTGCAACCTATGTCTGAAGCGAATCAAGCGTGGCCACAACAGCAGCTGCTTGGGCACCACATGCAGTACACCATCATCTGATCTACCCCAGTTGCTAAACCATAAAAATATATTCGGTCCCAGCCATCCACATTCTCACCTTCTGAATGCTAGCTTGAATGCCAGCTTAGCCAAATTGCTAGCACTGCAACTACTGCCTTTTCAGCTGCCCCCTTTCGTGAATTTGTGGAATGTGCTGTACCTCAGTTGCAGGTTCCAAAACGCCCTTTCTTTTCACGGAAGGCAATTCCAGCTCTCTACCGGCATGTGGAAGGCAATGTTTTCAATGTCTTGTTGGACAGGGCGGTCAGCAGTAAGGAGTATATTACCGCAGACTCATGGTCTAACTGGCATAGGCATGGATGTTACCTTTCCTTCATGGCACACTGGGTAACTCTGCTGGCAGCTGGGAAGGATGCAGGACAGGGTTCAATATTGTTGGAGCTTGTTCCGCCACCACGCCTCCAAAATGCTAGCAGTGATTCTGCCACAGCTCTCTCCTCCACCCCTCCTCTTCTTCTTCCTCTATGGCCTCTTATGCAGATTTGTTCTCTGAACCAGCGGTGATCCGTAAGCATTCAAGGGGCTATGCAAGCACTCAAAAGATGCCATGTGGTGCATGAGTTACATAGTTACATAGTAGGTGATGTTGAAAAAAGACACAAGTCCATCAAGTCCAACCTATGTGTGCAATTATATGTCAGTATTACATTGTATATATGTTGCAGTCGTTCAGTTGCTTATCTAATAGTTTCTTGAAACTACCAATGCCCCCCGGAATGGTTGTATGCAACAATGGCACCAGCCTTCGCTCCGCCCTCCGACAGGTAAACTTGACCCATGTTCCATGTTTGGCACACATCCTGAATTTGGTGGTGCAGTGGTTCTTGAGTGGGTACCCATGCTTACAAGATCTCCTGAGGCAGGCCTGAAAAGTCTGTGGTCATTTCAAATGGTCATACAATGCCAGTGCTCGACTGTCTGACATTGAAAGGGAATGCAACCTGCCCACCAAACGCCTCATTTGTGACATGTCCACCAGGTGGAAGTCAATGTTGGCAATGATGCAGTGGCTGCATACGCAGCAGAGGGCCATCAATGAGTGCCTGTGTGGCACCAGGACAGGGTCAGTGGAGCTTGGCTTCTTTTCGTCACGCCAGTGGCTACTGATCAAGGATGGATGCACTGTCCTGTCACCATTTGATAAGGCCACGAGGATGGTGATCAGAAACAATGCATGCATCAGTGATACTGTCCCTCTTGTCTTCCTGTTGGAGCACACGCTTCATGGAATAATGGACAGGGCACTTGAGGCAAAACAGCAGGAGGAAGAGGAGGACTTCCTTACCTCTCAAGGCCCCCTTTATCCAGATAGTATTCTTGTGGGCCTGTGGGTTTGTGGGCCACAAACACACAGGGAAAGGAGGAGGATTGTGTCAGGATGAACGTAGAGAATAACAATCAGTAGCAGTCTTCAAGGGATGGTTTTTCAGTCCCCAGAAAACCAAGGAGTTGTACCTGGCTGGGAGGAGGTTGTTACATATCATTTGATCCTTAGTGACCCAGAGGACTCAGAATCAAATGCCTCTGCAAACTTTCACAGGCTTTGCAGAGTCAGGGAGACCATGCAGCGCAAGGACCCTAGGATTCGTTGTATCAAAGAGAAGGAATCATTACTGGCTGGCAACCCTTCTTGATCCACATTACAAGGGTAAGGTTGCAGAACTAATCCTGCCTTCACAGAGGGAGAAGAGGATAAAACATCTTCAGGAGGCCTTGAAGAAAGGTTTGTGCAATGCATTTCCAGACCGTGAGGTTACAATTTCCTGGTGCGGGACAAAGTGTTGCGGAGGCTTCTGTCGGCTCACCTGAGGCCAGGTGACAGATGCACACTGTTGGGATCAGGAGTGCACCGCAAAGGTAGTATCCTATGGCTGACTGCTGTGGATGGGAGTTTAGGTGGTTAAGGAAGGCAGGTCCACTGGAACACCAACACAGATCCCATAGGGGCTAGAGTGTAAGATTCCCCAGGGTGTGGAGTCTAAGAGCCAGAAGGTGTTCACCAGAGCCTCTAGAGGTAAGGATGGACTGGGCTGCAACTGTCTGCAGGTCACGACCCCCAGGGTCTCCCAGCTCACGCACACAGTAGGCTACAGGAGGACAGAGATAGTAAGGGAATAATCCAAATAAATAAATAAATCCATCCGGACATGATGGGGATTTTGTTTTGCAACACCACACTACACTGTATTGTGTACTGTGTACACCACCAGAAAAGTAGTTGCGACTGCACTATGGATGCACGATATTGTGTACACCACCAGAAGTCTAATAGCAACTATGGATGCACTTTATTGTGTACTGTGTACACCACCAGAAAGGTAGTAGCAACTGCACTATGGGTGCACTGTATTGTGTACACTACCAGAAGTCTAATAGCAACTATGAGTTCACTGTATGTATTGTGTACTGTGTACACCACCATAAAAGTAGTAGCAAATGCACTAGGGGTACACGGTACTGTGTACTGTGTACACCACCTGAAGTATATTAGAAACAGTACACCAGGAATGGCCTGCAGTGAGATATAGCTAAACTGTATGCAGTGGATATATATATCCTGCCTGCTTTATACATAGCTTGAGTGTACCATTCATCATCTAAGTACATAATTTCACATAAACAAATGATTACACATTTGATGCCAGTGCACAGTTATTCGAGTGCTCATATTCTCACCCATGCAGTATATACAATGACATTGGGCTAAACAGATGGGTCGGGTTGGGTCAGCATAAGCCACCTATCAGGATTTCCCTCTCTGTAACTGAAAACTAGGTCTCAGAAACATTCATCATATTTCAACCTTAACAAACAGACTCTCCAAAATGCACAAGCCTTTAAATTCCAATTTAATATAATTTTAATAAGAAAAATATGTTTTCAAATGTATTTGAAAAGATTGTTTTTTATGTATCATGTAAATTTTAAAACTGAAGAAAATTAAAACATTTATTGTCGTTTTGTTGGTCATTTCCTCCTAACATTGTTTACGGCACAATTTTAATTTGTTCCATGTCTCGTTTAATTAGAATGAGCTTATGTACCTTTAAATCCAGCAAGACCCAATCATTTACAATAATTATAGGACAAAATATTCTTCATTTTTTTTAAGTGCTTCTCAAACTCCAATCTTATCAGTTCAGAGATTGACTCTGGTGTGTTTTGCATGCTCTGATATTGTAAAACATTTAGATGCAAAGTACATCTTAATTCTGGAATATGCTAGAACAGTGTCCTCTGGTGTTCCTTTTGAGATATGCATTTTGTCTAGTGGACAGAAAGACAAAAAAAAAAAAACAACAAACTACTAACCCACGGGGTTAAAGCTAAGGAGCTTTGCAAGATAAATAAGATTTGGCGTGAAAAGCATTATCCTAAAATGAACTGTGATATCCATTTGATGACTTTAATTTATTCCATACAGTCCCTGGACTGAAATAATCAATTAGCAGTTTAAAACATGCTGTGAACTAAATTGTCGCACTCTCTATTACAGAATGGTTATCGTATATTTATAAGGTGCATTTCTGGCAATCAGAACCAACAGAGTGTTGAGCTATCAGTTGTAAATGAAATTCTTTAAGGGGTAAAAAAAAAAAAACAGTCACATTTTAAGATACAGAAACGGAAATTGTTGAGACAGATTTCACACCTTTTGTTAACATAGGAGGAGATTTTGTTAAGGGACAAAATGAAAGCGTTATGGTGCGCAAAACGGTGGAAATAGATAGGATGGCTGAGTGTAAACAAAGTGTCATTATTACAATCCAGGTACAGCTCATAACACACCACCACACATAGCTGAGTTTCAGAATGATATTGCTTTTATTGTTACTGGCAGCATTTCAAACATCTAGGCAATGCAATACTTCTAATGTATAATAAAATAGAATGATAATACGTTAAATACTGTAATCCTTTGTATTTTTATTATACTTCTTTAAAGCCTTTCTGTCTCTAAAATAAAAATGTACAATGAAAGGTTCCCTGAAAAAAAGGCACTAAATGTTTACTTCTCCTGCTGCCCATATTGCCAAGCTCTGCAGTAGTGAAGAAAACCACTGCAAAAATCCTGCAAAAGCTAACTCTTCCAGGAGTGTCAGCTTCTGGGTTCCCCCACTGTCTGCTCTGCTTCTTCCCATTGGCTCCATGTTACCACAGCACCCAACTTTGACATAGGGGCCCTTGGATCGAACTACTAGGTGTAGCAAGGAACCAGAATCTGACCTTCCCAATGGCGTTGGATTCTGTAGGATCTTCATAAAGTGCTTTCTCTTCACCACTGCAGAGATTGGCAGAACAGGATGCAGGAGGCTTGAGTATTTCATGTCTCAAATGTCTTCTTTCACTTTATAATCTGCGCTGCTCCCACTTATAGCTTATTGGACATATACAGGTACCATATGTCTAATCGTTTTACGTGAGCTAGATGCAAATGTTCCTATTGGCTTTATGGCATTACTTGTTTTTGCAGCTCTGACACCTTTTCCCTTTATTGCATTATTATGCAAATGAAAAATAGACAATAAATTAATCTACAATACTGCAGATAAACATCTTCCTTTGCTTTCGATAATGTGTTTCTGTAGGCAAGGCCACTAGACCCATTAGAGCAGTCAACTATGCAAGTATGATATGGCCATCGTCAGGACAAGCCATCCATAGGTTACTCAAGAGAGTGATTTGTCAAGCTTTCACTTAGTTACAATGGAGAAGGGTGGAGTGGTAAACACTGATACTGGTTTAACACTGTGGAAAACTGTAGCAATGGAGTAATTTTCTAATCTGACCAATGGATTGTTCTTCTCAATTGGGATCATGTATTAGTCACCCATAGACATGAAATTATCACCTAATCTAGTCTTTTGTCATGAAATGTAGAGTAAGAAGAACTTGTACCTGTAGCAAATATATAATTAATATACTTCCAAAACAGACCTACTGAAGAAGCCCAATCAGAGGGCACAACGCATCTAGGTGGGATGAGCTGAGCCCATGACGTCACGCTGCCGCCATCTCAGTGTGTAGTGGTAAGCAGGTTGAGGACAAAGCATTATAAAGTGCATCGTGTTTTTATTTATTTTTTTAGGTGTCCTTATTGGCTGGGGGGTTTTAATAGAATTTAGACATAGAGAACACTATGTTTCTGCCTTCTTGCTCCATGTGAAATATATTTAATGATATATGAGAGCATGTGAAATCGGAAAGTCCATCCATACTTTATCTGAGGAGGGGTGTGGAGAGTTTGTTCAATGATTAAAGTAATTTAGATGACACAGATGAGTCTATTTTCATGTATCTAAGGTGAGCAGGTTTTTCACCTGTTTGGAGGAGGTGCACAAGTCACTGGAAGAAGTGAAGGAAGAGGGTCACCAGGGTGCTGGATATTTTTTTATTTTTTTTTTATACACAAGGTGCTGTACTGTATATATATATATATATATATATATATATATATACATATGTTTTTCAATTTTTGTATATTTATTTATGGAATAATCATCACTGAAAAATGATTCACAAAATTGCATGCAGTAATTAATTTAGCATCATATATAGTATTTCAGTTTTTTTTTGTATGGATTGATTGGAATCAGAACTGTTGTTGCGTTTTGTAATTTGATTAGAAGTATGTAACATGTTTCCCAAGGGTGTAGAAAACAAAGTATTGTGTACAAATGATTAAATTAGATGTAAACCCTAGTTAAATTACATTAATTTGCTAAACAAGTTGGGGAGAGGGGATATTTACTAAAAAATGCATAGCCATTCGTTCAGCAAATTTACATGTGCATTAGTTTTTCGCAAATTGGGCAAAAAACAAATGTTATTTAGGCTGTTTTGTCTTCTGAATGTTATTTTATTGTGGTCACCAGATGGAGCTGAGGAGCATAGGAAATACATGCTTTGTAACAGGAGATGCAATGTAACAATTCAATTGGCAAACAAATGTAGCCAATGCCTAATATAAGCTATCAAGTTCTCAGCTCATTGATTGCCTGCCTTTTCCGGTGGACCAAGAACAAATGTTATTTTCTCTATTATTAAACTAGCAGTGTTCCTAATTAAATTTGTTTTTAATCTTACAAATAACCTGTAGGAAAAGAATTACAAATGAAGTATTCATTATATAGCAAACACCATGAAGTGATTGCTATCTCCTCTGGATTGCTCCACTGCCACCAATGTCCATGCACATAACTGGTCATTTTCCTTAAGTGAGTTCACATGTACAGCCTCCCCGTCTTCCACATTGCAGTTGCCAGTACCTGGGGGCCAATCACCAGGCCTAAAAGCTGTCGTATGGGGAACGTGAAAACTTCCTTAGCCAGCTACAAGTTTTTACTTACTTGCACGAAGGATAGAGATGCCTTAATATTACTTAATACTAATAGGCCCCATAAGATAAAGCATCCACTTACTGTACAAGCTTGGGGGGTTATGGCCTTCAAACTATGGTCCTCAGAAGAATAGGCCATGCATGTACAGTAGGCTGCATCCCCCGATCCAGATCAGTTAAGCCAAATTAAAGTATAGTTGTCCTTTAAAGGAAATTCATGGCGTTAGATCTTAGTTAAGCAGGCTTAGTTTTTATTTTAAAGAGAAATAAACTTAAACAACTAATATGAAACTGTGCCAAACCAATTATAGCTTCCCTTTAAAACATTTAGCAACTGCTACAGGTTTCTGTGGATCCAGTTTTGACCCTGTATTACAGAATTTGTTAATTACTGCTCCCACAGAAGATATGTCCCATTGCCTGCATTTGCTAGAAGGATTCATTCTTTGAGGGTCATTAGGTGTATGGTATTCATGTCGGGCATCTGTGCATATGGTACATCATTTTAGGCCCAAGAGGAGTTTTCAATCCTTGTACATGATCGGTATCGTCAGAACAAGCATAACATCAGACAAAATATTTAAAAGAATACAATGTCTAATATAAGGGTTATGATAGTTCTTGTACTGTAGCATGATTGCATCACAATACTCCCTTGCAGTTATTTTACATTATAATCAAAACTAAACTAGAAATCCACTTGCCGATAAGGATCACTTTGATTGCAGGTAGTGTACACTGGAACATATTTAGCAATTTAGGTTAAAGTGCTTGTAAAGTCTTGTTGGTTTTTTTTTAAACTAAAATAACAAACATGGTATACTTGCATGCTCTGTGTAGTGGTTTTGAACAGGGCAGCGCTGATCCTCCTCTTCTCGGGTCCCTCGCTGGAGCTCCTGGCCCCTCCCTCCTGTCGAGTGCCCCCACAGCAAGCAGCTTGCTATGGGAGCACCCAAGCTGAGCTGCAGCTCCGTCTATCCACTTAGACATGGAGCTGTGGTTCGTTCCCACCCCTCTTTCTCTTGATTGGCTGATTTTGAGTGACGGCAGCGGGAACCAATGGTGCTGCTGCTGTGTCTCAGCCATTCAGGAGGGAAAATCTCGGATGGTCAATTCACTTGTGGACATTGATGGATAGACATGGGGCTCAAGTAAGTGCTGCACACAGAAGGCTTATTATCTTAATGCATAGAAGGCATTAAGATAAAAAACCTTCTTACTTTACAATCACTTTAATTGATAAATCTGACAACTATTGCTGTTATACATAGGTCTGAATACCCATATTGTACATAGAGCAATAGAAATGTTTGTAAAAGAGTAACATACACACCATAGCATGACTTTCATATGATAACATTTTTGATCACAGCTGTTCATAGTGTTAAGGAGAACTTATTGTAATGTTTTACATACAGTATCTCACAAAAGTGAGTACACCCCTCACCTTTTTGTAAATATTTTATTATAACTTTTCATGTGTCAACACTGAAGAAATTACACTTTGCTACAATGTAAAGTAGTGAGGGTATAGCTTGTATAACAATGAATATTTGCTGTCCCCTCAAAATAACTCAATACACAGCCATTAAGGTCTAAACCGCTGTCAACAAAGGTGATTACACCCCTAAGTGAAAATGGAAAAATTGGGCCCAAAGTGTCAATATGTGGTGTGGCCACCATTATTTTCCAGCACTGCCTTAACCCTCTTGGGCATGGAGTTCACCAGAGCTTCACAGGTTGCCACTGGAGTCCTTTTTCACGCTATCATGATAACATCACGGAGCTGGTGAATGTTAGAGACCTTGCGCTCCTCCACCTTCTGTTTGAGGATGCCCCAGAGATGCTCAATAGGGTTTAGGTCTGGAGACATAATTGGCCAGTCCATCCCCTTTACCCTCAGCTTCTTTAGCAAGTCTTGGAGGTGTGTTTGGGGTCCTTATCATGTTGGAATACTGCCCTGCAGCCCAGTCTCAGAAGGGAGGGGGATCATGCTTTGCTTCAGTATGTCACAGTACATGTTGGCATTCATGGTTCCCTCAATGAACTGTAGCTCCCCAGTTCCGGCAGCACTCATGCAGCCCCAGAAAATTTCCCAAATATGGATATGGCACTGAGCACGTGCACTCAACTTCTTTGGTTGACCATAGCGAGGCCTGTTCTGAGTGTAACCTCTTCTGTTAAACCACTGGTCTTGGCTACAATGCTGCAGCTCAGTTTCAAGGTCTTGGCAATCTTCTTACAGCCTAGGCCATCTTTATGTAGAGCAACAATTCTTTTTTTTCAGATCCTCAGAGAGTTCTTTGCCATGAGGTGCCATGTTGAACTCCAGGGACCAGTATGAGAGAGTGAGAGCGATAACACCAAAATTAACATAACTGCTCCCCATTCACACCTGAGAACTTGTAACACTAATGAATCGCATGACACCGGGGGGGGGGGGGGAATGGCTAATTGGGCCCAATTTGGAAATTTTCACTCAGGGGTGTACTCTATTTTGCTGCCAGCGATTTAGACATTAATGGCTCTGTGTTGAGTTATTTTGAGGGGACAGCAAATTTACATTGTTATACAAGCTGTACACTCACTACTTTACATTGTAGCAAAGTGTCATTTCTTCAGTGTTGTCACATGAAAAGATAATATTAAATAATATATTTACAAAAATGTGAGGGGTGTACTCACTTATGTGAGATACTATAGTTCCTTTCAAGTTCACATTGAAGTTTCTATCTGACAAAGTGAGCCACAAAGCAAGCTGGGCAGTGTTTTTGGATATTTTATAGAGAGGTCACAGAAATCACACATCGCATAATTACCAGGGCAGGATTTCTGCTGGGATCAGGTTGTACTACCAGTTCAGCATTATCTGAATGCCAAGAAGACTCTGTAGAATTGAGTGGACAGCAGGGACGTGCAGTGAGGACAGTGGCTGGTGAGGCAGTGGTTAGTATCAGAGCCAGCTACACACAGGTTACATACGCCGAGAACGTTAGAGTGAGAGCAATAATTCTAGCACTAGACCTTCTCTGTAACTCTAAACATGTAACCTGTTAAAAATTGTAAAGTGTCGCCTATGGAGATTTTTAAGTATTGAAGTCTGGCACCATCTACAAGTGTGCGCAATTTTTTTTAAAGCGTGACTTGTTAGGTATCTATTTACTCAGAGTAACATCATCTTTCACAGTATACAAACTAATCAGGCTAACTTTCATGTTTTTTTTTGTTTTTATTCATTAAACAGTTTCTTTGCAAAAAAAGTTTGCAAAATTGTTGCGCAAATACCATGTAACATAAAAAGTTGCAACGACTATCATTTTATTTCCTAGGGTGTCTGCTAAAAACACACACACATATATATATATATATATATATATATATATATATATATATATATATATATATATAATGTTTGGGGGCTCTGAGTACTTTTATGATTTTGATGATTTTTACACGTAGGAAAGAAGTGTCAGAATTGGCCTGGGTGGCAAGGGGTTAATTGACATAAGTAAGGAATATACAAATAATTATTATATATTGTGTTTAAGGTAATTCAATTTATTTTCAAAAACTGTACTCAAGCAGGTGGCTTAACAGACAAATTAGTGAAGTTTGAAGTTATAACTTTCAACCAGTAATTTCACAGTAAATAGATAAATAATAGGATTTTTATATACAGCTTACCTGTAAAATCCTTTTCTTGAGAGTACATCACGGGACACAAGAGCTCATTACATAGTGGTTATATAGTCACCTCTGGTGATTGGACACCGGTTAACCCCAATTAAGGAGAATTCCTCCCCTATATAACCCCTCCCATATGGGAGGCACCTCAGTTTTGTAGCAAAGCAATAGGAAACCACATAAAACCCAAGAGGGGCGGGAGCTCTGTGTCCCGTGATGTACTCTCAAGAAAAGGATTTTACAGGTAAGCTGTATATAAAAATCCTATTTTCTTGATCATACATCACGGGACACAGGAGCTCATTACATAGTGGGATGTCCCAAAGCAATGCTCAGATTGAGGGGAGGGAGACACAGATCATAATTATAGACCGCCATGGGCCGGAGGACCTAAACTGCAGCCTGCAGTACACTGCGCCCAAAGGCGATATCCTCTTGCCCTCTGACATTCACCTGATAGAATCTGGTGAATGTGTGGACTGATGACCAAGTTGCAGCCTTACAGATCTGAGCCAGGGAGGCCTGATGATGCACTGCCCAAGAAGCACTTACAGCCCTAGTAGAGTGCGCTTTCACTTGAAAAGGAGGGATTTTCCCTCTAACACTATAGGCCTGAGAAATAATCTGTCTGATCCACCTTGAGAGAGTGGATTTTGATGCCGCCTGGCCCTTCCTAGGGCCTTCCGGCAAAATAAATAAGCAATCAGTTTTCCTTATCTGAGCCGTTGCTTGAAGATAGATACTGATTGCCCTAACCACATCCAAAGTGTGCAAAGATTCTTCTGCAGACTGTGGGTCTGGAAAAAAGGATGGTAGAATTACATCTTGATTCAAATGGAATCCCGAAACAACCTTAAGTAGAAAGGACCTGTTGGGGCGCATGACCACCCGGTCCTTATGAACAATTAGATACGGCTCTTTGCTGGAGAGAGCTGCTAGTTCTGACACTCTTCTAGCCGTGGAAATGGCTACCAAGAAAACCAATTTTTTGGTCAAAAGAACTAATGAAGCCAGATGCAAAGGTTCAAAAGGTTGCCCCTGCAAAGCCGAGAGAACCAAATTTAGATCCCATGGGCATACCGGAGGTTTGACTGGCGGCCTTATCCGCATAGCCCCCTGGATGAAAACCCGCACCAGAGAATGCGATGCAAGTGGCTTCTGAAAAAATACTGACAAGGCCGAAATCTGCACCTTGATAGTGCTTACGACCAAATTCATTTCTAGGCCTGACTGGAGAAAGGCCAAGATCCTGCTAATGACATACTTTCTAGGATGCCATTCCCTGAGTTCACACCAGGAAACATATGCCCTCCAGATTTTGTAGTAAATAAGCCTGGAGGCCGGCTTTCTGGCATTAACCAGAGTAGAAAGGACTGGCCCCGAAAGCCCACGGTCTCTCAGAATGTGGGTCTCAGCAGCCAAACCGTCAAATTCAGACTGTGTAAAGCAGGATGGTAGATTGGACCCTGTGAGAGCAGATCTGGCCGGAGAGGGAGGATCCATGGCCTGTCTACTGCCAACTTCCTGATCTCTGCGTACCACGGTCACCTGGGCCAAGCCGGGGCTACCAAAAGAACTGACTTTGTCTCCCTCTTGACTCTTCCGCAAACTGCCGAAGCCTTCCCCCCACTCGGCTGAGCAGGGGCGCCCCTTCACAAGGAAGCTTTTGGGCTCTGCTTGGCTGCCGCCCCAAGTCCTTTTCTGCCCTTGGGCCCGGCCCTGGGCCTTTCCTGTAGAGGAGGGTTAAGAAGGCCGTCGCCACTGCTTAGAGCTTGATGCTCCGGGAGAGAGAGAACGCCTAAATGATGGACGTTTTCTCTTTTTGACTGGAAGGAGAGTAGATTTACCCCCTGAAATTTTTGGGAGGAATTTGTCTAATTCTTCTCCAAACGGACGTTCCCCTTTAAACGGGAACCCAATCAAATGCTTCTTGCATGATAGCTCAGCTGCCCAATTCTTTAGCCATAGGGCCCTTCGCATGTGTACCAACAGGAGAGATAAACGAGATGCTTGTTGGACAGAATCCAAAATCATATCAATCATGAAACACAGAATTTGAGGTATTTCTGCATAATTCTCAACTTCCTCACTGGGAAGGAGGCCAAGCATCCACTTAACCTGTTCCTTGAGGAACTGACACAACCCCACGGCTGCGACTGTAGGTTGCACTACAGCGCCAGTCATGGAAAAGGAGGCTTTTAATAATGTTTCCAACCTCTTATCAGTTGGATCTTTAAATACATGAGCATTATCCAATGGACAGGTCAGGTTTTTATTCACACAAGAAACAGCCGCATCGACAGATGGGACACCCCATTTCTTGGTGAAACTTTCCTCCAGAGGATAATGCATAGAAAACCTTTTAGGAGGAGTAAACAGTTTATCGGGATGTCCCCAATCCTCATACATCAATTTATCCATTAAGGGATGAATTGGAAAGGAAAAAGCAGTCTGTGGGACTTTCCTGACTCCTAGGGAAGAAACGGAGGACGTAGCGACTTCAGCAGTAGGCATTCTGAATGTGGTACGCACCAATTCAGTATAATACTGCACCTGTTTTCTGAGCGCCTGGGAGGAGGGGACTCTCTCCTCTTCCTCTGATTCCTCCGACTGCTCAAGATCCCTGTCCCAAGATAGGGATCTCTCCTCATTGTCAGAAGAATCATCTGAAAGAGGAATCTCAGCAGATGGAGGGGATCTACCCCTTTTCCTGCTATCTTTCAGGGAAGCAGAAATAAAATGCATGATTCTCCCTTCAAAACCCTCCAATGTAGCCCTAAGGGAGTCCTCAGTGACATATACCGGGGCTGGGACATTGGGAGAGGCTGCAAAACCTGACAGGGGCACTGACTCGTCCTGTGAGGCTGGCTCCAGTCTTGCAGGGGGGGGGTGGTAACTTACAGGCATTTTTAGAACCCCTGGACCTAGGCAGTGATTTACCAGTGCCCTTGTTACCTCCCCCTGAGACCCTCTTACGAGGAGACATAGTCCTAAGCTACAAAGCAGAGGTACTAATACAAAGTGCAATCACTGTTGTGCTAAAAGTCTCACAATAACATATATATGCTTAATACTGCACAACCTGATGCTGAGTAGGTGTCTAAGGTTTGCCTTGATCCAATCCCCTGGGATGCTTACTGCCCACAGCTTCTGTGTATCTCACTTACAGTCCCCTGACGCTCTGGGCTTTTAAAACTGCCGCCTGCGCAGTACAGCACCGTGCACACCAACGTACACGGCTCACAACCATACTCCCCCCTCCTCCATTAGCCCGGGAGCGCGCTCGCGTGCACGAGGACCGCCGGTATCTAGGGGGGAAAGGAGTCTCATCAGAGCTGCGTGGGACCCCCAGACTACAAGGGACCCCTGTATTACCTTGTTGTGGCAGGGACTGCAGTGGAGACGTGAGACCTCTGGAGAACCAGGCTTCACTGAGCGTGTGTACTGAAAGGTATGTAAGTATGCATCAGGCTGCTCTTACTCCCTCTAGTGGTGGAAACCAGTAAGACATACAACTACTCAAAATGAAGAAATCCATCATATAATTATATATATAGTAGGATTACCTTCCCTTACCTGTCCTCGCCGCAGGAATTGCTGAAACAGACAGATTCCAGCCTTCACCCATCATGGCGGGCAGAGTTAGCCAACCTTCAGGTTTATCTGGGGTTCTTTCTCAGAAGAACCTCCTACCTGGACCTTGTAAAAGACTCTGCCAGAAACTTTTGTGCGCTCTGTGTAAACAGTACACCAAGTCTGTTTTTCCCAAAGCCCAGTCTTCCAATAGGAGAGGACTTACAGGCCAAACCTCGTTTCTTCGGATGACGAGGCCCGGGTACCATACCATCTTGGGAGTCAAATATCAGCCCGAGATATGGATCCGGTTTGTTGTAGCCCTTAGGCCCCCGCAGGGACCTGCACAGAGCTTTCTTCATAGAACATGTTTTACGTGACCAACCACCATAGACACTGGCAAAAAAACTGAGGTGCCTCCCATATGGGAGGGGTTATATAGGGGAGGAATTCTCCTTAATTGGGGTTAACCAGTGTCCAATCACCAGAGGTGACTATATAACCACTATGTAAGCTCCTGTGTCCCGTGATGTATGATCAAGAAAATAAATTATTGTGTTAGAACATATGATTTAGCTTGATTAAAAAATACCCTTTCATCAGCAGATTCTCATTCTCCCTCTGAACTATGTGAGAAACATGGGATTTTGGGTACATCCTATATCCTTAAACCCATGCTTTTTCCTTCTAGTTAAGAGGGCTGGGCTGGAAAGGAGCATTTTGTCTTTTAGACACATGCCCCCTTCTATGACACTGCAGTGAGAGGTGTGCCTCCACTTATTGTTATTGGACAGCTTGGGCCAATGGTACTTTACAATTGGTCCAAGACTCCAAGCTGTCTATTGAGCTTAGTGCTTCTGACAAGAAGTTAGAGGCACTTTGAGCTCATCCTCTTGGTCTGCTACAAACAGAGTGTGCCAGCTTGTATTTAAACTGGTAGCTCTGTATGGAGCTTCTGACAGGCTGCACACGGAGCCCCATATCTCCTGAGCTGTAGGTCAAAGGAGCCCCATTTTGCCCAGTGGCTGGATAGGACTTCAACTACCTACCCCCCCCCCCCCCCAAAAAAAAAAAATTGGGGTCTCTGTGACCCCAGGTAACTGAGCTACGACCCTCAAAGCTTGATTTTTTTTTATATTTTTTCATGTTCATGGCAAGTGAGGCTCTGCCTCACCTGCCTCCCCTGACTGCACGTCTGTGGTGGACAGAGCTTCAAATAAAAAACAAGTAATATTTTTAAACATTTTGCTTACTTTACAGATATCTATAATACACATTCAAAAATCTAAAAACAAAAAAGCCCATATCAAATCATAAAGTATCTGACATTTTGAGTACACTCTGGAAAACGATAAAGATCAAATCTGATTGGCCAGTCAAAAGCTTCTCTTTTATTCCGTTTTTATCAAAAGCAACATTGTATTGAAGAAGCATTTCTGTGCTGATGACAAAGACATTTTCCCCTGATCATACTGTGCCATGTTTTCCTATTTGGAATTAGCACAGTTCCATGAAATCCACGTGCATATTTAAAGTGGTAGACTAAAAAGGCTGCAGATATGGGGAGAAAATTGAAATGACATTTGAATTGGAAGAAAGGAGGTGATGAGATGGTCAAATACCGGATAACATAGAGTGCGGAACAAAAGGAGAATGAGCAGGATGAAAAAGGAGGTCAGACAGGGCCCTGGGGGTGCAAAGGCAAGATGGGGCAGCTGTTTGCTGACCATCTCTCTGTCACACCTTACTTCTTTCCTGGGCATTCTTAAGTGAGTAATTATTACTAAATAATAGCATTGCTAGAGGAGCAACACCCGTCTCAAGCACATTACAAGTCGACCAAGACTCTGCAGATAATTAGCATTTTGATTATTTCAAATAGCACTTCAACACCACAACTTAGATGTAGATGACACCAACTATGTCCCCTTGTCTGCCAGGACTCTGGCTGGCACTACATGAGATTTACAATTAAACATACAAGTAAGGGATATTGAAATTAGTAACATATTTGAAATAACAAAATGTGTAATTTATTAACAGTAAACTCGCTTTAAGTAAGTCTGCTGAAAATCAACCTGTAAAAACATGAATATAAAACAAATGATTTATTATTTATTTAAAAATACAGGCATATAACATATAATGACTATAGAGGTGAAACAAAATATGAAAAATTTAATTTTGAATTGACTCAATGCAGAATAGACGTATTTAAAGAAATACATTTTAATTGGAGAACAATTTTTGATTCTCTTGTAATTCCAAATACTGAGCTTCATTACACCATACAGAATTTCTTGAAAAGGCAAGCAGCTATGCAGAAACATGCACATAAAGTGTTACTACTCCCACAACAGTAAAATCAGTCTGTATATGCAGTAAAGCACGCTTGTTATACTCACTGCGGACCCTAAGGTGTTAATCCTCTGCATTGTGTAAAAAGGCTGTCCTATCTCTCTGATCCTCCTCTTCTTTGACTCCAACCCATCTCCTGGTAGAACAGAGCATTAAGAGTCAGGCCGCACATGCTCATTTTGGTGTGTATTGCTAGAGAGTTGTTTTTTTCTTGGGAGAGTGCATGTGATCAGCACAAGGCCAATCAACACTGTCCTTACCCACTTACAGACCGGACCATTTTGCTGGTCAAAGACCAGACCACTTTTTGCGATTCGGCACTGCGTCGCTTAAACTGACAATTGTGCGGTCGTGCGACGTGGCTCCCAAACAAAATTGACGTCCTTTTTTCCCACAAATAGAGCTTTCTTTTGGTGGTATTTGATCACCCCTGCGGTTTTAATTTTTTGCGCTATAAACAAAAATAGAGCGATAATTTTGAAAAAAACGCATTATTTTTTACTTTTTGTTATAATAAATATCCCCAAAAATATATAAAAAAACGTTTTTTTCCCTCAGTTTAGGCCGATACGTATTCTTCTACATATTTTTGGTAAAAAAATCGCAATAAGCAATTATTGATTGGTTTGCGCAAAAGTTAGAGCGTTTACAAAATAGGGATAGTTTTATAGCATTTTTATTAATAATTTTTTATTATTTTTTTTTTACTAGTAATGGCGGCGATCAGCGATTTTTATTGTGACTGCGACATTGTGGGGGACCCATCGGACATTTTTGACACATTTTTGGGACCATTGTCATTTATACAGTAATCACTGCTATATAAATGCAGTGATTCCTGTGTAAATGACACTGGCAGTGAAGGGGTTAACCAGTGGGTGGCAGTGTAGGGGTTAAGTGTTCCTAGGGGTGTGTTACTAACTGTGGGGGGGGTTGGGCTTTCAGTTAGTGAACACTGATCTCTGCTCCAATCACATGGAGCAGAGATCAGCATCACTAGTTGCTAGGCAGAATGGAGAAATGCTGTTTACACGGCATTTCCTCCATTCAGCCGTCCCGTGAGACGATCGCGGGGATGCCCGCGGCGATCGAGTCTGCGGGTCCCGCGACCGGACTCACGGGGGTCCCGAACAGCGCGGGAGCGCACCGCAGGCGGCGCGCTCCCGATGGCAGGGCGGCATTGAAGATTGAACGTACCTGTACGCCAATATGCCTGCCCGTGCCATTCTGTCGATGTACATCGTCGTGCGCTGGTCGGGAACCAGTTACAGAGGATCAGGGGAGAATGAAAACTCCTCCTACAAGCTTTTTTTTTCACACATGTTACATATATAAAACTTATACATTCAATATTCCCTGTACAAATATTGCTTATTTTTCCCTAACACCCCCACCCCCCCCCCCAAAAAAAAAGGGGGGGGCAAGGCTTCTACAGCCCTCCCACTCGCTCGCTCCTTTGTTGATTTTCCTGGATGTCCCCTCTTTCCAGTAACCCCAGGAAAACTTCCGTTTTACTAAACAGTGCCCATTGCTGCCATCTTTTTTGATGTTTCTCCTCTCTATTCTCTATCTTATGTATGGACTCTTCGATTTTTCTTATCCATTCATCCATTCTACCCTCTCCACCCATTCCTTCATTGACAGAGTAGCTTGGGTCCTCCACCTTTGAGGTATTAAAGCCTTCGCTGCATTCAATAGGTAGGGGACTAGGGAGATCCCGTATTGCTTCTCCCCCATCTCAACATCATGGAACAAGCAGACCCATGGTCGTTGGTCGTTTCTCCAACCTCACCTCTGTTCCCTTAAAAAATCGGTTCTAATATTTTATCCCAGTAGGTTTGTATTTTAGGGCAATCTCACCACAGATGTGAGAAAGTTCCCAAGACGGTACAGCCTCTCCAACAGTTTGAGGGGTTATCTCCTTTATAGTTATTCAATCTTTGTGGGGTTACATACTCCAGTAACTTCTCAAAAGGTCTAAGTTTACCTATACCTCGCAGTGGTTATGTTAACGACTGTACAAAGTGGTATAATTGTGTATATCTCCACTTATCCAGTGGTTTCTGTCCCCATTCTCCCGTGATTTCCTTATAAGTGCAAAATCTATCTCCTTCCATCATATCTTGTAATCTAATATTTTCTTTTTTTAGTCCACTCCTCCTACAAGCTTTAAGCAGGTACTGATACAAGTCACAAGAATGCTCTAACTGCTGATAAGAAAGGGTATTTAGCAGTTTATATTTACTAAAACTATTGCATTTCCATGTTCTGTGTACTGTGGGAGACCAGATATAGTGAATGCAGGGTAATGGGTTTAGTAACACTTTAAGGATAGTAAATAGTACTGATCTTTCACTTATTACATTAGAGTAAACTAAAATCTGATTGCTTGCTATAGATTGCCACACATCACAGTTTTGTAATCATTCATCCAAATCTCTCCACATCATTCATGCAAATCTTGTTGTAGAACTAGAAAGGGTGTAGAGATGGACATTAAATGAATGCCATCCCCAACTAAGAACAAGCAGGTCCTAAGCTATAGGGAAAGAGTAACTGACCTTAAGTTTGTCCTACTTTGTAAAGCTGGTGATGGGAGGTTGGTCTATATAGTAAACTTAATTGAAAATTATCCACTTTAAATTGTAACTGCAAGAGCATGTAAATAACAGGATCCTGGGTTATGACCATATTTAGTCAATTAAATTATCCGGGATCCTGGATGCTGTATTTACAATTCAACAGTGCTGGGGAGCTATCTTTTGTGATGGGAGTAGCAACAGGGCAGTATTGTCACAGTGTCTGGTGGATTATTGTGGTGGCAGTCCAACATCTGTGATCCGCCGGCCACCCGTGATCGCTCCACAGAGAGGCAGAATGGGGATTTGCCTAGGCAGATCCCCATTCTGACAAGGGAGTAGAGAGAGATTGTCTGATCCTAGTGATCAGGAACAGCAATCTCTCTGTACTCCCAGTCAGTCCATTTCCCCCACAGTTATAAAGCACCTCCCTATGACACACTTAACCTTTTGATCGCCCCTAGTGTTAACCCCTTCCCTTCCAGTGTCATTTATTCAGCAATCAGTGTATTTTTATAGCATTGATAGCTGTAATACTGTCACTGGTCCCAAAAAAGTGTCAAAAGTGTGTGATCTGTCTGCCGCAATGTCGCAGTCCTGCTAAAAATTGCAGATCACTGCTATTACTAGTAAAAAAGTAATAATAATAGTTAAAATGCCGTAAATCTATCCCCTATTTTGTAGCTATAACTTTTTCGCAAACCAATCAATATATGCCTATTGCAATTTTTTTTACCAAGAATATGAAGAAGAAGACATATTGTTCTAAACTGATGAAGAAACTCGTTTTTTTTTTTTTACATTTTTGGGGGGGGGATATTTATTATAGCACAAAGTAAAAAATATTGTTTTTTTTTTCAAAACTGTCCTTTTTTTTTATAGCACAAAAAATAAAAACCGCAGAGGTGAAAAGAAAGTGTTGTTGTTTGGGTAAAGAGTCGCACAACCACGCAATTGCCAGTTGAAGTGACGCAGTGCAGTATCATAAAAAATGGCCCGGTCTTTAACCTCCCTGGCAGTATGATTATTTCAGATTTTTGGTGCTGAATGCTGTACAATAATTTTGCATGGAAATTTGGCATTTTGTATTGTAGGCCTGTAATTCTTAGGAATAACTCACTTAAATCTGTCCAAACCTTTCTAGTAGACATCCCGGGTATGATAAAGTTTGAAAAATTAATCATAAATTATAATATAATAAATAACTATAAATAATTATAACAAATAAAAATAATAATAAAAATGATTCAATAATGTAATCAAATCAAAAACACTGAAATTTGCTCAGTTGCAGAATTGTCGCTGTCATTAGATTTAGTGTTTGATGACGAATTTCCCCACAAATCGCTATCGCTCAATTCTGCAAGTGATTCTAATTTATTATTGCTGTTTTCTAGCTGGTCTAAAACCACTTTTGACATAAAGAGACACTTTTTGGTTGCTATGGACAATCTCCAAATTCCAGGCAGAAAAAACTGTATTTATAATATAAAAGTGCATGCAGGGCACTGGGCAGACCACTAGGGACAAAGGGAATGTGTCATTTTTTTATACAGTGTACTGTATGTGTACTGTGTTTTTACATTTTTGAATTTGGCACTGTTCTCCATCCCGTGTGTCGCAACGCTCACAGGGAACAGAGCCCAGCGGAATTCGGCACTGTGTGAATTGAGTGAGGAGACAGCTTGCACACACAGCGGGGAGACATCACAGGATCCAGGGGACAAGGTAAGTAACTTTCCCTGTATCCTGCGATGCGATCCAGAGTCTGGCTTGGGATTACCGCTAATGGTACTGCAATTCCACCCCGAGCCAGACTCGGGAATACGAATACTGACTCTAGTTCCCCCAAATCCTCCTCTGCTGTAATAATTTATTTATGTCTTTATTTAAATCACATACCTTTTTCCTGGGGTTGATTTACTAAAGACAAAAACACTGTGCACTTTGCAACCTGTAGTTGCACTCTGGAAGAGCAGTTGCTCCAGAGATTAGTAAATGAGCAGATGCTCTGCTTACTTCCATCATCCAATCATGTGCAAGCAAAAGTGCAATTTTTTTTTTTCTTGCACGTGATTGGGTACTCTTTGCAAAGTGATCCGTTTCCTCATTTACTAAGCTCTGAAGCAACTGTACTTGCAGAGAGCAACTGTACTTGCAAAGTGCACAGTCTATTTGCCTTTAGTAAAGCAACCCCACTGGGTCCTCTCGCTCTGTTCTTCTTTAGCGGTGTGCAGTAATGAATGACGCAGAGAATGGTACCCATGTAGTGATGGGGCTATGGTTCTCTGCATCATTCTCCTGTCAGCCTGAATTGTCTGGAAAACACACTTCCACAGGTGTGTCTGCTTTAAAGCAGAGGTTCAAACAAAAATGGAACCTCCACTTTTCAGAACCCTCCCTCCTCCGGTGTCACATTTTGCACCTTTCAGGGGGAGGAGGGTGCAGATACCTGCAGGGCTTTTTTCTTAGAGAATAGGTGTAGGAACCCCCCCTCCCCATCCGAGCCACCCCTTGTCTCTGCCCAATACCCACCTCTGACCACCGTCCCTTGATTCCACCCCCTACCCAACTACCAGTACTGCCCTTTTAGAGAATACAGAACAAAGTTTCATTTTTTGGTGCTAAATCATATGTATGGAAAATGTTGATGATAAAAAGAAAAGCAGTAAAATAGATCCCCTGCAGCCAGCAACAATAGAATCCCAGAAATAGATCCCCACACAACAATAGACTCCCCCAGCAACAATGGACTCCACCCCAAAAACAATAGATTCCCTGCAGCAACAGTGAACAACCCACAACAAAATATCATACCCAGTAACAAAATATCCACCCAAGCAACATTAGACCCCCCCCCCCCCCCCCCCCAGCAGCAAAAACAGATTTCCCAGCAGCCAGCATCAATAGATCCTCCAGTAGCCATTAAAATTAGATTTCTCCTTCAACAGTAGATCCCTTCCAGCAACATAAGACCCCCCCCAGCAACAATAGATTCCCCATCAGCAACAATAGACCATCACACAAAATCAGATCCCAACCAGTGACAATAGATCCCCCAGCAGCCAACATCAATAGACCCTCCAGCACACCCCACACTCCATGCTATTACATACATTCAGTGCTGGAGGCCAAGCGATTGATCGGCTTTGGTTGCAGACATCGCTGGACCCTGGGACAGGTAAGTGTCCATTTATTAAAAGTCATCAGCTGCAGTATTTGTAGCTGCTGGCTTTTAATATTTTCTTTAGGTGGACCTCCTCTTTAACCACTTAAGCCCGGACCATTTTGCTGGCTTAAGACCAGAGCACTTTTTGCGATTCGGCACTGCATCTCTTTAACTGACAATTGCGTTGGTCATGCGATGTGGCTCCCAAACAAAATTTACGTCCTATTTTTCCCACAAATAGAGCTTTTTTCTGGTAGTATTTGGTCACCCCTGTGGTTTTTATTTTTTGCGCTATAAGCAATAAAAAGTGTCAATTTTGAAAAAAACTATTTTTTTTTACTTTTTGCTATAATAAATATCCCCAAAAAATATATATAAAAAACATTTTTTCCTCAGTTTAGGCCGATACGTATTCTTCTACATATTTTTGGTAAAAAAATCGCAATAAGCGATTATTGATTGGTTGTCGCAAAAGTTATAGCGTTTACAAAATAGGGGATAGCTTTATGGCATTTTTATTAATATTTTTTTTTTTTACTAGTAATGGCGGTGATCAGCAATTTTTATTGTGACTGCGACATTATGGCGGACACATCGGACATTTTTGACACATTTTTGGGATCATTGTCATTTATACAGCAATCAGTGCTATACAAATGCACTGGTTCCTATGCCAATGACACTGGCAGTGAAGGGGTTAACCAGGAGGTGGCAGTGTAGGGGTTAAGTGTGTCCTAGGGGCGTGTTTCTAACTGTGGGGGTTTTACAGATCACTGATCTGTGCTCCAATCACAGGGAGCAGAGATCAGTGTCACTTGTTGCTAGGTAAAACGGGGAGATTCTGTTTACATCGGCATCTCCCTTTTCTTCCTCCCCGTGAGACAAGGGTCCCGACCAGCAAGCGCACCAGCCACCGGTGACGTGCTCGCGATGGCATGGTAGCAAATTCAAAGGGACGTAACTTTATGCCCATTTGTCTGTCCATGGCATTCTGACAACCTACATCATCGTGCACCGGTTGGGAAGCAGTTAATAAAACTGTTAGTTTAAGGTATTAAATGTATATTTAATGTGATATTCATGCACACAAGAAAATACATTTTCATTTTTTTCCCCCTAATTTCTAATACCATTTAAGTTCATTTTTACATGAAGGTCTTCAGATAAGTAAAAATATGTAAAATTAAATATATTTTATTAGATTTTATCAAATAAAATTTTAGGCAGATATAACGTGCATGCTTGCAATGTCTTTTTCTTTGCTTTATTTTGGGGTCTGACTAAAGATGGCTGATTTGTATATACATACTATAAAGTTTTGCCTCAAGCCTTGTCCATCTGCTCTGCTTAAAGATGGCTGAAGCAGACATAAGGCTCATCCAGACATAAAAGAAAAGAAAGACTCCAGTGAGGTGTGGGATTAAAGAGAGAGACCATCTTTTCTCTTTCTAGGCCTTGTTTTGAGATCTGGTGAACACTGGGATGAGCACAATATAGACATTGCATAAAACACCACCTACTTATTTATCATAATATAAAGCAATTATACATCACAACAATAATAAACGTTGTGCTTTCTTTAAGTGGAAACGAGTTGCAATTATTTTTCCTCCACTTTGTGTGCCATTTAGCACTTCGTAATTAGGTATTATTCATGGTAAAAAGACACAGCACATACAGGAAAAAAACAACATACAGTCAAGGTGTTCCTTTGTAAATGGTAAATAAATGTATATAAAATATAGTTTAATTGTAAACAATGAAAGTAAAAAATAAACTATAACTAACAGTATTTCAGAACCTTAGAAGCTATAGGCAGACAACAGTCATCCATGGGTTACAAGGCTGAACTATTGTTCCTAATGGACCTCAAATTGTCATTATTACTAAACTCCTTACGAGCTTAGAGAGAGATGCTCCTTTCTCCCCCCTTACATCCATAATTTGTAATCAAGAGCATAATTTTGTCATTTTGCATTACTAATTATCTAATCATGACACACTGTATAACGTACATGTCTACCCAATTAGCTAAGACAATTATTAAAATTTGGAAGCCTAATTATGTCTCAATTTAATGCTGGCAAACTCTTGTCTAGTTGTGTAATTAAAATGCTGTCTTTGCTTCTGCCTTCAGGGCAGTGGATGATTAGGACCTGTCAGGGGGTGTACTCTACCAAACCAACCAAGCGTACCGTGCAACATGACCCTACATTGTAAGTGTGTCAACATATTAACCTGAATTCCAATCAGCGCATGCAATCACATTTGGTAGAGCCGCAGAGGCTAAAACATGCAGTAATTTATTAAAGAGAAAAAATACATGCCTTTTAATTAATGCTATAAAAGAATTGACACATCAAGTGCTCAGAGTCACAAGACTGTTTCATCTAATTAGGAGCCTATGAGTATTTGCTTTTGTCGGCAAGAGAAGCTTTCAGTTTTCTTTCTGACTTCTGGTGACTGTGTATTTTTATTTATGTATTAATTTGCTTCGACAAACCCTTATGTTGCTTAGGAGGATTGTAAATTACTCGAGTCATAAATATAATGTGTCATCAAATAAAGGAAAATTTTTCTTGTAAAAAAAATAATAATCTTTATGTAATTATATAAAGGGTATGTAAATATTATTGTAATGATGACCAAGTGCTGTTGTGCTGGCACTGTACAAACAAATGTTAAAGGACAAGTCCACCCACAACTGATTTCAGTCATTCTTTGAGATATGGCTTTGAAGATCCCTCCCAGTTCTCCATGGCATAACATACCGTATGTTTATGATGCATAAATGCTGTCCCTATACCCCTATACTATACAACTTAATATACTACTACATTGTCTTTAAATTCCAATTGTCACATACCTAAATAGGGTAAGATGACAAAGGTGGCCTCTCTTACTGCTCCAATCCAGCCATCCCTGGATAGAGAGTATAGGGATAACAGAGTGGCACAAGTGTAAGTGAGTGATGTTGGTGTCACAGCAACTTTGAGAGATCGGTTGTTAAAGAGTTCATATTCATAGTCACAAGGAGATGTAGCTCTCCAATTTGAATATGTGAAGGCAAAAAGCCTGTTTGATGCCACTGTGAGAAAAGAGTGTGCATGCTCACATACACACCGACGCACATTTACACCTGCATACCAATGTAATCTAGCAATGGTAGTATGAAATGACTGCCCGACTAAAAGTCTAAGCCCTTGTACACACGGTCGGACATTCCGACAACCAAATCCGTCAGATTTTGTCAGACGGATTTTGGCCGAAACTGTTGCATACACACAGTCGGACAAAATTGTCAGAAAATCCGATCGTACTTAATGTGATGACGTTATTTCGTTAGGATGGGAATACGTTCAGGCTAGTAGCCAATAGCTTTGGTTTAGGAATTTGATCTGAGCATGCATGGCACTTTGTCCGATCGGAATTCTCTGCACATGATCGGACAAAGTCCGATCGGATCATGTTGTCAGAAAATTTTATAGACAAGTTGGAAAACTTGGTCCGACGGAAACAGTCCGATGGAGTCCACACACAGTCGTATTATCCGACAACACAGTCCGATTGGACACCTTCCGTCGGAATGTCCGATCGTGTGTACAAGGGCAAAGTGTTACTAAACCTACAACAGCAAAATCAGTCCGCATATGCAGAAAAGCATGCTTGTTATACTCACTGTGGAACCTTGGGGGTTAATCCTCTGCAATCCTTCCCTCTCTGCACTGTCCCCCTGGACAAGTCTGGATAAGACAGAGTCTTTGGAGTCAGGCTGCACATGCTCAGCTTGGTGTGTATTGCTAGAGAGGTTTTTATTTTTTTATTTTTTTTGGAGAGTGCATGTGATCAGCACAGGGCCAATCAGCACTGTCCAGACTTGTACAGACAGAGGGTCAGGAGCCCTGCAGCCTCATAGGAAAGCTCAGTGCAGTATGAAAACTCCTCCTACGGGCTTCACCAGAAATGGGTAGATATCACAAGACTGCTACAGTGGGTAAAATAATTATTTGAGAAAAGTTTTGATAGACTCCTGTGGCAGGAAATGTAATTGCCATCATCCCTTAAAATATTTAGAAAATATGAAAAAAATAACTATTTTGGGATTTTTTAGGCAATACATTTTCAAGGAATTTTAATAAAATCCATTTATTTTACATATATAGTAGAAAAATATATTATATCAATACATATATAGACATACAAGTATTTAAAATAACATTGCTTCTTGAATTTAGTTTTTTTTAATATAATTGATACAGCCTACTACATTGTTCAGTAACCAGTGATGTACAAACGTGGCGCTGAGTAGCGGTAATCCAACGCGTTTCAATATCTCCTTCAAATAATTTTCATCGGGGATATTGTACAATTATCTGCAAAGTATTTCAAAGTTACAATGTTATATGATACATATAAGTAGATTTAAGAAAATATCCGTATCCACTAAAAACTTATATATAGACATTCAAAGCATAGCAGGTGCATTCCCAGGGTCAAATTAGGAGAGAGTCCAAAGTTCACCATATATCTAAAACTGCCATTCATCCTCTACAAGACGGCTGGATACAATCGAATCCCAGTACAGGCATTCCAAAAGATGGCTTAATAACTGTATAAACATATATTGTAAACATATATTGTAAACAGAGTAAGGACCATCCATTAATCAAAGTACCAGGTTATACCCCAACTTGCAAGGAAACCAGTACTTACATTTTCTTATATATAGAGCAAAAAACTCCTCTAGGTTCTGAATGGACCATACCGAAAAGCCCCCCAGATGGTTATGATCTCCTCCACTAAAGTAGCCGAGGCAGGGAATTGTGCCCTATGCCGTCTCTGACATCCCTTTATGTGACTATTGGTGCGAAAATCCAGGGTGCGCTGTAATCCCGACGTTGACGTCACACGCAAGCCGTCAGATGATGGTCGTCATGTGAAGTGAGCGCGGCCAATACGGACGTTCGTCCACAGCTAGATTTATAATGCCACGTCATATCCTGTGTCACGGATGTAAACATCCTGGATCACAGGACAGTTGCCATATTGGAAAATGGCAAGCGCCCCATCTTACCCGGTCAGAAGCCGCAAAACTTGCTGCATAGCCACCTGCCCATCTAATCCACCGCCTCCCTCCTTGGAGCTGGTGGATGTGGTCAGACGGGACTAAACACCACCAACACAGTCAGAGGCGGCTCTAGGCTTTGTGAGGCCTTAGGCAAAATTTAGACATGTGGCCCTACTCACACCCTTTGCAGGGGTTAAGTAAGAACCCCAGGGTGGATCATCTTATTACTGCTGCTGCTTGTGTGGGTAGGATGTGTACTGTACCAATCCCATGGGATGAATAGGAGAGGAGGGTCAGCAAGGATTGGCACATTACACATCCCACCCACACAGGCAGCAGCAGTAGTAAGATGCTCTGCCTCAGTGTCCTATCTTAGCCTCTGAAGAAGGAGGGGGTAAAAAGGGGTGAGTGGGTAGGAGATGAGTGATGCTTAGAGGAGAACTGGAGTGATACTGGGGGATCTTGGTCTGTATAGGGATAAAAAAGGAGAAGGATTTGTGCTGGCATGAGGGGGGGGGGGTGCTGTTGGTTTGTGAGGAATAGCCATAGTATAATCCAAGCAAATGGGTTGGCAGGGAGGGGGAAAGAAAGGAAGGGAAGAAAGGAAAGAAAAGGTAGTATGGCAGTGGGTAATATGTGCAGGAGAGGGGCACAGATTGTATGACGTAGGGGGTATGTGCAGGAGAGGGGCACAGATTGTATGGCGGTGGGTGGTATGTGCAGGAGAGGGGCACAGATTGTATGGCGGTGGGTTGTACGTGCAGGAGAGGGGCACAGATTGTATGGCGGTGGGTGGTATGTGCAGGAGGTTGGCATGGAGTGAATGGGGGTGGATGGTATGTGCTGGATGGAGGTACAGATGGGTTGAAAGTGTATGGTGTGAACAAGCCCTAATGCATTGCTCCAGCACTGCAGAAAGTGACCACTGGTATGCACTGAAGAAGTGAAGCTAGCTGCACACACACAGCACCAGACTTGGCCTCGCACCTCCCTGCAGACATTGCTCTCACCCCCGGCATCTCAACCACAGTAATAACTCCCGGAAACTTGCAAAGCCCCGCCAACTTACCACCCTCCACACAATATGCAGAATGAACTTGTGCTGGTTGTATCCCTCCCCGTGGGATCTCCGATCTTTGTGCTATGAGCTCTGAGCGCCCCATTCACTCCCATCTCAGCACTTGTCAGCTGCAGCTCCGCCTCCTCCCTTGTTGCAAGATTTTTGCTGAAAGTGCAGGAGTACACTGAGCGGGAGCGCCAAAAAGAGCTGAGAGAGGGCGAGAGGATAATCCATTATCAAATTAGGCAGCTGCAAGCGAGGCCCCTTTGAGCACAAGGCATTAGGCAACTGCCTAATTTGCCTAATTAGCGAGCCACCTCTGGACACAGTATACACCAGTATATAACCTTATATTCTGGGGAAAAAAGGGGCCGCTGCACAACCTAGTGCAGAGGCCCTCCCAGTGTCGGGTAGAGGTAAATAAAGGCAGAAATTGATGAATTCCCTGAAAAAACAAAAACAGGAAAAATAGGAACAAAAAAATGGGGACCATAACCTTTTTACCCCCGGGAATGCTTCCTGCATTACATTAATTCAGAACAAATATACATAATTTACATAATTTTCTCCTATAGGTAATTTTTGGTCCAAAGTCTATACTGTATATGTATTGATATAATATGTTTTTCTACTATATATGTAAAATAAATGGATTTTATTAAAATTCTTTGAAAATGTATGCCTGAAAATTACCCAAAATAGAAATAATTATTTGATTCCCTGTAGATTTTGTACGTTTGCCCACTTACAAAGAAATTAATGGTCTATAATTTTTATCATAAATGTATTGTAAATGATAGAGACAGAATATCAACAAATAATTCAGAAAAAAAAAACATGATATAAATGTTATAAATGGAGTTGCAGTTCAGTGAGTAAAATAAGCATTTGATCCCCAAGCAAAACATGACTCGAAGTTTCAGCTCCCGCCATAAATTTTCTATAGGATTAACCTCCCTGGCGGTATGATTATTTCGGATTTTAGGTGCTAAAAGCGGTACCATTATTTTGCATGAAAATTTGGCGTTTTATATTGTAGTCCTGCAATTCTTAGGAATAACTCTCTTAAATCTGTCCAAACCAGAGTCTAGCAGACATCCCGGGTATAATAAAGTTTGAAAAATTAAATCATGAATTATAATATAATAAATAATTATAAATAATTGTACCAAATAATAATATAACAATAATAAAAATTATTCAATAATGTAATCAAATCAAAAACACTGAAATTTGCTCAGTTGCAGAGTTGTCACTGTCATTACTTTTCAGTATTTGATGACGGATCTCCCCACAAATCGCTATCGCTCAATTCTGCGAGTGATTCCAATTTATTATCGCTGTTTTCTAGCTGGTCTAAAACCATTTTTGATGTAAAAGGACAGTTTTGGTTGCTATGGACAATCTCCAGTTTCCAGGCATAAAGAACAGTTTTTATTACATAAAACTGCATGCAGGACACTGGGCAGACCACTAGGGACAACGGGGATGTGAAATATTTACATACAGCAATGTAATCTGTAAGATTACATTATACTGTATGTTTACTGTTTGTTTCACTTTTTGAATTTGGCGCGATCTCCGTCCCCGTGCGTCGCAATGCTCGCAGGGCACGGAGATCGGCGATGTGATGCATCGAGCGAGACACGGCTCGCTCGTACAGCGGGGAGACAACGCTGGATCCGAGGGAGAAGGTGAGTAAACCTCCTCCTGGATCCAGCGATGCTGTCCCGAGTCTGGCTCAGGGATACCGCTTTTGGTATGAAAATTCCACCCCGAGCCAGACTCGGGAATACCGTCAGGGGGGTTAAGGTCTGGAGACCGGCTAGGCCCCTCCAGGACCTTAATGTGCTTCTTTATGAAACACTCCTTTGTTGCCTTCGTGACATGTTTTGGGTCATTGTCATGCTGAAAGACCCATCCATGACAGAAGAAGGTTCTCATCCAAGACTTTACAATACATGGCCCCATCCATTGGCCCCTCAATGCGGCAAAGTCAGTCTATATCTTTAGCAGAGAAACAGCCCCAAAGCATAACCTCTGTGCTTGACTGTAGGGATGGTGTTCTTAGGGTTATGGTTAGCAGTTTTCTTCTTCCAAACATGGCGGATTTGACTCTTCAAAAAGGCATATGCCCAGTCATGCCAATGAAAATCTAAATGATTCAGAGAAGGATTGGGAGAAAATGCTGTGGTCAAATGAGACCAAAATTTAGCTTTTCTTCCATTAATTCGACTCGCTGTGCTTAGAGATAGAAAAATTCTGACTATGACCCTAAGAACACCATCCCTACAGTCAAGCACGGAGGTGGAAACATAATGCTTTAGGACTGTTTCTCTGCAAAAGGTACAGGCTGACTTTGTCGAATTGAGGAGCAAATGGACGGGCCATGTATTGTAAAGTTCTGGATAAAAACCTTCCAGAACACTGATGGGTTTTCCGGCATGACAATGACCAAAAACATAGGCAAAAAAGTAGTGGCTAAAGAAGAAGCACATTAACCTCCCTGGCGGTATGATTATGTCAGATTTTTGATACTCAAAGCGATACAATGTTTTGCATGGAAATTTGGCGTTTTATATTGTAGGCCTGTAATTCTTAGGTCCTGTACACATGGTCGGAAATTCAGACGGAAAAGGTCCGATCAGATTATATTGTTGGAAAATCCGATCATGTGTAGGCTCTATCGGACTTTTTCAGTCGGAAATTTCCGACTGAAGAAATTTGAGAGCAGGATCTCAAATTTTCCGACAACAAAATCCGATCGGACTTCCTTCTGATCGTTTGTAGAGAATTCCGATCAGACAAAGTGCCACGCATGCTCAGATCAAATTACGAGACCAAAGCTATTGGCTACTAGCCTGAACGTAGTCCCGCCGTAACGAACGAATGTCATCACGTTCCGAACGATCGGATTTTCCGACAACTTTATCTGACCGTGTGTATGCAACACCAGTTTCGGACAAAATCCGCCTGAAAAAATCTGATGGATTTTGTGGTCGGAATGTCCGACCGTGTGTACGGGGGCATAGGAATAACACACTTAAATCTGTCCAAACAAGAGTCTAAACAGCCCAGGTATGATTAAGTCTGAAACACAAAATCATAAATTATAATATAATAAATAACTATAAATAATAACAAATAATAATATAATAATAATAATAAATATTCAATAATGTAATAAAATCAAAAACACTGAAATTTGCTCAGTTGCAGAATTGACGCTGTCATTACTTTCAGTGTTTGATGACAAATTTCTACACAGATCACTATCGCTCAATTCTGCAAGTGATTCTAACTTAATATCTCTGTTTTCTAGCTAGTCTAAAACCGCTTTTGATTTAAAGGGACACTTTTTGGTTGCTATGATCAATCTCCAGTTTCCAGGCAGAAAGAACAGTACATATAATATAAAACTGCATGCAGGGCACTGGACAAACCACTAAGGACAAAAAGGATGTGAAATAATGTGATACATTAATGTAATCTTACTGTGTACTGTATGTGTTATGTGTTTTTAACTTTTTGAATTTGGCGCTGTGTCCATCTCTGTGTGTTGCAACGCTCGCAGGGAACGGCACTTATAGCATTTGTATCACGTGTGTTTTCTGGATTTTTGTTTTATATTCTGTCTCTATAATTTAAAATACACATATGATAAAAATGGTAGACCCTTCATTTCTTTGTATGTGGGCAAACTTACAAAATCTGCAGGGGATTAAATAATTATTTTCCCCACTGTATATACTGCTGATGAGAAAAGTTTTTTAGTAACTTATATTTACTAAAATAGTTGCATTTCCATGTTTTGTGTACTGTGGGAAGCCAGATATATTGAATGCAGGGTACTGAGTTTAGATACCGTTTCAGCAGCAATGTGGAGTCAGTATCTTTAAAAAATAGAATTCACACTAGGGTTCTCAATAGTTCTAGGAACAATTGAGCCTGTCAACTTCTTTACAAAACTGAGACAAAAATGTTAGTTTGCCCTTATCCATTAAAGTTGGTCGCAGGCATTAGATGGCTTAAGTTGGTCAAAGACATAAGAAGGCTGTTCTACCACAATGATATCTTATTGTAAACACATAGGGTTATATTTTTATAGCACTAAATGTGGCATTTACAAAACATTCGCTGTAGGTGAGTCTTCCTGGTACATGATTTTTTTTCCAGAATCCTTTGTCCTCCTTACTGGTTTAGATATTTTTAGTACCTTTTAGCCCTTCACTTCATCACAACTGGTCTGGTTATACTGCCTCATGGTGAAAGCCTATGCTATAGAAGCCATTTTCCATACATTACACTGATGATGGCCAACAAGCTTGAAACCACGGGCTCTGTTAGTTCAAAAGAAAAAGGGAAAGATTTGCATGACTCTACTGTATATCTTATAATGAGGGATGAGCCTATTATTTTCTGGATTTCTAATGGAAGTCAGATGTGTAGAGACCTTCTGTTTTAAGAGGGCTCTATTGTGATACAGTATTTATACTGTAATTTATAGGCTTTCCCTGGTAGGGATTTCCCCACTGAACCAATCACCCACATCTGGTAAATCATTTAGTAAACATAGGGGCTGATTTACTAAAGGCAAATGCCCTGTTCACTTTGCAAGTGATATTGCACTCCATAAAGGAATTTGGAAAAGTGAATTTGGTAAAGCTGCACTTTGCACAAAAACACCCAATCGTGTATGGAAGTCAGCAGGGCTTGACCTCATTCACTAAGCTCCAGGGATAGTTCCCTTGCAGACTCCAACTGCATTTGCAAAGTGGATAGCCTATTTACCTTTAGTAAATCAACTCCATAATGTATATAAAGTTCATACACCTGTAACAGATTGCCATGAAAGTAGTATTTTGTTCTATTAGAGTGTAATGAATCTAGGTCTAGTTTGAGGTTAAAGCGGCCCTATATCAATTTTTGGCTTCAGACCAAATCAGATATAGTTACACTCCTGGCTGCCCAACTATTCTCAGAACCAATTGTACAGAAAGATATATTTAACTTATGTAAGAGTTTTGTTAAGCAAAATGCCTTTTTTAATCACTCACTTTCTGTAGATGTAAAAAATGTTGGGTGGCTTGAATCTTCTTGAGATCAGAGTGTATGGCAAGCATTGGATATAGTGGCATCATCAATTTAAGTGGTCATTTTCTCATAAAATGTAAAGCTCGAGATTGAAATGTAGTTTTATTGTAGGCACAATGGAACAACCAGCTTTTTTGTTTGCAGATGTCTCTGTGGTTACTGGAGAGTGTCGATCACACCCAGTAAATGAAGCAAGGCCTTTGGTACCCTCCTGTTGTGAGCCCCTACTTGTCGCAAATGGCCTTGTTCAGGATCACACGGGGTGGGATGGTGTAAGCTCAGTTCTGTGCTCTGACTTGTTCTCATGCCTGACAGCATGCCTCCCTCTTGTCAGCAGCAATTGACTGGTCAGATTCACCCTTGTACAGCAATTACAACAGCTCATTGACAGAACAGTGACCCAGCTGGACCTGATAATAGAAACCTATTGATTTTTGTAGGCTTGGATGTTCTAAAACAAACCATATGTATTGTTATCAATTGTTTAGATTCCTGACACCCACGACACATCAAAATTTCAATGGTCTCTCAAAGCAAGCAGATCTCTTTCCAAAATTTGGAGTTCATCTGGCTCTAAGAGCTGAGATACCTTTAAAACATAACCTGTAGAAAAATATACATCTGTTTTTTCTCGACTGAATGTGTTAAAGCACATACATGTACATACATGCCAAGACTGTCGTTAGAAATGAAGATGAAACAAATGTACTTCCCTATCCTAAAATAACTGTATAACACTTTCAACTCTGATACAGAATAACCATCTGTATAGCAGATTCCTCTGTGAGACCCATTTACTTGTATGTGTATCTCTGGTAATGACATTTATCAATCTGAAAAAAATTGTTACCATATAGAGATTAACTCCAGGTATTTTTTTTTTATACTTCAAGTTTTCTAAACATTGTCATATACAGTTGACTATAAAGGCCATTGTTTTTTTTTTTCTTTTATATACACTAGATTTAACACAACACAATTGCACGGTCATGCGATGTTGTACTCAAATAAAATGGATGTCCTTTTTTTCCCCAATAAATAGAGCTTTCTTTTGGTGGTATTTGATCACCTCTGCGGTTTTCATGTTTTTTTTTTACTTTTTGCTATAAAAAACATCCAATAAAAAAATGTAAAAAATCAAATTTCTTCATCAGTTTAATCCAATATGTATTCTGCTACATATGTTTGATATGATATAAAAAATCCTAATAAGCATATATTGATTGGTTTGCGCAAAAGTTATCGCGTTTATAAACTATGGGATATTTTTATGCCATTTTTATTTATTTATTTATTTTACTAGTAATGGTGGCGATTTTTAGCATTGCAGTGGACAAATCAGACACCTAACTGACACTTCTGACACTTTTTTGGGGACCAGTGACATTATTACAGTGATCAATGCTAAAAATTTGCACTGTTACTGTACTAATGACACTGGCAGGGAAGGGGTTAACATCTAGGGCAATCAAAGGGTTAACTGTGTGCCTAGCTGGTGCTTGCTAACTTAGTGGGGTTGCTCTGACTGGGTGAAGACAGAGATCCGTGTTCCTGCTTAGCAGAAACACAAGAGCTCTATCTTCTCCCCTGTCAGAAAGACAATCTGCCTTGTTTACATAGGCAGACCGCCGTTCTGCCTCTCTTGGGAATGATTGCGGGTGGCCGGCGGACATTGGGTCACCCACTGACTGGCTCCCCCTCTGTCCAATCAGCGCATGATCACGCCTCTGGCGGCGCGCCCACCCCCCAGTGTCTATTGCACGAAATTATGTACAAGTACATGATTTTATGCAATAGAGCCGACCTGCTGCAGTACAAGTATGTTAGGCGGTCGACAAGTGGTTGATATGTATATCAGTAATCCTCAATGAGTGTCTTAGGAACCACATAAAGCTCTTCGCTCCCATGTTCACCTTTGCAATAAATAATAGAAAGCAGCCAGGTTAACCGTATAATTAATAAAGTTTTTGTAGGGTGCATTTTTCTTGATTTGCTAGCATGGCTGGTTGTTGCTTTATACTGGCATTAGAAGGCACTGGCATTTTTAGAAGCTGTAGGGACCATTGAAAGTGAAAAAGATAACTTCCTGTGCTCTCTGCCTGTGCTGTGTTCCTATAAGTTACATTGCTTTCTGCTATCTCTGAGCACTGCAGAGCATTGCAAGTCTATTCTATTGCTAAAGTATATATCTGGCAGGATCAACAGGTGAAAAAGCCTGAAAAAAACGAATGTGTCCATCACATCTAAGGACTGGCAAGTTGCAATTCATTACATTTTTTCTTTGGTTAGATAGCTTCTATTAACTTTAAAATCCACACAACTGTAAGGCCGCGTACACACGGGCGGACTGTTCGCCCAACCTTGTCCGCTGAACAGTGTTTGGGCGGACAGTCCGCTCGTGTGTGGGCTTTCAGCGGACAGTTTCAGCGGACAGTTGGACGGACAAAGTCTTTCGGAAATTCCGAAAAACTGTCCGCTGAAACTGTGTTTGAGCGAACAGTCCGCCCGTGTGTGGGCTTGTCCGCTGTACTTTCGAAATGAGCGGACTGTTCCCGCTCGGAAAGTCCGCCCATTTCGAGCGCGTGTACAGGTAGGCGGGGCCCGCGAAGGAGACGTCGCGGGCTCCGCCGCCTGGAATGGGCTTAAAGGGGAACCCCAACGCCGAAAAAAATCGGCGTGGGGGTTCCCCCCAAGTCCACACCAGACCCTTGTCCGAGCACGCTACCCGGCCGGCCAGGAAAGGGGGGCGAGCGAGCGCGCCCCCCCTTCTGAGCCGTACCAGGCCGCGTGCCCTCAACATGGGGGGTGCCTTGGGGAAGGGGGGGCCGCGCGGCCCCCCCACCCCAAAGCACCTTGTCCCCATGTTGATGAGGACAAGGGCCTCTTCCCGACAACCCTGGCCGTTGGTTGTCGGGGTCTGCGGGCGGGGGGCTTATCGGAATCCGGGAGCCCCCTTTAAGAAGGGGGCCCCCGGATACCGGCCCCCCACCCTATGTGAATGAGTATGGGGTACAATGTACCCCTACCCATTCACCTGTGAACTAAAGTACAATAAAAAACACAACACAGAGAAAAAATATTTTATTGCACAGCTCCGGGGGTCTTCGGGGGTCTTCTCGCCGGACTCCTCCGCTATGTGTGTGTAGCTCTTTTGCTAGCGGAGGAGTCCGGCTTTCTTCCTCCCCGCCGCCGGCCTCTTCTCCCGACTTCGGGGGTCTTGTCCCCCTCTTCGGTTCTTCTGCCGGGCCACCGCGCCTGGTCCGGTGGCCCGGTCTTCTGTCGCCGTCTTCCGTTCTTCTGTCGCCGCCTTCGGTTCTTCTGCCGGGCCACCGCGCCTTCTTGTAGCTCTTTTACAGGCGGTGGCCCGGTCTTCTGTCGCCGCTGTCGTCGCCACCGCCGCCGCCTTCCGTTCTTGTTCTTCTTCTTGTTCTTCTTCTTCTTCTCCTGGAGATGTTGACTCGACGATCTCTCCGGCCGGAATGCCAGGGACACGCTCCGCTGCCACTTATATAGTGACAATGGGGCGGTGTCACATGGTATATGTCACATGGGTTGGTCACATGGGTTGATGTCACATGGGGACTATGACATCGTAAGGGGGCGGGGTCACCATGTGACCAACCCATGTGACATATACCATGTGACACCGCCCCATTGTCACTATATAAGTGGCAGCGGAGCGTGTCCCTGGCATTCCGGCCGGAGAGATCGTCGAGTCAACATCTCCAGGAGAAGAAGAAGAAGAACAAGAAGAAGAACAAGAACGGAAGGCGGCGGCGACGACAGCGGCGACAGAAGACCGGGCCACCGCCTGTAAAAGAGCTACAAGAAGGCGCGGTGGCCCGGCAGAAGAACCGAAGGCGGCGACAGAAGAACGGAAGACGGCGACAGAAGACCGGGCCACCGGACCAGGCGCGGTGGCCCGGCAGAAGAACCGAAGAGGGGGACAAGACCCCCGAAGTCGGGAGAAGAGGCCGGCGGCGGGGAGGAAGAAAGCCGGACTCCTCCGCTAGCAAAAGAGCTACACACACATAGCGGAGGAGTCCGGCGAGAAGACCCCCGAAGACCCCCGGAGCTGTGCAATAAAATATTTTTTCTCTGTGTTGTGTTTTTATTGTACTTTAGTTCACAGGTGAATGGGTAGGGGTACATTGTACCCCATACTCATTCACATAGGGTGGGGGGCCGGTATCCGGGGGCCCCCTTCTTAAAGGGGGCTCCCGGATTCCGATAAGCCCCCCGCCCGCAGACCCCGACAACCAACGGCCAGGGTTGTCGGGAAGAGGCCCTTGTCCTCATCAACATGGGGACAAGGTGCTTTGGGGTGGGGGGGCCGCGCGGCCCCCCCTTCCCCAAGGCACCCCCCATGTTGAGGGCACGCGGCCTGGTACGGCTCAGGAGGGGGGGCGCGCTCGCTCGCCCCCCTTTCCTGGCCGGCCGGGTAGCGTGCTCGGACAAGGGTCTGGTGTGGACTTGGGGGGAACCCCCACGCCGATTTTTTCGGCGTTGGGGTTCCCCTTTAAGCCCATTCCAGGCGGCGGAGCCCGCGACATCTCCTTTGCGGGCCCCGCCTACCTGTACACGCGCTCGAAATGGGCGGATTTGCCTCCGCCTTACGTGGGCGAGTCCGTTCATTTCAAAAGTTGAGCGAACTGTTTGCCCAACCTTGTTCGTCAAACAGTCCGCTCGTGTGTGGGCAAGTCCGCTCATGCAAATTTTGAGCGGACTGTTTGATGAAACTGTTTGCCGAACAAAGTTGGGCGAACAGTCCGCCCGTGTGTACGCGGCCTTAGGGATTTTAATGATATGATCATTAGTTACCTTTTATATTCTATTGCTTTAATTGATCTATAGCAGAATCATCTAGCATCTAAAATGTTATGTTCGTGTAAGAGAGAACAGAGATTGGTGACCTCTTTTTTGTGTCAAACAAGTTTAAAGACCAGCCCATTTGACAACCATGGTTGTTCCCATAGATAGACAGGAGATAGTTAGAAAAGTGTGTACACAAGAAGCAAGTGTGTAATTCACAGGATTACCAGTAGCAAATAAAGGCCTCAAAAAATTTTTTTTTAAAGTCTGGTACACACCACTAGTTTTGTTTTGTCATTCAACCCACAAACAAACCTGACAGGACAGTATCAGACAACGCACCCATCTCACTGAGCTTGCGATTACAAGACACACCTAAGAAACCTTGCAATTGGCAACTTAACGCGACTTTGCTGACTGATCCATTGACACTGGACCCAATTACGGACACTATAAAGACATACTTTAGGGAAGATACCACCGACGACTCACCCCTTACTATTTGGGAAGCCCACAAGTGTGTGCCAGGGGGCAAATTGATGACCCTAGCCTCACAAAAAAAGAAAGCTTCAGAAAAAGAGCTGTTAGCACTACTAGGTAAAGTACAAAAACTAGAGGCCTAACACAAAAAAAGCGGCGGCTGTTAAATTAGCTGCCGGCTTCTTAATGGCACACAAAGAGCTGTAAGCTAATTTAGACCTGCAAGCGAAACGGACACTATTTTTTCGGCGATTTTTTTCTACGAACATGGCAATAAAAGTGGCACATTTTTGGCCAGAGCTTTAAGGGACATTTGCTCCACCACTACTATTACCCAGATTAAAAACAGAGCAAGTAAGCTGGTACACACTTCTGACCAGATAGCCTCAGAATTCCAAAGGTTTTACACCAAACTTTACAATCGTCCACCTACACACAAACCTGCGTCAACTGAGGGAACCAGACCCCAGATAATAGAACAATATCTAAGGTAAAGCGGATTACCTTGTCTATCGGCCACTGATTCAGAGGAACTAGATAAACCCATCGATAAACCCAAAACGCTGAAACCTGGTAAAAGCCCAGGACCAGATGACTTTTCAGCCATTTATTATAAAACCTTCTTGTCCCTCTTAGCGAAATCCTTGCTTAACGCCTTGAACTCGCTGAGAACATCCAAAGAACTGCTACCCTCCTTTAATTTGACACACATCACGGTGACTCCCAAACCCGACAGGGATCCAAATGTCTGCTCCAGTTACAGGCCAATCTCCCTGCTTAATTTGGACATTAAGCTCTTGTCCAAATTCATAGCAACGAGATTATGCAGACACCTACCAGATATTATTGGCCCCAAACAAGTAGGCTTCATGCCGGGAAAGGAAGCATGTGATAATGTCACCAAAGCAATAAATCTCATACACACGCTTAAGGGACATACAGAAGAGGACCTTCTCCTGTCCATGGATGTGGAGAAGGAATTCAACAGGGTCGCTTGGGACTTCATGTTCGCGGTGTGCAGGCATATAGGATTACAAACCAATATGCTAGCCTGGATATCAGCTTTTTACCGAAGTCCAATGGCCAGATTGAAAATTAATAGAACACTCTCAGAACCAGTAGAGATAAGAAATGGCACCAGGCAGGGTTGCCCCCTGACTCCAATCCTGTCCATACTCACATTGGAGCCATGCCTGCGCACTGTGAACAGGAACCCTTCAATCAAGGGCCTAACACTAGGGACTAGACATTATAAGTTAGGCACTTACGCAGATATTACGCGGCACTTACGCGGACAATCCTGACGCAAATTCTAGATTGGAACTGTCACACTTCTTCCAAAGACTGGGTGGGGATAGAAGGCCTACAGTCCAAAACACCCCTGAGATTTTTACCATAGATCTCTAAAGAAGCACGTCCCACAAATTTGACACTAAACCCTACCATTGGACCAACGTTGAGGGTTTTCCAAACAGTCACACGACAGTATGACATAGCTTCAACACCCGGCCTACTGACACCACTGATTCACAACAAGGATTTTTCACAAGGTCATATCACCATATCATCCCTCATAGAGAGGACATGACACCTGTGACGGTTTTTCACTGTGTGGAAAGGGGTAGACTCAAAACATATGACCAATTGCGGATGGAACTACAAGCCAAACACTTTAAATTCTTCAGTATAGACAGCTCCATGATTACATTCTCTGCTCAGACAACAGACGACACTTCTTATGGGAGACAAGGTTCTTTGAGCAATTATGCATCTCGGGAAGCCCAGTCGGAAAAGCAACCTCTCTCATGTACAGTTGGTTGCAATCCAACAGAAAAGGCTACCCTGTAAAAACAAACAGGAGTGGGAAGTAGCGTTTAAGAAAAACTTTACAGATGAACAATGGCTTAACACTTGTATTTTAGCACACAAATGTTCTATCAGCTCTAGTACTCAGGAAACCTCATATAGGATTGGTATTTCAATCTTATATGAGGAAATTGGTATTTCACCCCAGCCAGGTTGCATGCATGGTACCCAGATGCGTCAGATGTATGCTGGCGTTGTGGTTCTAATAATGGTGCCATGCTGCACATTTGGTGAGATTATCCACTTCTACGCAGTTTCTGGGATGGCATATGCACTCAGATCTATGCTAGCACAGAAATCAAACTGAAGCTTACACCAGAATGTCGCCTGTTCCACATGTCTAACTACTGGCTAAGCAAACACAAGAAATCTGTAGTTCGCCACATATTAAATGCCGCAAAAGCAATTATCCCCAAACACTGGAAAACAACACACACACCCACGGTGGCCGAATGGCTTTCCGCCAAGGAAGCCTTATATAAAATGGAAGAAACAGTGGCCAGTTTCAGAGAATAGTGAAAAATTCCTCAGATTATGGAAACCATGGTTTCTCTTTAAATATTCGGACTCTTTAGCCAAGATGCAAAACGGTTGATGACATGATCACAGATCTTTGTTCTCGATACTTAAAGTGGACCTCCACCCTAAAGTGGAAGTTCCGCTCATCGGAACCCTCCCCCCTCCGGTGCCACAATTCGCACCTTTCAGGGGGGAGGGTGTGCAGATACCTGTATAATCCAGGTATCTGCACCTAGAATACCCGGAATAGCTAGCCGCAGATGCCCCACCCCCCCCATTGTGTTCTGGGAAACACACAGTTCCCAGGACACAACAGGGACCAGTGAAGACGCACAGCTCTCGTGCATGTGCAGTAGGGAATCGGGAAGTGAAGCATTGTGGCTTCACTGCCCGGGCAGTGAAGCCGCAATGCTTCACTTCCCGATTCCCTGACAGAGGATGGTGGCGGGGGCAGCCGAGAGACGAGCAATTTTAATTGAAACATAGTTGTATACTAGCAATTTTCTTCTTCTCACAATCTCCCACTGGAGAAATAATCTGAACACTCTCCACACCCCACCCCTTTTTTTCCTTTTTCCTCCTCTCCTCTCTCCTTCTCCCTCTACTCCCTCCCCCCTTCTCCATCATGATACTATGATACTCATCAGTCTTTCTCTCCCCACCTTTCTTTTCTTAAAATAATGGGAACTTTCATAATACTCCCAAAAAGGAACAGTCCACAATGAACAGTAATAGGTGTTTTAAAATTGAAAAAGATTTATTCACTTACAAGGTTTATTCTGTTTACAGGTGCTGTCTGCACAAATAGTCAATGTATAAGTATGCAAAAGTTACTTTAACATAATGTGTTTGATATAATGCATGACACCCTGGATTATTATCTTTGTATTATTGTTATAAATATGTGTTTACTCAAAAAAAAACTGACAGCTCCGGTCAGAGCCGCTGTATTAATGATCTGATGTTAGTGCAGTGATCTCCCCTGCTATTCTTTTGTGTTCTGACAGGGGGACAGCCCCCCCCCCCCAAGAACACTCCGGTCTTTGTTGTTAGTTGTTGGTTGAGAGTGCTGATTGGGAGAAGGTAGGCTGATGGTTTTCCAGCATGCTTCTGTCAGACCAGCTGCCATACACATGGGCAGAAGTGAACCTGGGCCCCCCTCCCCTCACTACCATCCACCACTTCCACCGAGTGTGCAGATATACCCACCGCACGCCAAGATACTCAAAGTGGCTTAAGAGTTTTGAGTTCCCAGAGTTCCTCCTTACATTAGAGGACAGGGATCACTGCTGGAGAATCAGAGGATAGGGATCACTGCTGGAGAATCAGAGGACAGGGATCACCCCTGGAGAATAAGAGGACAGCAATCACCCCTGGAGAATCAGAGTACAGCAATCACCCCTGGAGAATCGGAGGGCAGGGATCACTCCTGGAGAATCAGAGGACAGGTATCACCCCTGGAGAATCAGAGGACAGGGATCACCCCTGGAGAATCAGAGGACAGGGATCCCCCTGGAGAATCAGAAAACAGCAATCACCCCTGGAGAATCAGAGGACAGGGATCACCCCTGGAGAATCAGAAAACAGCAATCACCCCTGGAGAATCAGAGGACAGGGATCACCCCTGGAGAATCAGAAGAAAGCAATCACCCCTGGAGAATAAAAGGACAGGGATCACCCCTGGAGAATCAGAGGACAGGGATCACCCCTAGAGAATCAGAGGACAGGGATCACCCCTGGAGAATCAGAGAACAGGGATCACCTCTGGACAGGGCCGGACTGACCTACCGGGATACTGGGACACTTCCTAGTAGGCTGCCTGCCCTGGGGCCACTTTGAGCTATGCTGTGGCTGCAGCGTAGCTCAAAGCAGAGTTTCGCTGTGTCACGGAGCTCAGTGTGAAGTCCCACTGTGACAAAAGTCCCGCCCCCCTCCTAGACCAGCTCATATGATAGACACAGCTGGTCTAGGAGGGGGGCGGGACTTTTGTCACAGCGAGACTGAACCTTTCACACTGAGCTCCGTGACACAGCGTGAGATGTGCGCTGTGCCTGTACATAGTCCACTGGCACTAACTGTGAGGCGGCAATGATTAGCATGGTAAGACAGCAATGATGGGCACAGTAAGGCTGTAATGATTGGCACGGTGATGCGCAATGATGGGCATGGTGATGCTACATTGATTGCCATGGTGAGGCGGCAATGTTTGGCACGGTAAGGTGGCAATGATGGGCAAAGTAAGGCTGCAATGATGGGCATGGTAAGGTGGCAGTGATGGGCCTGGTGATGCTACATTGATTGGCAAAGTGAGGCGGCAATGATTGGCACAGTAAGGTGGCAATGATGGGTAAAGTAAGGCTGCAATGATGGGCACAGTGAGGCGGCAATGATGGGCACAGTGAGGCTGCATTGATTGGCACAGTGAGGCGCCAATAATTGGCACGGTGAGGCGGCAACAATGGGCGGGGTGAGGCTACATTGATTGGCATGGTGAGGTGGAAATGAGGGGCACAGTAAGACTGCAATGATGGGCATGGTGAGGTGCCATCGATTGGCATGGTGAGGCACCAATGATCGGCACAGTAAGGCTACAATGATGGCCATGGTGATGCTGCAATTATGGGCACGGTGATGCGGCTATGATGGGCACAGTGATGCTACATCGATTGGCATGGTGAGGCGGCAATAATTGGCATGGGAAGGTGGCAATGATGGGCAAAGTAAGGCTGCAATGATGGGCATAGTGAGGCTACATTGATTGGCATGGTGAGGCAGCAATGATGGGCATGGTAAGGCTACATTGATTGGCATGGTGAGACAGCAATGATTGGCACGGTGAGGCGGCAATGATGGGCACGGTGAGGCTACATTGATTGGCATGGTGAGGCGGCAATGAGGGGCACAGTAAGACTGCAATTATGGGCATGGTGAGGTGCCATTGATTGGCATGGTGAGGTGGCAATGATGGGCACAGTAAGGCTGCAATGGTGGGCATGGTGAGGCACCAATGATGGGCACAGTAAGGCTGCAATGATGGCCCTGGTGATGCGGCAATTATGGGCATGGTTATGCGGCAATGATGGGCATGGTGATGCTGCATTGATTGGCATGGTGAGGTAGCAATGATGGGCAAAGTAAGGCTGCAATGATGGGCATAGTGAGGCTACATTGATTGGCACAGTGAGACAGCAATTATTGGCACGGTGAGGTGGCAATGATGGGCACGGTGAGGCTACATTGATTGACATGGTGAGGCGGCAATGAGGGGCACAGTAAGACTGCAATGATGGGCATGGTGAGGTGCCATTGATTGGCATGATGAGGTGGCAATGATGGGCACAGTAAGGCTGCCATGATGGGCATGGTGAGGCCCAATGATGGGCACAGTAAGGCTGCAATGATGGCCATGGTGATGCTGCAATTATGGGCATGGTGATGCGGCAATGATGGGCATGGTGATGCTACAATGATTGGCATGGTGAGGCAGCAATGATTGGCATGGTAAGGGGCAATGATGGGCAAAGTAAGGCTGCAATGATGGGCATAGTGAGACTACATTGACTGGCATGGTGAGGCGGCAATGATGGGCATGGTGAGGCTACATTGATTGGCACGGTGAGACGGCAATGATGGGCACTGTGAGGCTACATTGATTGGTGCGGTGAGACGACAATGATCGGCACTGTAAGGTGGCATTGATGAGCACAGTGAGGCTGCATTGATGGGCACAGTGAGGCTGCATTGACGGGCACAGTGAGGCTACATGGATGGGCACAGTGAGGCTGCATTGACTGCTGGAGAATCAGAGATAGGTGATTTGGCAGAGCTCCTTTCCCATTCCAGCACTGTAAACAGCCTCCCACAATACACAAGGCTGAAATGACATTCCTTTACACACAGTCTATCAACCTTCACAGGGTGTATCTGGCTTTTATGTTGCCATTCTGACCTGTGAAATCCCCTGGTCGGAACGGCAGTGTAGTTACAGTAGGCAGATACACCCTATGCAGATAAAGGCTGACTGGTTGTGTTGTAAAGGAATGTGATTTCAGCCCTGCAGAGGAGGAGCAGTATAGAGTGCTGTACTAGAAAAGAAGCACAGGCAGTGTCATAACATCCAGTGTGGAGGGGATGGTCAGGGGGCTTTGGGGGGGTGCAGCATAGATCTGGGGGGGCAAAGCAAAATCTGAAGCCTGCAGCCCTCAAGGGCCCCACAGGAGATGATAAGGGATCAACAGAGGGGAGGAGCTTGTCTTTTCCCCAATTGTCAAGGAAGTGGGATAAGCAGACATCCCTGTGTAGGGGGGAGGGTACAGAGAATACTAGCTAGTGACTAGAAGACACTGAGCAGTGTCTTACCTCACCAGTGGCATTGGTCCCATTGTGGATACAGGATGGCACTCTCCTTCTCTTAACTCGCTGAGCTTGGTTACCATTCCATGTTGCCAGCACACAGCTCCTGTCCATTCAGGAAATCGCTCACAGCTTCACCCCAGCCAATGAGAACAGAGGCGTGTGGTCTGTGGAAGGCAAAGTGGAAGCCCAGTACTGGAGCGTGGCTGCGGAGCCCTAGGGCAGATCAGAGCTGGACTTTGTGGAGGATATGATAATGTGACAGAGAGGCTGCAGGGGTCCCCAAAATTAGGGGGGTGATTGTGACCCCTGCAACCCCTTATGCTATGCCCATGCATATGGGTTTTTATTGAAACAGCCGATGTCACACGATATTCGGTCCATGTGTACTAGGCTTCAGGACCATTAAGCTGTAATATATTGCATTTTTATTTTGGCTTAGTTTTTCTTTTAGACAACCACAGGGTGAAGGGGGAAAACAAAACTCATGGTTATAATCAGATATGAGAGTTGTATGTTTGTCAGTCAAATTGTCCCACAGAGGTTAATTTACTAAAAAGGAAGAGTGCTAAATCTGGTGCAGCTGTGCATGGTAGTCAATCAGCTTTTAATTTCAGCTTCAAATAACCTTTGACAAAAAACCTGGAAGCTGATTGGTTTCTATGCAAAGCTGCACCAGATTTTGCACTCTTCAGTTTAACCAATTCAGGCCCAGAAGAATTTACCCCCTTCCTGACCAGAGCACCTTTTGCGATTTGGTACTGCGTCGATTTTACTGACAATTGCGCAGTCATGCGACATGGGTCCCAAACATAATTGACGTCATTTTTTTTCCCATCAATAGAGCTTTCTTTTGGTGGTATTTGATCACCCCTGCGATGAAAAAAACACATTATTTTTTAATTTTGCTATAATAAATATCCCGCAAAAATCTATAAAAAAACTATTTTTTTCCTCAGTTTAGGCCGATACATATTCTTCTACATATTTTTGGTAAAAAAATCGCAATAAGCATTTATTGATTGGTTTGCGCAAAAGTTATAGCGTTTACAACATTGGGGATAGTTCTATGGCATTTTTATTAATATATATTTTTTACTAGTAATGGCTGCGATCAGTGATTTTTATCGTAACCGCGACATTATGGCAGACACATCGGACATTTTTGGGACCATTGTCATTTATACAACAATCAGTGCTATACAAATGCGCTGATTCCTGTGTAAATGACACTGGCAGTGAAAGAGTTAACCACTAGAGGGCAGTGTAGGGGTTAAGTATGTCCTGGGGAGTGTTTCTAACTGTGGGGGGGAGTGGCTACATGTGACACATCACTGATCTCTGCTCCCGATCACAGGGAGCAGAGATCAATGGCACTGTCACTAGGCAGAATGGGGAGATGCTTGTTTACATTAGCATCTCCCCATTCTTCCGCTCCGTGAGACAATTGTGGGTATCCCCATGGCGATAGAGTCTGCGGGACCCGTGACCCGACTCACGGAGCTTGCCGCTGGCGCGCGCACGTGCCCGCAGACCGCCTTTTAAAGGGCAACATACAGGTATGTTAGTTTGCCTGTACGAGCCCTTCTGCCGACGTATATCCGCGTGAAGCGGTCGGCAAGCAGTTAAGTAAATCACCAGCATTCCCTACACCAAAACAGGATGAAAATAATGATTAAACTAGATACAAAATCCTAACTGAATGACATATAAACACTTGTTTTTACATTTTATTACATTTGCTGCATCTCATTGTAGCTGATCCCCTGAATCCACTTTCTGTCTATGCATGCACTCCATAAATGACTTTTCTGTAGGGTGAGTTTCTTGCTGGTGACAACAATGGGCCTAGCCTGTGTGTTGAAGCGACCACTTCTCCCTGGAAGCCTCTGTGACAGCCTAACTGCAGGAGCACAACTGGGAGACAGGAACAGAGTGGTGTCCTTTTATAACAGGAATTGCCTGAACAAAGACATTGATGGAAAGATCACCAGGTATTAATAAGGCTGAAGATGAAAAAATATTATTTTTCACTTTTGAAATTAAAGTGTAACTAAAGACATTTTTTTTTTTTTTTTTTATTGCTATCTGTATCCATGGGAGATTCACCCTCTCTATTTGTCCTGTTTACCATTATCGTCAAAAGTGAAATTAAAAAGAAAATCCTAAATTTTGGTTGGCATCACAACACTAATAGAGGGGAAATCCTCCCATGGAGACACTAGTTCTGGTGGCCTTGGTGGCAAGTCTTTTTGAGTATGATGCTACAAGCTTGGCACACCTATTTTTGGGCAGTTTCTTCCATTCTTCTTTGCAGGACCTCTCAAGCTCTATCAGGTTGAATGGGGAGTGTTGAATCAGATCTCTCCATAGATGTTCAATTGGGTTCAAGTCTGAGATCTGTCTGGGCCACTCAAGAACATTTACAGAGTTGTCCGCAGCCACTCCTTTGTTATCTTGGCTGTGTGCTTAGAGTTGTTGTCCTGCTGGAAAATGAATCTTTGCCAGAGTCTGAGGTCCAGAGCTCTCTGAAATAGGTTTTCATCAAGGATGTCTCTGTCCATTGCATTATTCATCTTTCCCTTGATCCTGACTATTCTCTCTATTCTGACTGTTCCTGCTGCTGAAAAGCATCCCCACAGCATGATGCTTTCACCACCATGCTTCACTGTAGGAATGGTATTGGCCAGCTGATGAGTGGTGCCTGGTTTCCTCCAGACATGACGCTTGCCATTTAGACCAAAGAATTCAATCTTTCTTTCATCAGACCAGAGAATTTTGTTTCTCATGGTCTGAGAGTCCTTCAGGTACCTTTTGGCAAATGCCAGGTGGGCTGTCATGTACCTTTTACTGAGGATAGGTTTCCATCTGGCCACTCTACCATACAGGCCTGATTGATGGAGTGCTGCAGAGATGGTTGTTCTTCTCAAAAGATCTCTTTTCTCCACAGAGAAACACTGGAGCTCTGTCAGAGTGACCATTGAGTTCTTAGTCCTCTTCCTAAGGCCTTTCTCCCCCATCACTCAGTTTGGCTAGACGGTAAGCTCTAGAAAGAGTACTGGTGGTTCCAAATTTCTTCCATTGATGAATGATGGAGACTGCTGTGCTCATTGGGACCTTCAATGCTGCAGACATTTTCTGTACCCTTCCCCAGATCGGTGCCTCAATACAATCCTGTCTTGGAGGTCTACAGACAATTCCTTGGACTTTATGGCTTGGTTTGTGCTCTGACATGCACTGTTAACTGTGGGACCTTAGATGGACAGGAGTGTGCCTTTCCAAATCATGTCCAATTAACTGAATTTACAACAGGTGGTCTCCAATCAAGTTGTAGAAACATCTCAATCTCGATCAGTGGAAACAGGATGCACCTGAGCTAAATTTTGAGTGTCTTTGCAAAGGCTGTGAATACTTATGTACATGTGATTTTTTAAATGTATTTTTATTTTTATTAAATTTGCAAAGGTTTTAATAAACTTCTTTCATGTTGTCATTATGGGGTATTGTTTTTAGAGTTTTAAGGAAAATAATGAATGTAATCAATTTTGGAATAAGGCTGTAAAATTAAATGTGGAAAAAGTGAAACGCTGTGAATACTTTCCGGATGCACTGTAGGTAAGCAAATAACAATTAAGTCTTCTGCACTGTCAGACACTTATGAACTTTCCCAGCATGTGACTAGATAGTAAAGAGAGATACAGCATTCTGATGAGCTCTATGTCATTTATCAGCGTGTTTCTTGTTAACACATTAGCATTACAACAACCTGATTGGTACATTGTGCTACCCTTCCCTTTTTCAGTTTGAGCCCTGCTGCATATGGATTGCAAGAGGCTGATAAAAAAAATTCAGGTACTTACAATACTTTCATTAAAAATAAATTTAAAGCTGAACTTTAGCTTGGCATCTGAAGATAGAGGAGGTACTGCAGAGAGGGGTTTTACCAAAAGCAGCCATCTGCAGGTAATGGGATACACACTATTATGCAACTAATGTGTTATGTGGTGTATCTACCCTCCTCCCAAAAAAAAAATCTCAGCTTGAATAATGTATTAATGAATCCTGAGCTGAACTGATTTGTCTCTTTAGATCTGCCTGGAGTTCAGCTTTTATAGAAATTAGGATAGAGGAAAGAGAAGGTATGGCTTATAGCCCCTGCCAGGTTCTATCTGTCATTGGCAAGCGGCCTTATATGTTGTTGTGAGTAACGCTACTTTTTTTTCCCCCTAAACTCCACTTCTTATGACTGAGCTTCTATATGTTAAGTTGGCGTATAGGATATTCTGCTTGACTGCTTCACTGTTGGGTTATTGAAAGGAAGCAGATTTCTAGTCCAGTTCATGAACAGAAAGACCACTTGCAGTTCCAAATCCAGTTAGCAGATTAATGCCCCTAAAATCCTTTCCACTTTGAAGTATAATAAAGTGGTTCTCCTAGAGTCATATATTCTAAGAAACAACAATAGAGGCAATTGGTAAAAAGCAGAGCTAATCAGTTCAAAGTAATGTAATTATAATGAGATGTAATACTACGGCATTTCTGCATTTGTACATCTTTGTTTAGGAAAAAAAAAAAGCTGTCAAAATCTACAGAGTATTTTCTAACACTTATTTATCATCATTGTTCTAACTGATCCCCAGACAGGAATGTGATATCAGCCACTTTTGCTATTTTAAGAATCCTGACATATTGCACAATTGTTTTTACATGAGAAAAAAAAGATTAAACGGGATCTGAATTGAAAATGTTGGCTCTTAATTTGAACGCATTTTAATGACACCTTTCATTATACGCTATACACTATCTGCAATGGAAGCACTCAAATGTTTATGATTTGGATTGTTTTCATAAAATATGGATATCATTATAAAAAATGATGAGCCAACTGATCAGCTAATCAGGAAAATCCATAAATTACTTTATTCTATTGAATAAATAGATACAGATTTGCCAGTCTGAAGGGAAAAGAACAGCTCACATATCAATTTTTCCTGGCCCTAGGAAGTTGACACTGAATTTTTTTGGTGCAGGGACTCCTGGCACAGGGCAAGGTGACAGTGCAGCAGTATAGGGTTTAACCACTTCAATACAGGGCACTTTCACTCCCTTCCTGCCCAGGCCAATTTTCAGGTTTCATCGCTGTCGCATTTTGAATAACAATTGCGTGGTCACGCTGTACCCAAACAACATTTTTTTATCATTTTGTTGCCACAAATAGAGCTTTCCGTATTTGATCACCACTGGGTTTTTTTTTCCACTACAACTAAAAAAAGACCGAAAATTTTGAAAAAAAACTTAAATTTTTCTTTGTTTCTGTTATAAAACTTTGTAAATAAGTAAGTTTTCTCCTTCGCTGGTGAGCACTGATGAGGCTGCACTGATAGGCACTGAAGAGGCTTCCTTCTGGGATGACAGCCATGCAGAGCAATTTGATGCAGTGTGTGGTGTATGGTTTCTAGCACTGGCAGGCTGACCACCCCTACAACCTCTGCAGCAATGCTGGCAGCACTCATACATCTATTTCCCAAAGACAACCTCCGGATATGATGCTAAGCACGTGCACTCAACTTCTTTGGTCGACTATGGCAAGGCCTGTTCTGTTCTGAGGCCTTAATCATATGGCCATATGGTCATATGGTTATGACTAAGGCCTTATAGGCTGTAACGCGTCAACTGACTTAATCTGCGTTTGTTTTCTCTGTGGCTATTCAATAAATGGAAGAAATTTTAAGAGCAACAACCGGAGTGCAGATAATTTTTTCTACATTACTCCACTCAGCCAGCGACTGTGGATCAAGCATCTGGGAGCTCTGTTGTCTATGTGGTGTATGGGTAGTAGCACTGACTTTTCTGTTTATAACATTGGTACAGCACTTGGCGCCAGTCAATGGCGTCCCCTCCCTCCATCAATGAGCTCAATAGCATCTATAAAAGCTACCTTCACATGCAGAAGATTTGACACAGTTAAGCAACTCTCCTTTTAGGGCATGCCATAGCTCATTGGCTTCTGACTGACATGTAGGCAGTACAGACCAATCAAAACACAACACTAAGCAGTCATATGTCTTGTAGAAAAATCTATGCAAGGACATCAGAGTGAAGTGATGATTAGAACAGAGCATACACACCACATCCAAACCTGCTGTGTACAGTAAGAAAGAGCTTTTGTGGTCAGACATGGATTAAGTCAATGTTTCAGTGACCTTCTGAAAAAAATCTTGTCACCATGGTTACATATTAGCAAACAAAGGCAAAACTGTAAGGGCCAGCCTGCATATATGAGCTTTTGAATGAAGTCTGCATTTGGCAGCTCTTACCTGAATGTGACCTGCAGTGGACCTCCTGGTGACCTACAGTAACATACTTCTAACCATTTTGAAGTAGTTTGATGCAGATTAGATGTAGCTCAACTGCATGTTACATGTATTTGTGGAGAAACTCATATGTGTCTTAAACTAATGTCAAATACAAACTGAATACACCAGAAACTTTGCCTTACTTGCCATCTGTACTTATGCAGGCATTTTACACTTGCCTTTTTGGGACTAGTAAAGGATGAAGAAACCGCGCTAATCAAATCTGGGTATGGGATAGACAAAACCAGGAGGTGGGCTCAAAAAGCTGTATATATATATATGTATATTTATAGGTTGCAGCCCCCCCAAAAAAGAAGAAAATCCCCAATCGGGGTTTCTACAACAATAAATACAGCTTAGCAACTGGGGTATCTGGCGCTACCTTTTATCAGAAGAAATAATAATAATAATAATTCTAAACACTTAAAAAGAAATGTATTTTAGACGAAAAAATCCACAAAATGCCAGCGAGTCCAATAAAACACCAACCTATCTCACAGCTAGTAGTCTAATATGTCCAATTACTATCACATAAAGATATTCGCTCCTTATCAAATGAGAAACACAGTGCAATCCTTTAGAACCCACTAACTATAGTTCAGTGTAAAAAAACAAAAGCACAAGTGACCTCTGCCAAAATCGTATATCAATCGCATGGATTAACCTAATGCGATTCAGACACGATTATGGTGAGTATAATATTAACTGATATACTCTTTAACAGTGTTTAAAAAAACTCCAAAATATACTAGAAAGATTATAAGTAAATTCTGTAAGGAACATCTAAATAACAAAAAAGTGATACTTTATGCGGCCTTAGCCTTAAAATCGCATGAGTATTAACCACTTGGGTACCGCGCTATTGCCGAATGACGGCATTAGCGCGGACCTAGATTTCCAGGACTACGTCTATTGACGTCGTCCTGGTTACGAGCGGCCTGCGCGCCCCCTGAGGGGCGCGCGCGGCGCGCTCTGTGATCGGCGAGTCCGTGAGACTCGCCTGATCACCGATCCGTGTAAGGGGTCGATCCCGACCCCTTATCACGTGATCAGCTGTCAGCCAATGACAGCTGATCATGTGATAGAACGGAGCCGGTAATCGGCTATTATTCCTCCTCGCGCTGACAGCGCGAGGAGAAAAAAAAAAAGCCGATCACCGGCGGCCGTGATCGGGACATCAGTCCCGATCACGGCCAGCATTGAAAGGCACCACATGCCACCTGCCAGTGCCCACCTGCCTCCCGCAGTGCCATCCTGAAATATAACAAAGTAAAAGTAAGTGCCCCCCGTCTGTGCCCATAATGCCCACAGTGCCACCCCACAGTGCCACCCACAGTGCCACCCCACAGTGCCACCCACAGTGCCACCCACAGTGCCACCCACAGTGCCACCCAATCTGCCTCAAAGGTGCTGCACCCCAGTGCCGCCCATCAGTGCCCAGCAGTGCCGCCCATCAGTGCCCAGCAGTGCCACCTATCAGAGCCACCTATCAGTGCCACCTATCAGTGCCCATCAGTCCCATCTATCTGTGGTACCTATCAGTGGCCATCCGTGCCACCCATCCGTGCCACTTATCCGTGCCACCCATCCGTGCCATCTTATCTGTGCCCATCTTTGCCCATCAGTGCCGCCTTATCTGTGCCCATCGGTGCCGCCTTATCTGTGCCTATTAGTGCCGCCTTAACTATGCCTATCAGTGCCCACAAGTGCAGCCTATCAGTGCCCACCAATGCAGCCTATCAGTGCCCACCAATGCAGCCCATCAGTGCCCACCAATGCAGCCTATCAGTGCCGCCTTATCAGCGCACTTCAATGAAGGAGAAAAATGACCCGTTTGCAAAATTTTATAACAAACTATTAAAACATGATTTTTTTTTTTTTTTTTTTTTGCATCTTTTTTTGTTTGTTTAGCAAAAAATAAAACTCCGAGCTGTAACTAAATACCACCAAAAGAAAGCTCTATTTGTGGGAAAAAAATGATAGAAATTTCATTTGGGTACAGTGTTGTATGCCCGCGCAATTGTCATTCAAAGTGCATCAGTGCTGAAAGCTGAAAATTGGTCTGGGACTGAGGGGGGTTTAAGTGCCCAGTAAGCAAGTGGTTAAATGTGATTTCTCCAGCAACTCAGCAGCTAAATTAGTAAATAAATCTGCAGAAAACTCTTAAAAGTATAAAGTGCGTTAAATCCAAGTGAAAGATCAAAATAATAGAGTGCAAAATATATATCACAAAAATCAAGATAATAAAGTGCAAATTTTATATCACAACCAATACCCAAAATAAATTGCAAGACCTAAAACATATATATAATAAAAATATATATATGTAAAAATAAAAATTAAAAATAAAAAATAGAAAAAATATAAATAAAAATAAAAATAAAAATAAAAAATAAATAAAAATAAAAATAAAAATGAAAATAAAAATAAAAATAAAAGTAAAACTGAAAGAAAAAGAAAAAGAAAAAAAGAAGAAAAAGAAAAAACCACAAAAATTTGATAATTAAAAAACCCCCCAACAAAATGATAATTTAGTGTCCACTTTCAATAATGTAAGTCCAACAATAAATGTTCAAGAAGTGACTTTTGTGCTTGTAGTGAAATCTTCAAAGTGACTTCCGTGCTCCCCCACAAGGTGCCCCACTCACCAGAAGAATACACCCCTGCAGGGGTAATTCGCCTTTAATCAAATCTGAAGGAATCCAGCTCCTTGGCCCGTATTATATGATCATTCGTATCCAGAAGGAAATTCCATTTATATCCTCACAAGAAAGAAATCATAATCTCCATAGTGTAATCCGTATAAAAAAAACATTTATTTCCACAAAAAGTAAAAACAAAATTCATATGATAAAAAAGAAGAAGAAGTGGTAGTCAATATGGAAACACAGTCCACCAAAAAATTCTACTTCACATATGCTCCGTGGGTTATTGATCCATTTCATTTTTGGACTCGCTGGCATTTTGTGGATTTTTTCGTCTAAAATACATTTCTTTTTAAGTGTTTAGAATTATTATTATTATTATTTCTTCTGATAAAAGGTAGCGCCAGATACCCCAGTTGCCAAGCCGTATTTATTGTTGTAGAAACCCCGATTGGGGATTTTCTTCTTTTTTGCGGGGGCTGCAACCTATAAATATACATATATATATACAGCTTTTTGAGCCCACCGCCTGGTTTTGTCTATCCCATACCCAGATTTGATTAGCGCGGTTTCTTCATCCTTTACAATATTTTAGTACTCCCCTGCTGTTCGGGTAGTTCTTTTATAACTGCAGCTATGGATATCTTTGGATATATGGGTAGTAGGAATATAGATATAAAAAGTATTTTTAACCAGGAAGGTGTTACGAATACACAAGATTTATGTAGTTTGATGAAACAACTCAAACATACAATGGAAAAACAATTGAGAGTATGGTGGGACATAGCCAGCTTAGAGATGTATATAAATGCCAAGATGACACCGAGAAGCCTAAGATGGGATCTTAATCCAAATGACAATCTTGAGGATCTGGAACTCATGGATGAATGGTACTCCTTTTTTAATAGGACTGAGAATGAACTATTACAAGTCATCGTTAAAAGGAGGCAATATAAACTGAAAGGAATAGAAACGATCATTTCCGAAATTAAACAACAGTTATTACCTTTTAACAAACATAAAGATTATGAAGATAAGGAGAAAGAATTACAGGAATCCATCAAAAAGTATGATTTGGACATACAAGCAAAAAAGCTAAAAAAGTTTAAAAGAGATGTATTGGACTATAATGACTTGAAAGTGTATAAGTGGCAAGCAGGCCTTCAAGATCTTATAGATGAAATAGATATAGCCCATGATAATGAGAGTCCAGATGGGTCAATGGAAATTATGAATTTAGATCTACCAACAAGTACACCACAACCAATTATTAGAACAAATTTGATACAAGGAAATAGGCAGCTGAGTAGACCACTCAATCGCAGAAATGTGCAAATAGATGACCAAAGAAGGAACCAGCAAGAACCATATATATCAGAAGGCCCTACTACACCTAGGTATAATATACCCACAAGGAATCGATTTACCCCTTTGAGGGATTATCCACAATATACATACTCACAGGATCAAGGGGAGTATAGAGAAAATAGAAACTTCCAACCCAGAAGAAACTCTAGGGAATATAGGGATTTTCCCAGGAATGGGCAACGGGACAGGCCCCCAGGGAGATGGACTGCCAGACCACCCTACAGAAATCCAAGATGGAGAGGACCAGTAGGCAACAGAGGGGGATCTCAAGGAACCTTCTACAGGACAATGAACAGAGATGGACATTATCCAGAGCATATGGAGCCATGCCCCCCAGGGCCACCATGGGAGAGCAACCCAGGAAGAGATGCAACATCTATGTGGAGACACAGGGAAGGAGAAAACGGACCAGGGGAAGTAGAGGAGGAAAGAAGAAACAAAAGAAGAAGAATGTAATAGGGAAAGGCATTTACAATTTGAGTGATATACAGTTTGATAAAGAAGAGATAAGGATTCTGGATTTGGGATTAAAATTTGCCCCGGATAAAACAATAGACAAGTTTGAAACATATATTGACTTAAAGAAGTTCATGAGAAAGCTGAATATTAAGAAACATTTTGTTATGAATACAGTAGTGAATAGCAAAAAAGAATCTTTATACGTTCAAACTGATTTAAAGAACAAATCTACGTTCAATCCTAATACACCAGGGAATCAATGTCTGGGGGCATTTAGCAAAATGGTGGAAGGTGACTTAAGACAATTGGAGAAAACGAATTATAAGAAGACTGCGAACATCTGGAAAACCATTAAGGAACTAGGAGAAAAGAAAGATGTGATTATCAGACCGGCCGATAAAGGGGGTGGCCTGGTAATCCTGAAAAAATCTGACTATATAGAGGAGATGGAAAGGCTGTTGAGCGTTGAGGATACATACAAAAAGCTGAAGGGAAACCCCAAGTATGAATATGAGAAAAAACTAGCAAACTTCGTTAAGAAGGGAAAGGAAAATGGAATTCTTAACAATTGTGAAGCAGAGTATTTAATTTCGAATTCGACAAAAACCCCGGTGATGTATTACATGCCAAAAATTCACAAGAGGCTTATTAAGCCCCCCAGGAAGGGCTATAATCAGCGGAATAAATTCTATCTTCTCACGGCTAGGAGAATATCTGGATAAATTCTTGAAACCCTTAGTACAAAAAGGGAGATCCTATTTGAAGGATAGCACACAACTTTTAAAAGAACTCCAAGATATAGGAAACGTTGAGAGATATCTGATGGCTACTATTGATGTAAACTCTTTATACACAAGTATAGTGCAGCGTGATGGCCTAACGGGAGTTGAAAAGGCATTATATGAGAATACGGATATGCGACAAGAACAAGTAGAATACATCATTGAGGGATTAAAGTTGGCAATGGAATGTAACTATTTCTGGTATGACCACAAATACTATGTTCAGACGAAGGGGGTAGCCATGGGGGCTCGTTATGCCCCAAGTGTGGCTAACCTTATGATGAACATGTGGGAGGAGGAATATATCTATGGTAAAAATATACCTCAGTTGAGGTTTTACCGGAGATATATAGATGATCTCATTTTATTATGGGATGGCACCCTGGAAGACTTCAAATCATTCTTGAACAATTTGGACAACAATATCTATGGACTTGCCTTCACTGGGAAATGTAGTGAACATAGTATTGACTATCTGGATCTCCAAATTTCCAAGAAGGATGGATTTTTTAGTACCAAGACCTTTTTTAAAACAACAGACAGAAACAGTTACATCCCGATTACAAGTTGCCACCATCCTAAGTGGAAAAATAATATCCCTAAGGGACAATTGTTAAGATTAAGGAGGAATTGCCATTCAACAGAAGATTACAACCTCCAAGCAGATGAGATACTAGAGAGATTCCAAGAAAAAGGGTATAGGCCGGAACCTTTACTCCAATTAAAGAGAGATATTGGGGGTTTTGAGAGGAAATCGTTATTGGAGAAACAGAAGAAGAAAGATAGAAAGATGGAACTGGCTTTCATCACAGGCTTCAATACCCAATATAGGGATTTTGAAAAAATTATTAAGAAATACTGGCCTATACTTCAAGAAGATAGAATACTATCAAAGGTCCTCCCTAAAAAGCCCTGTTTTTCTCATTTGATAACCCTCCATTCTTTTCTAGTACATAATGCAATAGATCCACGAGGCATGTTAAAATCTTTAATGATATGAAGGGATTTTATAGGTGTCAAAGATGTCTCCCATGTAAAGTTAGTAAAAAACAGCCACATAAAAAAGAAACCTTTAGGGCCAGAACAGATCATAAAGAGTATAAAATAAGAGAATTAATTACCTGCCGGAGCACCCATGTAACTTATGTTATAGAGTGCCCGTGTAACCTGCAATATGTGGGTAGGACCACACGCCCCCTCTTTGTTAGGATTAGGGAACATATTAACAATATTAAAAAAGGTTTCCCGAATCACAATCTTTCCCGTCATTTTGACGAGTTTCACCAGAGAGACCCATCTGGGTTAATCTTTTATGGGATAGATTGTGTGAAGGGAAACTGGAGGGGAGGAAATAAAACCACCCTTGTTTCGCAAAACGAAACTGCATGGATATACAGGTTGGGGTCCCTCGTGCCGCGGGGCCTCAACCTGGATATAGATTTGAATTGCTTTATAGCTAATCCTTAGGTAACTGCTCTTTTCGATGGTCTACTGGTTGTTTTCTGATGTGTTTCTTTGATGGTTTTTTGATGGTTTTTTTGATGTTTTGTTGATGGTTTACTGGTTTGTCCTTTGATAACTGACTTTAGATAAGTATTAACATAGCCCTTTGCGTGGGGTTGGGGTAATGCTGGTTAGCATTAATATGTCAACTTATAGTGTAAACCTCTCTATACACACCATCCTTGTTTGGAGGTTGAAGATGTCGTCTAGCCTTCTTTTGTATGATAAACATATAGATGGGACTCTTCTTACAGACATGATTTTCGGTAATTTTTGTTTTGGTCCCCCCCTCTCTTCTCCTCCTTTTTTGCATACAGATATATATATATTTTTTTTAATTTATTTATTTATTTATTTATTTTTCCTTTTTCCTCTGTTATTAATACCAGTTTGAATATTGTTTTAAAAGGAGTGTATTTCCTTGTCTTTTTTTCGCTTTTTTTCGTTTTGGCCTATGGGTCTGTGGAAAGAAAGAGTATTAAAAGTTTCAGATGTATAATGTTTTACTATATAATATCTGGATTGCAATAAGATAATAGAAAAGTTTTTCGATGATGGTTTAAGATTCTAACTCCTGCTATGATTATTTGCATTCAATCTTCATAGCTTTAGAAATAACTTATCTCCCAGATGGCTATATTTGGATATTTATTTACTTACATCTTGTAAATGTTATTATGATATACTTTGGCATTTTTTATAAATTTACCTGGAATAAGGTTATTATGTAAAAGAGGAATAAAATTATTTCTAAGTTCCCCTCTGGAGAAATCACCCGTGCGGGTTATCATTCGAGGTGAGATACACTAGTATATAATTTTTTTCTGAATGATATATATATTTTTTACAATTTGGCTTGTTTTTTCTAAAAACTCCGGATGTTTACTTCGTATCTCAGTTTGTGACTGGATGTTACGAACGTGAGCAATGAGTAGGCAGTTTTCTCTGTGGTCTCAGATGGCTGCCCCGCCTCTCAGTCTCTGATTGGAGGCTGGGAATGGGGATAACCACTAAGATGTCGAGTATTTTCTCTATCTCTCTATTTAACGTGCAGTGCGTAGAAGCGTGACACCGCCGCTGAAGACGTCAATGACGAAACGCGTTCGAAGGAGTTACGCTTACCACGTCATTTCCGGGTCGCCCCCGGTGGATGGAACGCAGTTGGAGCGCACGCTGCGTATCCACCGAATGGTACTCGCTGTTGGCTTGAGTTTTTTCGCCATAAGGGCTCTATCCTAGGGGAACTTACTAATAATATAGATGGTTACAGAACAGAACTAATCTGGGGATATCGCTCATTAACATCATCTCCATCGGAGCGATTTATATTACTCAAGATTGTTCGTGTTCCCTAAGACAGAGAGTCACTAGCATATATATTTTTTAAGTTTGTTTTTTATATATACATTTTTATTTTTGTTTTTTGGGGCTGACATTTATGAAATGGATCAATAACCCACAAAGCATATGTGAAGTAGAATTTTTTGGTGGACTGTGTTTCCATATTGACTACCACTTCTTCTTCTTTTTTATCATATGAATTTTGTTTTTACTTTTTGTGGAAATAAATGTTTTTTTATACGGATTACACTATGGAGATTATGATTTCTTTCTTGTGAGGATATAAATGGAATTTCCTTCTGGATACGAATGATCATATAATACGGGCCAAGGAGCTGGATTCCTTCAGATTTGATTAAAGGCGAATTACCCCTGCAGGGGTGTATTCTTCTGGTGAGTGGGGCACCTTGTGGGGGAGCACGGAAGTCACTTTGAAGATTTCACTACAAGCACAAAAGTCACTTCTTGAACATTTATTGTTGGACTTACATTATTGAAGACTTTTGGACAAGTGGACACTAAATTATCATTTTGTTGGGGTTTTTTTTAATTATCTAATTTTTGTGTTTTTTTTCTTTTTCTTCTTTCTTTCTTTTTCTTTTTCTTTCAGTTTTACTTTTATTTTTATTTTTATTTTTATTTTCATTTTTATTTTTATTTTTATTTATTTTTTATTTTTATTTTTATCTTTATTTATATTTTTTCTATTTTTTATTTTTATTTTTATTTTTATTTATTTTTTTACATATATATATTTTTATTATATATATGTTTTAGGTCTTGCGATTTATTTTGGGTATTGGTTGTGATATAAAATTTGCACTTTATTATCTTGATTTTTGTGATATATATTTTGCACTCTATTATTTTGATCTTTCACTTGGATTTAACGCACTTTATACTTTTAAGAGTTTTCTGCAGATGTATTTACTAATTTAGCTGATGAGTTGCTGGAGAAATCACATTTAATACTCATGCGATTTTAAGGCTAAGGCCGCATAAAGTATCACTTTTTTGTTATTTAGATGTTCCTTACAGAATTTACTTATAATCTTTCTAGTATATTTTGGAGTTTTTTTAAACACTGTTAAAGAGTATATCAGTTAATATTATACTCACCATAATCGTGTCTGAATCGCATTAGGTTAATCCATGCAATTGATATACGATTTTGGCAGAGGTCACTTGTGCTTTTGTTTTTTTACACTGAACTATAGTTAGTGGGTTCTAAAGGATTGCACTGTCTTTCTCATTTGATAAGGAGCGAATATCTTTATGTGATAGTAATTGGACATATGAGACTACTAGCTGTGAGATAGGTTGGTGTTTTATTGGACTCGCTGGCATTTTGTGGATTTTTTCGTCTAAAATACATTTCTTTTTAAGTGTTTAGAATTATTATTATTATTATTTCTTCTGATAAAAGGTAGCACCAGATACCCCAGTTGCCAAGCCGTATTTTTTGGGACTAGTGATGGACGAACTTCCGATGGGACGTTTCGCGAACGTGAACCGCGAATGCGGCCAAAAGTTTGCAAACCGCAAAGTTCGCGGCGGACCCCATTGACTTTAATGGCAGGCGAACCTTAAAAACCTACAGGTCACATTTTCAGCCACAAAATACTTACTAGCTGTGCACACATAGTCCCACCACATGGACACTGACAGAAACCGTTCTACAGTTAATAAAAGCTAAATTTATTTACATAATTTAACAAAATAATTTCTATTATTAATTAAAGGTGGCCTTCAGTAGAAATAATGTGCCTCCTTAAAAATTGTTTCCACTTAATTTAACCCACTGTTTCATTAGAGATTGACATGCCAGCTGTAAGGGCATATTAAAGGCACGTTAAAACTAAAATGTAAGTTAGATGTGTTGAGTTTAAGTTGGCATAATTGGAAAATGTAGGGCAATGCACCCAAAATGCAACATGCAGGACTTTGTTCCACTGGCAGTGACAGGCACTGTTGAAAAATAACAGCAAAATGCATGGCAAAGTATCTAGTGTTAACAAATGCCAACAGAAACAATGATTATTGTCAGGAGTGTGCAGCCTATTGCATTAGGGCAGGGGTCTCCAAACTATGGTCCTCCAGTTGTTCAGGAACTAAAATTCCCATCACACCTAGTCATGTCGGTGAATGTCAGAGTTTTTATTTTATTTTTTTAAAATATATTGTTTATTGAAAAAAATAATTCTTAACATGGGGCGAGCCCCTAGCAGGTACAGCAACAAAAGAGAAAAAAGGAGGTCGCAGCCTCCCAACTATAATACATAATAAGGAGTAACTTCTTTCCAGTCAATTTCACATTTGTTCTGGAGTTTCGGATATAACATATATCAGAATGTCAGAGTTTTACAATGCCTTATGGGACGTGCAGTACCGCAATAGCTGGAAGGCCATAGTTTGGAGATCCCTGCATTAGAAGGTGGACCCCAAACCTTAAACACACATGCCTTTCTCTGCAGCCTCAGGTGCAAGGGACAGTGAACGAATGGGATGTGTTCTGTGCTGAGCGGCTTCCTGTTCATTCACAAACTGAAGTATAGTAAATGCAGTTTACTATGCTTCAGTTATGAATGAACACAGTGAGTGAGTGTGTTTACTGTGTTCATTTAGAAAAGGTAGAGCCCCTTCCTCCGCTCTCCATCCTGAAACATCCCCCACAGCAGCTGCGAGGAGAGGAGAGAAGAGAAGGGAGCAACACTGTGAGACGGGGGGGGCAACATGGGGAAAAATCAGGCAGTAGGGGGAATCTCCACCACACATAGTGATTAGGGTGTGCCCACACCTGGTACACCCCCCTGCACACTCCTATGGATTATATTTACTTTCCCAAACCTGGTGCAGTGGAACTCTTTCCAACATCTTTCCTCAAATTTGAATAGATTTGGAAGCACGGTGGGGTTTTGATTGCTGTCTGTGCTTCCATTGAGGCCTGTATCAGTGGGCTTTTATTCACTTCATATGGGATTCTCATTGCTATACAAGTCAGTGGGAATGCAAAACCCACCAGAACCATGTAAAATGCAAATCAGAAAGAGGTTAGCATCAGGTCTATTGCACTTGTCAATGAATTCTCAGTGATCTCAGAAGCATTTCAAAACATGTCAAAATGCAATTGACACAAGCCTGAAATATATCGACACAGACCCTTAGAGAGATTACACTTTTTATTTTGGCAGGTGGTCACAGCCATGGAAAGCAAGAATAAATTTCTCAAAGGGGAACATATACAGCAGTAACATTTTTGGTATAAAGAGGAAGAGTTATAGGGGTTGATTTACTAAAACTGGAGAGTTCAAAATCTGGGGCAGCTCTGCATCAAATCCATTCAGCTTCCAGATTTTTGTTGTCAAATCTTAATCAAACAAGCTGAAGTTAAATACTACCATAAACCAGATTTTGCACTTTCCAGTTTTAGTAAATCAACCCCACAATTTCTTTTAGGTTTTTATCCATGTCCCTATTGAAAGATTGTCCCTATGTCCATTTTTTGGTCACCAGGAACGGAAATGAATCTACCCAGCAGGGACATAAACAGTAATAAAGGCTGACAGACGTTTTAAGCCTCTCCAACCTTCTGGGAAACTGAAAGAAAAGATTTTGCCTAGAGTTTGCTGAAACCACATCAAAAGATAATATCCTTTGCATCTAAATATAATTATACAATATTGTTTAAGCAAATGTGAAAAGCCAACGTATTAATAGTTTCCTCCAGAACCACTGCTCGGCTCAGGTCCATTTAGTTGGAAGTTCTATCCTGCTACTGTATATCTTGTCCCCTTGTTCCTTATTTAACCCCATCAATACCAATTCCACAGACACTCCAAGGATTATTCCCCTTGCAATTCATTCTACTGGAAAAGGTTTTAAGTAACAATTGACGAGGATATCAGCGATAGGAGCACAATTTCACAGCTCTTAAGAACACAAATCCCAAAGGCTGGATATGGAGCCCCAGTGTTTAGTAGAATGGCTAAAAATATGAGGCATGTGACAATAAAATCACCTTTAAATGATCTGTTATTACCGCTGACAAAACAACTCACAGAAAACAGCTCAAGAGACAAATCCTATCTTACCCTTAAATGCTCTATACAAGGCAATTCAACAACAGTGCACCAAACAATAGCTGCTGGGATGTATACATAACAAAGGCATTATTCAAGTCTGTTAGATCCTTTATATAGAGAAGTGACAAGAGATCATCTGATTACACACCCTTTTATTTGATGTTTTTCTCTGCAGAATTTTAGTAATCACTAAACAATAGAGATATCAGTGCTTACTACAACAATGGCTACATCATTACATCTTGGTAACAATACTCTCCTCCCTTTGAAGTACTGTATTCTAACACCACAATCATACTGACAAATGCCTTGCTCACAAAACCATTTGTTCCATAGTTGTAGTACATTCAGATAAGGGAATTAATAAATCTATTAACAAACTACATACACTGTTTGTTTAGGCAATTATTTTGCATGTTGTACAATCAGTACGCCTTTGCTTAAAATGGAATAAGCATGTTAAACATGATTGTCCTTACTAAATAGGACCATAGGCTGCAAGTGTTTCTAAAGCAAAAAATTTTTTTTTTCTAGTTTGCAAAAGAGTGTCAAAGAGTTAAGCCTCGTATGATTGTTGGACAACCAAGCATCAGATTTTTGTCAAAAGGGCATATGCCAGGATCTTGTCTTGCATACTAACGTTACGCAAATTGTCTTGCCACAAGCACAAATGTAATGACGTACTACAAGGAATTTCAGCTCTTCAGCTCACCCTTTGGGCCCCTTCTGCTAATTTCATGTTTGGTGAGCATTGATTCCAAGCATGCCTGTTTGTACGTTCGACTTTTGTGTGACTGATTTGTGTACATCCGAAAATCTGACGTGGAGCTGTCGTTTGACAAAAATTTACTAGCCTGTCATCCAACATTTGCTGGCTGAAAATTGGAAAACAATTGTTGAAAGGAGCGTACTAACGGTAAGAACTTTGGACAAAAGCCTGTCAAACAACAATCCCCTTCTGATTTTCGTACCGTGTGGTCCACGGTCAGGTTGATATTACTTTCTGTGTCTCTGATGGAGAGATTTGCTCTCTTTGTTTGCCCTGGTAACAACTGTCACCGAACTGACATTGAAGGAAATCCAAAACTATGAGTTGTCACCTGAACAGGAATATAAATAATTACCAAAATGAGGTTGGTTGAAAGATCAGCACCACATCCCCCTAGTAACCGAAGAAAAACAATGCATAAGTGGGACTTTAGACGTGCCAAAGGACCTCCTTTTTAGCCCCATACACACTATCAGATTATCTGCTGACTTTTTCCTTCAGATTTACCAAAACCATATAATATGAGGACAAACCTTAGGAGTTTCAATGTGTATGCAATCAGGCAGGCCCTTCTACTACATGGTTTTGGTAAATCTGAAGGAAAAACTCAGCAGATAATCTGATAGTGTGTATGGGGCTTTAGAATGAATATCACTACATATGAAGGTAAAAAGTATTTTTAACATTTAACAAGGGGACCCCCAGATCCCGGCCCCCTTAGCATCAGAGGGGGTGGGGTCCCAGCCCCCCGTGGCATCAGAGGGGATTGGGTCAGACCCCAAAGCACCCTCACCATGTTGAGGGCATGTGGCCTGGTATGGTCCAGGAGGGGGTGCTCTCTCGCCCCCCCCCCATTTTCCTGTGGCCTGCCAGATTGTGTGCTCAGATAAGAGTCTGGTATAGATTTTGGGGGGACCCCTTCGCCATTTTTTTTATTTGGCGCAGGGTTCCCCTTAAAATCCATACCAGACCCTTCAGGTCTGGTATGGATTTTGAGGGGGACCCCTACGCCATTTTCTTTTAAATTTGATGGTAATGGACTGGGGGGGGGGCTCATGCCATTTTTTAACCTTCCTGGCGGTATGATTATTTCAGATTTTTGGTGCTGAAAGTGGTACTATTATTTTGCATGGAAATTTGGCATTTTATATTGTAGGCCTGTAATTCTTAGGAATAAAACACTTACATCTAAATATAATAAATAACTATAAATAATTATACCAAATAATAATATAATAATAATAATAAAAATTATTCAATAATGTAATCAAATCAAAAACACTGAAATTTGCTCAGTTTCAGAATTGTCACTGTCAGTGTTTGACGACGGATCTCCCCACAAATCACTATCGCTCAATTCTACAAGTGTTCTAATTTATTATCGCTGTTTTCTAGCTGGTCTAAGAGCACTTTTGATGTAAAGGGACGGTTATTGGCTTTAATTGGCTTACCTATAGGTAAAAATGGTGCATGGGTGTTTACTCCCACTTTAATGCCCTGTCCACACAGTCAGACTTTCTGACGGGAAATGTGCGATCGGATCTTGTTGTCGGAAAATCCGATCGCATGTGGGCTCCATCTGGCTTTTTCCGTCTGAATTTCCGACACATGAAGTTCTAAAATTTTCCGACAATAGGAGGATCTCCAGATCAAGTGGGGTCTGAAGTCCTGGCAATCTGCCCTATCCGTAGCATTTAAAGGAATCTTAAACACCTCCCTAATGGAAGCAAATATAAAAATAATCACCAGGTGGTATCTAAACCCCGCAAGACTAGCTAAGATATTCCCGACGTCTGGTCCTCTGTGTTTCAGAGGCTGCCAACTATTAGGCACAATCGCACACGTATGGTGGGAGTGTCCCAGAATTAGACATTATTGGAAGAAACTATTCAATATCATCAAAAAAGTGACCAGATGCAAGCTTTCTAGGCTCCCAGAAATTGCCTTACTGAATGCACACCTCCCTCACATCCTCAAATATAAACGAAAATTGATCCACTTTATTTTTTTAGGGGCGAAAATGACCCTGGCTAAAGCATGGAAGCAACCTACAGTTTCCATTAGGCTAGCTATAAGGAAAATCTCATGGATTATGACCCAAGAAAAACTAGCGAGTTCCCTCAATGATTCCACATAAAAATTTGAGCTGACCTGGGAACCCTGGGCCCCAATTTGTGGGCATCTCCATCATTCCAGGGATCACCCCGGCCCAAACGCTGAACTAAAATTGATCACTGAGAACCTAACGACTACCCTCACTCTCTCTCTCTTTCCCCTTCTTTCCTTCCTCTCTCCTTCCTGATTCTTTGAGGGTCTATCCCCCCACTCTCTCAGGGTTACTGATCGACCTCTACAGCAATATTTCATAGTTGATCTTGGATAATTGGGGGGGTGACCGGGAGCTTCCGCTCTATATGAGGGGGGCCCTCTCTCTGTGCAGTGTGATCCCTAGAGGGGCGCAGGGATAAGGGCTCCTCCTTTGGTCGGCCTGGGTTGGGCTCAACCTAGGAGTTTGTGACTCTCCAGCTATGACAAAGTGCACTAACGCCTTGTTCCTGGTGGTTTTTCTGGTCACACCCCCACCCATATGATGAAGGGATGCTAGCTTTTATTTCATGAGTTTCTTTACAAGTACCCTTCACACTCCAGCTGATAAGGAGGTCGACATGACTTTTATCATCACATTGTGATTCTTCAAGTTCCACTTGTCAAGCATGTTGTTTCGGTTTCTCTGTATTCTGTTTTCTGAAAATAAAATACTTTGAAAGTAAAATTTTCCGACAACAAAATTCGATCATTTAAATTCCGATCGTTTAAATTCCGATGAACAAAGTGCCATGCATGCTCAGAATAAATTATGAGACAAAAGCTATTGGCTACCGCCCTCTATAGAGTCCCGTCGTACGTGGTTTAAGTCACCTCGTTCTGAATGATCGGATTTTCCGACAGCTTTGTCGACCGTGTGTATGCAAGACAAGTTTGGGTCAAAATCTGTCCAACAGATTGATAACAGTATGCATTAATAACAGGGGTTTAGTTGCACACATTTGCAATTACATGCCTAAGCTACAGAGCCCTTTAAGGCAACCAATTTCTGTGGACCTAAACTCTAATTTCTGTGAGTCTCCAACAATTGAAGCACATGCATTTAGATGAACAGGTGTAGGACAGATAAACCTGAAGGGAGCCCACGCCTTCTCAAAGGTGCAGGGGCACACTGAACACCCAGCCCATAGCACTATGGCAGCAAAGGTGTCAGTACATTGCCTGGCCAATATAATTCATAGTACAAACAAGTGGTTACTGCCCCCACCTGTAACTGGCCACTGCAGCAAGGAGCATTGGTAAGGCAAAGCATATGACCAGTTACAGGCGGGGGCAGTAACCACTTGGTTGTGCTGTTAAGGTGCAGTTACAGAGCATTACCATGGAAATTAATGGAGATGGCTGACAAGCATTGATGCTTAATAAAAGCGACAGGCTGCTTCATTTTTAACACAATGTTACTGCTCCTATATGAACAGCACTGTATGGTGCCATTGTAATATTCATGGCAGGCACTGAAGGGCAGTTATGAGGCTATTAAAATGCTGAATAAATGCCACCTAAAGCATAAACACATGGTATTTATCTATGTGTGAACAAGCCCTTAGGGGGTGCCTAGTCCCTTGGGGTAAACCAATTGTCAGGTCACCTTGAGGCGAGGTGACAGATGCATACCGTAGGAATCAGGAGTGCACCGCAAGGTTGTGGACCCTACGGCTGACTGCTGCGGACGGGAGACAGGTCCCACCGGGGTTAGAGCGTAGGATTCCCTGGGGCGCAGAGTCTAAGAGCTAGCAGGTGTTCACCAGAGCCTCGAGTGGTGAGGATGGACTTGGCTGCAACTGGCTCCAGGTCGCAACCCCCAGGGTCCCCCAGCTCACACCCACAGTAGGCAACAGGAGGATAGGGATGGTGAGGGACAAAGCCAAGGTCGGGGCCACAAGCAGACAAGAATAGTCAGGGACACGCCAAAAGGTCAGGATCACAGGCAAACAGGGATAGACAAAGACACGCCAAAGTCGGTAACGGAAAACAGTAGAAGAGCACACGGCAGGTAACAGGAAGCTAAACACACAAAGGAATACACAATGGTTGATCAGCACTGATGGCCTGCAGTGCACAGGTTAATATAGGGCTTCCTGATAGGGCCTGGGGTGGAGCCATGCTTAGAGGAGAGGTTATGAAAACCACCAGGTGGAAGTGGCTGGCCTCTTAGTCTGAAGACATGAGGGGAGGTAAGCAAACACAGGAAGATCACTGCATAACCATGACAGTACCCTCCCTCTTACGAAGCCTCCCCCTCCCCTGCCTGGGTCCAGGCTTAAAGGGAAACTCCAGATGGAACCCCCTTAACAGACAGGGAGCAAAGACCTCAGATGCAGTGATCCAAGACCTCTCCTCAGGACCCAACCCTTTCCAAAGTACAAGGTACTGAAGAATGCCTTTACGGAGCCGGGAATCCAAAACTTGACTAACCTCGTATTTTAGATTATCCTCAGAGACCGAAACAGAGGTAGGGAGAGGACGAGAGGACTTGAGGACTAAAGGCTTTTTAGGAATGGGTAAGGGCATGAGAAGATCAGGAGTCTGAGCAGGGACCCCCACACCCTTAAAGATGAGCTGGGCATCCATAACAGGACCACCAGACTGGGCAGACTGGGCAGAGGTCAGTGGATCCCTGAGGTCATGTTGGTTAGAAAGTGACATGTCACAAGAGTCAAGCTGGGTAGCTGCAACACCAACAGAATGCAGAGAACCCTGAGAAAAAGATTGAAAACCCATCCTGGCCGAATGAGGTATTCTATCCAAAGGATGGATTGAGCCTCTTAAACGGGTTTGAACGGACATAGTAGCAGTAGGGTGAGGCCAGGTCACCGAAGGTGCTGAACTAGAAGCAGGAAGCTCATTGGGCATGGACTGGACTGGCATAACTGGTTCAGAGGTCGACTGAATAGTATTGTCAGGTGTAACGACCATCTCAATCGCATCACAGCGCATAGCAACTGTGGAACTTGCAGACAAGTTAGTCTGGCTGTGCGTCCAAGGAAAATTAGGGACAGGCAAAGGTAAATGGTTATGCGAACTGGAGTGAATGATCGACTCAGGTTCATAGGTGGGCCCCTCATCCAGAGTACCACATGACCTAGAGAGTGCATCAGTCAGACTATTGCAGGATGCATCCCAGAGATCGCTATATACAGCGGGAAGAGCAGAAGATACTGGGATGGTATTAACAGGAAGTCTCTCCTTTGGGGTACCCTTGAGTAGGCAGGAAGAGGAACAGGTGGAACCCCAAGCCAGGATCTGTCCAGCAGACCAGTCAACGTGCGGAGAATGGAGCCGTAACCAAGGAAGACCTAATATGATAGGAGATGAAGCCTTAGGTAAGACAAGGAAGGATATCCACTCCTGGTGGAGTGTCCCTACTGACATCTTAACAGGAAGAGTCTGAAAGCGGATAGGGCCCCCTGGGAGAACCGTGCAATCAATCGCCAAGACCACCAATGGTGTTGTAAGGGGCAAAAGGGTAAGTCTCATGGAGGATGCAGTTTCCCAATCCATGAAATTGGCAGCGGCTCCGGAATCCAGATGTGCTGAGACCGAACGAGAGGAAGCACTGACATGAAGCAACACAGAAAGGAGAAGACGAGAAGGTGAAAGTGATATTTCAGGGTCTAATACTCCACCTTCCAGATGTATTAGCCCTGAGCGTTTTTCCGGACGAAGAGAACAAGTGTCACGGAAATGACCTTTGGCCCCACAATAGAGGCATAGGCCCAGAGTTCTGCGCCTAGTACGTTCTTCGGGAGATAATTTAGTCCAGCCCAACTGCATAGGTTCCTTGGTAGGCAGGGGGTGTTCCTCGGATCGCAGAGAAGGGACTGGGGGCTTAGGCTGCCTAAAGAACGGGGAGTGCTGGCGCCTTTTTTCCAGTTCCCTCTCCTGAAAGCGAATATCAATCTGGTTACACAAGGTGATAACACTGTCCAGATCAGCAGGAAGGGATCTTCCTCCTAATTCATCCTTCACTCTATCAGAGAGGCCATGTAAAAAGGTTGCAACTAGGGCCTCATTATTCCAGCTCAAGGATGAGGATACGGAACTGAAGAGCATACTGTCCCACAGAAGCGGACTCTTGACGGAGACGTAAAAGAGCGCTAGCCGCTGAGGAGACACAACCCGGTTCCTCGAAGATATTCCAAAAAAGTTTCAAGAAATCAGACAGGCTAGAAACCCCTGGATCATTCAGTTTCCACAGAGGGGCGGCCCAAGCTAACGCCTCGCCGGACAGGAGGGATATGATATATGCTACTTTTGCCCGATCGGACAGGAAGTTTTGGGGCTGAAGTTCAAAATGAATAGTGCACTGGCTAAGGAACCCCCTGCAAGCCTTGGAGTCCCCAGAGAAACGGACCGGAGCTGGTAGTAGTAATGAATGTGTGGCTGCAACTGATGCGATAGGTGCAGAAGCAGATAGCGGTTGCGGTTGTTGAACTGGGGGTCCTAATGAGGCCTGAACCTGTTCAAAACGGGATGCCAAATCCTGAAGGAATCGCATCACCTGGGTCTGATGCGATTCTTGGGTCTCAAGTTGCCGAACTAAGCTCTGCAATGGATCATCTGCAGGAAGCGGCACGTCAGCCGGGTCCATGGCTGATCAAACTGTCAGGTCACCTTGAGGCTAGGTGACAGGAATCAGGAGTGCACCGCAAGGTTGTGGACCCTATGGCTGACTGCTGCGGATGGGAAACAGGTCCCACCGGAGTTGGAGCGTAGGATTCCCTGGGGCGCGGAGTCTAAGAGCCAGCAGGTGTTCACCAGAGCCTCGAGTGGTGAGGATGGACTTGGCTGCAACTGGCTCCAGGTCGCGACCCCCAGAGTCCCCCAGCTCACACCCACAGTAGGCAACAGGAGGATAGGGATGGTGAGGGACAAAGCCAAGGTCGGGGCCAGAAGCAGACAAGAATAGTCGGGGATACGCCAAAAGGTCAGGATCACAGGCAAACAGGGATAGACAAAGACACGCCAAAGTCGGTAACGGAAAACAGTAGAAGAGCACACGGCAGGTAACAGGAAGCTAAACACACAAAGGAATACACAATGGTTGATCAGCACTGATGGCCTGCAGTGCACAGGTTAATATAGGGCTCCCTGATAGGGCCTGGGGTGGAGCCATGCTTAGAGGAGAGGTTATAAAAACCACCAGGTGGAAGTGGCTGGCCTCTTAGTCTGAAGACATGAGGGAAGGTAAGCAAACACAGGAAGATCACTGCATAACCATGACACCAATGTGTAGGTGGTGGTACGCAAAGAGTGTTTATATGTATAATTTATTGATTATTTTATATACACAATCAATCATTTTATTTTGTAGACTATTTTTAGGGAAACCTTTAAAAGCTTCTGTATTTTCTTACACATTTTAATACACATTTTATCTTTTGGTATAAGGCCTTGCTTATATACCATTAGGTGAACATTTTGGTATACATAGAGTTAAATTGTCAACAAGCCCTTGGAGCTCCTGTGTGTGCTGCTATTGCACTCCCAGCCACATAAGGCTATATATTGGCAAGTTCCCCTATTGACTGTATGAGTGGATAACCATAGCCAGTCATGCTGATGAAAAGACAGATACGCCTGTGCACGTCAGCAACAGGAAAAGGAGGAGGTGTCATCGCAGCTGCTTTCCGATCAGACGGATAAGTCCCGACTTCTATACAGCAACTCCCAGCGCCCAACACCATCTCTTTGGCTGTCACCTGTTGGCTTCCCTCATGGTTGGACGCTGAGCCCCGGTGCTGGTAATTTTGTCACTTCGGCCTTTCTCCTATTTGCTCTTGTGAATGCACCTTACTATGCTTTAATAAAATGTTTTCTTTTTAATATTATTCTATGGTTACCCTTGTACCTGTTGTTTCTCTCTACTTTGTGGTATGCAAAGAGGACTGTGCCATTGTTTTAAGTCTTAAATGGTTAAATTAGTAGTATACAGCCAACACATTTCAGGAATTTTGTCTCCCCCTTCTACAAGGCAGTTATTCCACCAGCTGTCACTCTACTGCCCATCCACCACCAGTGCCATGACGTTCACCAAATGTTTACAGTCACCTATGAGATCTGCCCATCTACAGCTGGCCTATAGCATGCACACAGTGGTATACTTCTCTGCTCTGTTCTGCACTTTGCACAACCCTTTATTCTGCATAGAAACTTAGCTATGCATAACAGTCTGTTGTCAAATATATGTCATAAGTGCACAAAAAAAGTTGAATGCATTATGGAATTACACTGAAGTAAGCTGATTTTATGCAGGAAACAATTTATGTTAAAATACTCAAGAAAAGAGTTGTTTCTGGGTCACATGCTGGAAAATATAGATTTTACAGTGTTATAATAAAAAGAAGACATGTATTTTTAAAATAGATGCATTTAAATGAGTCTAAACAAGCACCTGTTTACTAGAGCACTAAGGGTTTACATAGGTGCATGTTTCATGGCAGTTACACTGCTTCCCTCAAGGCTTCATTGAAATATTAGTTCAACGCATGGCCAAGGCCATTGCATGTAAATGCAATGCCACAATATATGTGCTCAAAAAGTAAATAATTACCAATCCTTTAGATCTGTGAAGTATATGCACAGTGCTGAATAATGGATATTTAAGCAGTCTGAGGATGGTTCCAAGGCATTATTGGTCTTTGTGGTCTAGTGTTTGATTTTCACTGTGAGAAGTATGTAAAAGCATTAAAGCAGGTGTGATAGGATCAGTTAATTGACAGAACTGATATGTAGGGACCCACAGGGTTCAACAAGGTTGAAGTCTAGACCTGGTTTTTATCCAACCTCAATATTAATCCACTTACTAACATACTCAGGGGAGTGACAATGCAGTGCTATCTCAATTATTAACAGAAAGGTTGACCTTCTGTTATACACAGATGATTCTGAAATGTTTCTGTTTGCAGTTACGTTCTGGTCTGGTGAGACAGCTGCTTGTGTATTCCTCAGTGAGATGTACCATGTACAGTTGTAATTAACTGTTTATCAATTTATGTACAATTGCTTTTAATCATGTATTTTTCTTAAATAAATTGTTCATTTTATTACAATCCCCTGCTTTATCTATGGGTACCGTCATAGTCCTAATTTCTTTCTAAACCAGGGGCATGCTTAGAGCAGCCCCAGGTGCTTTTCTCCAATAGTTCACTTCAAAGGATGATGGTACACTCCCCTACCTCTAGATCTAACTGATCGAGGCAACCCTCTCTATTCAATGAGATGTTGATTGGAACTCAAAGAGTATTTGGGATGGATAATGGCTTCCCGATTTGGAAAACAGAGGGATTATCCACCTTTTGCAGTAGAGACAGAATAGATATGATGGAGATCTTCTTAGCCTTTCAGATGTTAATCCTTTCCTTCATTTAATAATGTTGTCGATGCAAACAGAATTAGGAGACATTTATGTGCACGAATCACTGTATAAAGAAGGAAAACAAAAAGTGCCTCGTAAGTGTATATAAAATAGAATAATCCTGCATACAGATATGGTTGCAAAAAGATCGAGTTTTCCCAAGTTCGAGTTATTCCAAAACAATAATTATTTGCATACACTGCTAACTATCCACCATTATTAAAAGAAATGAGCAGTAGTTTTGTACATATTTTCTTTCTTTTATTACCTAATTATAGCTAAACTGTTTCTTAATCAGACAAAAGTTAAATATTCTTAATATGTTTTTAGCCAGCAGATGGAGCTTTAGGTTGTTTTGCTTTTGTGCCTTGTAAAAAAAACTTGTGTTTGCAAACTTCACAGTAATTCAACTAATGTTACATTTCCAAGTAAATAAGTCAGAGTAGTAGCTTATTTTGTTGTCTTCCAATGCTTCCCTCTGAGATTACAGAGAGATTGCGCCTGAAAACAGAAACCCAAAACACAAAATACATAATACATATTTATGTTATATAATATATATGTAATATAACATAAGTAGAGGGAGGATAATATAATCAATATAATCAAATTTACCTCAAACATTAGAGTTCCACTTTAAAATGATAAAGTGGTTTTACTTTATAAACTAAACAAAACAAAAAGTAAGGACATGCATACAGTACATTGTCTGATAGACTTTTTGCATGCATTAATATGATTTCACCTTAACACCTATGACATAGCGCTTAGTAGATTCTGTTTGGCTTAATAATCAGAAATTTTAATTATGCATATTCATTGTCATTCAAAATCATTCTTACCCAATCTGCATTAAAACAAATTGTGGGTCTATGAGTCTTACCCAAACCAGTACTGAGACCTTTAGGGCCCATTTATATCTATGCTGTGTATCAAGGCACATTAGTTAACACACCGTGGGGATCATTTACTAAGATTCCTGGGAAGTATTGGGAGCTCTACATGTAATAGCTCCCATTTCAGGCAATTAAGAGTTCAACTAGGCCAGTGATTCTCAACCTGGGGGTCGGGACCCCCTCAGGGGTCAAATGAGGATTTGCCAGGGCTCACCAAATCCTGGGCTGTTCCTGAATCCCGCACCGCTCTCCCAACCTTTTTGCAGCCGCCCAGCAGGGCTGTCCCTGGAGCCTGTGGTAGCCCAGCTGGGCTGTTCCTGGAGCCCACGGCCTCCCATTCAGCCTCTTTGCAGCCGTCCGATCAGTTAACGCCATGGCTGGGGACAGAGACTAGAGGTCTGATGACTGGTGAGGAATGTGAAGTGGGAGGGGCTGGAGGAGACCATATCTCCTGATTTTGGCATAGGTGTCACTGCTATGAGACACCACAAAGCCAGAGACACAGTGAAGCCAGAGACACGGTGAGTAACACTACCTGTGATTATAGTTGCCATTAAAAGTCCCCACTAAGTTGGCTGATCAGAACTCCCCGCCAGCACTGCCACTCATCCCAACTCCCCGCCAGCACTGTCCCTCATCCCATTACCCCCACCAAGGAGTAAGAGAAGGAATAAAAATAGAGAATACAAGGAAGGGAGAGGAAAAGAGAGGGAGGAACAATCAAGGGGTCACAGCACTAGAAAGTTTGAGAACCAACCGAACTAGGCGAACGCGCAAATGAAAAATCGCGCTATTAGAACATGCCTTAGTAAATTAGGAAACAGCGCTAATCAGCGATTCTGCAGAGCTGCAAGTGCCAATTGCTACCATTATTCTATAGCACTGCACTGCAACCATGATCCATGTATGTCAAGAAAACATTTTTACGTGAGATGTGCTCTACCTCGTGTGCATCTATTGATGTATATTGCAATTAGTATTCCTAGTTTATTTTCTTCTTTTGCTAATGAATGCAGTTATGAATGAGTATTGCAGAGTAATGTCTGCTATTCTGTAAAGCTACATGTATTAAACATTTACAGTTACATATATGTTGTACATTATTTTTTTTTCATGTTATTTTTTATATTTAGGTGGCTATAAAGCAGTATTTATGTTCATTCTTTAATCGTACTACACTATTATGCAAGTCTCAGCATAGTTAGCACAAATGCTTGGTGGTCAGCTCACATATCTCCAAAGCGCTCAAGTTATGAGTTCAAATTCCAGCCAACCCACCACTCATCTAAAGCAGCTTGTTTTTCCAGTGCATAAGCAAATTAAAATAAACAAATAAAAAAATGTAAACTGCACATTAACTAGTGTGATGTCTGGAATTCCACACCATAATATTATTGAATACTTACATACCATTGCATGCATTTGAAGAGTTAATATAATAGAATCAGCCAAACTAAAGTGCATTGGCATTTGCCTATTTTCAGCATGTGCTGCTGAGTCCAATGCAATATTTTAGTAGGTGGTACCCTCTGTGGGCTTTGAACCCATGAGTCCTGCAAGGCCTGAGTTTTTCAAGTAACACTTGAGTAACACTAACCACTAGCCTATTGGGCTGCACACTACCATTTGTGGAAAATACATTTACTAGTGTTTGATGTTGTTAATTCTATACAATAATGTTTTGCAAATGAGCCATTAATATTATGGAAACAACCATGCTCATGCTGATGTCCCATTTCCACATGGGAGGGGGCCAGCATCTGGGGCCCCCTTGTTAAAGGGGGCTTCCAGATTCTGATAAGCACCCCAACAACCACTGGCCAGGGTTGTCGGGAAGAGGCCCTTGTTCCCTTCAACATGGGGACAAGGTGCTTTGGGGGGCATATTTGGAGTATATTTACTCCAATTCACACTCATTCCTAAAAACACATAAAAGATTGATAATAGCAACTTCACTCTCTTAACCCCTACTACTGACTGACACACTGCCACAATATCATCCATGTATCCCAGACACTTTACTTGCCTCCCTCTACTTCCTGGCACCAAAAACTCCTCACCAATTTATCCCCCTGTGTGAGTTTTAACAAAGGATTTATAAAATAAATAAACAAAATAGGGGACAAGGGACACCCTTGCCTCACCCCAGATTTCACAGGGAGAAAACTACCTCACCTCCCATTCACTAAAATCTTACTCCCAATGCCACTATATAACCCCTTTAATACTTTAATATCCAGAATCTGCAGCACTTCTCTCCTTGCTCCAGATGCTTCATTTGCGCTTGGAACATAATTTTAACTAAGACATTTTAATCCTTTCCCTAGTATGTTCTATTTCTTCAGACACGTCAAAGCTAGGGATGAGCTTCGTGTTCGAGTCGAACGCATGTTCGACTCGAACATCGGTCGTTCGTGCGTTCGCCGAATTCCGAACGTTTGGGCCGTTCGCGGCAAAATTTGTGTGGCCCACAATGCACTGCGATGGCGCAATGCATTGCTGTCTCACGATTGGCCAAGCATGCACTGTGACCCCGCATGCTTGGCCAATCGCAGCGCCAGCAGCGAGGAGAGCCATGGTTGGCCACAGGCACCCTGCCTGTGGCCAATCATAGCTCAGGCTGTGTAGTGCACGCCCCACACTATATAAGGCCGCCATTAAGGCGGCCTCGTGCAGTGTGTTGGCGTCTGAAGCAGTGGGTGTTCTGTGTACCTTCAACACAGTTACACACCAATCGTTTTTGGCTGATTTACTATCTTGCTCTTGTGTAGTGGTTACTGTCTGTGCCCTGACCGCAGTATACACCACTATATTCACCTCACCTATATAGCTAGTGATCTAGCTTTAATAATAGAGCTTGCAGTCAGTAGTGTTAGTGCGTGCTGTCTGCGTGCTCTGTACCCAGTACATACCACTATATACACCTACATAGCTGTTCTCTATTTGAGCCCGATTGTCATCTGCAGGAGTTATTGGAAGTTGTGTGTGCTTCCAGCACAGCACAGTATACATCTGTATATACCCCTTTAACTCTGCTGTTTTCTGGTTATTGTCTGCGTGCCCTGACCGCAGTATACACCGTGATATTCACCTCACCTATATAGCTAGTGGTCCATCTTTAACAATAGAGCTTGCAGTCAGTAGTGTCACTCAGGAGATAGTGCGTGCTGTGTGCGTGCTCTGTACCCAGTACATACCGCTATAATCCACCTACATAGCTGTTCTCTATTTGGGCCCGATTGTCATCTGCAGGAGTTATTGGAAGTTGTGTGTGCTTCCAGCACAGCACAGTATACATCTGTATATACCCCTTTAACTCTGCTGTTTTCTGGTTATTGTCTGCGTGCCCTGACCGCAGTATACACCGTGATATTCACCTCACCTATATAGCTAGTGGTCCATCTTTAACAATAGAGCTTGCAGTCAGTAGTGTCACTCAGGAGATAGTGCGTGCTGTGTGCGTGCTCTGTACCCAGTACATACCGCTATAATCCACCTACATAGCTGTTCTCTATTTGGGCCCGATTGTCATCTGCAGGAGTTATTGGAAGTTGTGTGTGCTTCCAGCACAGCACAGTATACATCTGTATATACCCCTTTAACTCTGCTGTTTTCTGGTTATTGTCTGCGTGCCCTGACCGCAGTATACACCGTGATATTCACCTCACCTATATAGCTAGTGGTCCATCTTTAACAATAGAGCTTGCAGTCAGTAGTGTCACTCAGGAGATAGTGCGTGCTGTGTGCGTGCTCTGTACCCAGTACATACCGCTATAATCCACCTACATAGCTGTTCTCTATTTGGGCCCGATTGTCATCTGCAGGAGTTATTGGAAGTTGTGTGTGCTTCCAGCACAGCACAGTATACATCTGTATATACCCCTTTAACTCTGCTGTTTTCTGGTTATTGTCTGCGTGCCCTGACCGCAGTATACACCGTGATATTCACCTCACCTATATAGCTAGTGGTCCATCTTTAACAATAGAGCTTGCAGTCAGTAGTGTCACTCAGGAGATAGTGCGTGCTGTGTGCGTGCTCTGTACCCAGTACATACCGCTATAATCCACCTACATAGCTGTTCTCTATTTGGGCCCGATTGTCATCTGCAGGAGTTATTGGAAGTTGTGTGTGCTTCCAGCACAGCACAGTATACATCTGTATATACCCCTTTAACTCTGCTGTTTTCTGGTTATTGTCTGCGTGCCCTGACCGCAGTATACACCGTGATATTCACCTCACCTACAGTGGTGTGAAAAAGTGTTTGCCCCCTTTCTCATTTCCTGTTCCTTTGCATGTTTGTCACACTTAAGTGTTTTCGGAAACATCAAACCAATTTAAACAATAGTCAAGGACAACACAAGTAAACACAAAATGCAATTTGTAAATGAAGGTGTTTATTATTAAAGGTGAAAAAAAATCCAAACCATCATGGCCCTGTGTGAAAAAGTGATTGCCCCCCTTGTTAAAACATACTATAACTGTGGTTGTCCACACCTGAGTTCAATTTCTCTAGCCACACCCAGGCCTGATTATTGCCACACCTGTTCACAATCAAGGCATCACTTAAATAGGAGCTGCTTGACACAGTAAGGTCCACCAGAAGATCCTTAAAAGCTACACATCATGCCCAGACCCAAAGAAATTCAGGAACAATTGAGAAAGAAAGTAATTGAGATCTATCAGTCTGGAAACGGTTATAAAGCCATTTCCAAAGCTTTGGGAATCCAGCGAACCACAGTGAGAGCCATTATCCACAAATGGCGAACACATGGAACAGTGGTGAACCTTCCCAGGAGTGGCCGGCCGCCCAAAATTACCCCAAGAGCGCAGCGACGACTCATCCAAGAGGTCACAAAAGACCCCACAACAACGTCCAAGGAACTGCAGGCCTCACTTGCCTCAGTTAAGGTCAGCGTTCATGCCTCCACCATCAGGAAAAGACTGGGCAAAAATGGCCTGCATGGCAGAGTTCCAAGGAGAAAACCACTGCTGAGCAAAAAGAACATCAAAGCTCGTCTCAATTTCTCCACAACACATCTTGATGATCCCCAAGACTTTTGGGACAACATTCTGTGGACCGATGAGACAAAAGTGGAACTCTTTGGAAGGTGTGTGTCCAAGTATATCTGGCGTAGAAGGAACACTGCATTTCATAAAAAGAACATTATACCAACAGTAAAATATGGTGGTGGTAGTGTGATGGTCTGGGGCTGTTTTGCTGCTTCAGGACCTGGAAGACTTGCCGTGATAAAAGGAACTATGAATTCTGCTGTCTACCAAGAGATCCTGAAGGAGAATGTCCGACCATCTGTTCGTGTACTCAAGCTGAAACGAACTTGGGTTCTGCAGCAGGACAATGATCCTAAACACACCAGCAAGTCCACCACCGAATGGCTGAAGAAAAACAAAATGAAGACTTTGGAGTGGCCTAGCCAAAGTCCTGACCTGAATCCTATTGAGATGTTGTGGTATGACCTTAAAAAGGCGTTCATGCTCGAAAGCCCTCTAATGTAACTGAATTAGGACAATTCTGCAAAGATGAGTGGGCCAAAATTCCTCCAGGACGCTGTAAAAGCCTCATTGCACGTTATCGCAAACGCTTGGTTGCAGTTGTTGCTGCTAAGGGTGGCCCAACCAGTTATTAGGTTTAGGGGGCAATCACTTTTTCACGCAGGGCCATGATGGTTTGGATTTTTTTTCACTTTTAATAATAAACACCTTCATTTACAAATTGCATTTCGTGTTTACTTGTGTTGTCCTCGACTATTGTTTAAATTGGTTTGATGTTCCGAAACACTTAAGTGTGACAAACATGCAAAGGAACAGGAAATGAGGAAGGGGGCAAACACTTTTTCACACCACTGTATATAGCTAGTGGTCCATCTTTAACAATAGAGCTTGCAGTCAGTAGTGTCACTCAGGAGATAGTGCGTGCTGTGTGCGTGCTCTGTACCCAGTACATACCGCTATAATCCAGCTACATAGCTGTTCTCTATTTGGGCCCGATTGTCATCTGCAGGAGTTATTGGAAGTTGTGTGTGCTTCCAGCACAGCACAGTATACATCTGTATATACCCCTTTAACTCTACTGTTTTCTGGTTATTGTCTGCGTGCCCTGACCGCAGTATACACCGTGATATTCACCTCACCTATATAGCTAGTGGTCCATCTTTAACAATAGCGCTTGCAGTCAGTAGTGTCACTCAGGAGATAGTGTGTGCTGTGTGCGTGCTCTGTACCCAGTACATACCGCTATAATCCACCTACATAGCTGTTCTCTATTTGGGCCCGATTGTCATCTGCAGGAGTTATTGGAAGTTGTGTGTGCTTCCAGCACAGCACAGTATACATCTGTATATACCCCTTTAACTCTGCTGTTTTCTGGTTATTGTCTGCGTGCCCTGACCGCAGTATACACCGTGATATTCACCTCACCTATATAGCTAGTGGTCCATCTTTAACAATAGCGCTTGCAGTCAGTAGTGTCACTCAGGAGATAGTGCGTGCTGTGTGCGTGCTCTGTACCCAGTACATACCGCTATAATCCACCTACATAGCTGTTCTCTATTTGGGCCCGATTGTCATCTGCAGGAGTTATTGGAAGTTGTGTGTGCTTTCAGCACAGCACAGTATACATCTGTATATACCCCTTTAACTCTGCTGTTCTATAAAAAAGGCATCTGCAGGAGTTAGTGGGTGTTGTGTGCCTCCAGCACAATATAAACTACCCAACTACTGTTTTACCCAACTCCCTTCAGGCCATTACCATGTCTGAAAGGCCAGCAAGGAGAGGCAGACAGGCGCAAGCCGATAAAAGAGGGCAAGCAGGCTCTGTGTCTAGAGACAACAGTGCTGGTCGTGGACGCGGTGCATTGTCATCAGCACGTGGCCATGGGACATGCTTGTCCTTCTTTTCTGCAGCTGGACATGTTGAACCGCAACATGCCAACGACTTGGTAGAGTGGATGACCAAGCCCTCTTCATCCTCCTCATCCTCTCTCACCCAGTCTCAGGGTAGTAGAAAAGCAGCTGCCAACACATCGTCGTCCCTCCTCTCAATGTCATCATCAGTGACTCCTTCCCTAGACCCACCACGTCCTCCTGAGGAGTCTCCTGAACTCTTTGAGCACAGTGTTGGGTACATGCTCCAGGAGGATGCCCAGTGTTTGGTGGGCTCTGATGATGACACTCAGCTAGAGGAAGGCAGTAGCGTGAGCGCAGAGAGAGAGGATGCTCAAGAAGCACAGCAATCTGGCAGTCATGTTCCACAAGCTGCAGCATACTGCCAGGTTTGCTATAGCGATGAAGAGGGAGGGGATGATGAGGGCACTGACTCCACGTGGGTGCCTGGAAGGAGGGAGGAGGAGGAGGAGGAGGCACATGTCCAACGAGGCAGGATGCCCTCCGGGGGCCAGCTTAGGGGCAGCACACCGACTGAATCACACCGCAGAGCTCCGCCTGCGCAGAGCGCTTCCTCTGCGCGTTATTCTAAAAGTTCTTTGGTGTGGGCCTTTTTTGAGACGAGTGCATCAGATCGCACCGCTGCTATTTGCAACATATGTCTCAAGCGTATCTCACGTGGCCAAAACATCAGCCGCTTGGGCACCACATGCTTGACCAGACATATGTTGACCTGCCATGCAGCTCGTTGGCAAGCATACCTCAAAGACCCACACCAAAGAACAAAGCGGACCTCTCCTTGCTCCTCATCAGCTGGCATCTCCAACCCCACTAGACCTTCAGTCCTCTCTGAAACCTGCTCTGAGAGGAATGAAGGTGTAGAATTAGGTGTGTCACAGCCAAGTGCTTCCGGGAACTCTGCTAGTGGTACATCCACGTCCGATTATAGCAGGCAAATGTCCCTGCCCCAGCTGCTGGACCGGCGGAAGAAATTTACTCCCAGCCATCCACATGCCCAGCGGTTGAATGCTAGCTTGGCTAAATTGCTAGCACTTCAACTGCTGCCTTTTCAGTTGGTAGACTCGGCCCCCTTCCGTGAGTTTGTACAATGTGCGGTTCCTCAGTGGCAGGTCCCCAAACGCCACTTTTTCTCACGGAAGGCGATTCCGGCTCTCTACCGGCATGTGGAAGGCAATGTCCTTGCCTCGCTGGACAGGGCGGTCAGCGGTAAGGTGCATATTACCGCTGACTCATGGTCCAGCAGGCATGGACAGGGACGTTACCTGTCTTTCACGGCCCATTGGGTCACTCTTCTGGCTGCTGGGAAGGATGCAGGACAAGGTGCAGTAGTGTTGGAGGTTGTTCCGCCACCACGCCTCCAAAATGCTACTATTGGTTGTGACACACCTCTCTCCTCCACCCCCTCCTCTTCTTCTTCCTCCATGGCCTCTTCCAGTGCTCTGTCCTCAGAACCAGCGGTGCTCCGTAGGCGTTGCAGGGGCTACGCAAGTACGCAGGCAAAACGATGCCATGCCGTGCTTGCGCTGGTTTGTTTGGGGGACAGGAGCCACACTGGGGCGGATGTTTTGTCAGCTCTGCAGGGGCAGGCCGAGAGGTGGTTGACGCCACGCCAGCTTAAGCCAGGAATGGTGGTTTGCGACAATGGCACCAACCTCCTCTCCGCCCTCCGACAGGGACAACTGACCCATGTGCCCTGTGTAGCTCACGTCCTTAACCTGGTGGTGCAGCGGTTCTTGGGCAGGTACCCCGGCTTACAGGATGTCCTGAAACAGGCCAGGAGAGTCTGTGTGCATTTCCGCCGATCATTTAATGCCTGTGCTCGGCTGGCTGAGCTCCAAAAGCAGTTGAACCTGCCCAAGAACCGCCTTATATGTGACATGCCCACCAGATGGAACTCAACATTGGCCATGCTGCAGCGGCTGCACACGCAACAGAGGGCCATCAATGAGTACCGGTGCGACTACGGCACCAGGACAGGGTCAGGGGAGCTTGGTTTTTTCTCACCACGCCAGTGGGGCATGATCAGGGATGCATGCACTGTCCTGTCACCATTTGAGGAGGCCACAAGGATGGTGAGCAGTGACAGTGCATGCATCAGTGACACTGTACCTCTTGTCCACCTCTTGGAGCATACGCTGCGTGGAATAATGGACAGGGCACTTGAGGCAGAACAGAGGCAGGAAGAGGAGGACTTCCTTGCCTCTCAAGGCCCCCTTTATCCAGACAGTGTTCCTGCTGTGCCACCCATCACACAGGAAGAGGGTGAGGAGGAGGAAGAGGAGGAGGAGGATGATTGTGTCAGCATGGAGGTGGAGGCTGGCACTCAGCATCATCAGCAGCAGTCTTATAGGGTTGATTTACAGTCCCAAGAAACACGTGGACTTGTACGTGGCTGGGAGGAGGTAGCTGCGGATCATGTTGTCCTTAGTGACCCAGAGGACTCCGGACCGAATGCCTCAGCTAACCTACGCTGCATGGCCTCCCTGATCCTGCAAAGCCTGCGGAAGGATCCTCGTATTCTTCGGATCAAGGAGAGGGACCATTACTGGCTGGCCACTCTCCTTGATCCACGGTACAAGGGTAAGGTTGCCGACCTTATCTTGCCATCGCAGAGGGAGCAGAGGATGAGACATCTCCGGGAGGCCTTGCAGAAAGCTCTGTGCAACGCGTTCCCAGAGACTGGGAGGTCACAAACTCCTGGTCCTGGAAAACGTGTTGCTGAGGCATCAGTCAGAAGGAGCGGTGGAGAAGGTGGCCGTCTGACTGATGCTTTCAGACAATTTTTTAGTCCGCAGCCCCAAGGTATGATTGGTTCCAGCACCCATCGCCAGCGTCTAATTTACATGGTGCAGGAATACCTAGGGGCAAGGTCAGACTTGGACACCTTTCCCACTGAAAATCCTCTGGCTTACTGGGTCTTGAGGATGGATCACTGGCCAGAGCTTGCACAGTATGCAGTTGAGCTACTGGCCTGTCCTGCATCCAGCGTTCTTTCGAAACGCACCTTCAGTGCTGCTGGTGGCTTCGTTACCGATCACAGGGTGCGCCTGTCCACCGAATCAGTTGATCGACTGACCTTCATCAAGATGAATCAGTCTTGGATCACCCAGAGCTACCAAGCACCTGAAGCTGATGTAACCGAATAATTTTTTTTGAAATACCACATCCCTTCAAGACTGCCTATGCTGATGCTGAGTGACTGTCCTGTTATGTTGATTGTCTATCCTCTTCCTCCTCCGCTGATATGTTGGAAGAACATTTTTGGTTCTGGGTGATGCCAGCAGCCCAATTTTTCTGCCCCTGTTTAACAGGGGCGTTTAAGTACAATTTTTGATGCAATGCTTTGCAGCAGGGCTAATTCCTGCAATAAAACTACAGTATATGGCAGAGGTTGCAGTGTGATGGCACCAGTGCCTAAGGCCCAATTTTTCTGCCCCTGTTTAACAGGGGCGTTTAAGTACAATTTTTGATGCAATGCTTTGCAGCAGGGCTAATTCCTGCAATAAAACTACAGTATATGGCAGAGGTTGCAGTGTGATGGCACCAGTGCCTAAGGCCCAATTTTTCTGCCCCTGTTTAACAGGGGCGTTTAAGTACAATTTTTGATGCAATGCTTTGCAGCAGGGCTAATTCCTGCAATAAAACTACAGTATATGGCAGAGGTTGCAGTGTGATGGCACCAGTGCCTAAGGCCCAATTTTTCTGCCCCTGTTTAACAGGGACATGTAATTACAATTCTTGATATAATATTTCACAGGAAGGCCCCTTCCTGTGCCCTCCCAGAGTAACGGTGAGGACTTATAGTGTTGTGGCACCAGCACCACAACCACCAAAGGTCAATTTTTCTACCACTGTTCAACAATGGCATGTAATTACAATTCTTGATATAATCGTTCACAGCAGGGCGCTCCAGCGCCCACCAAGAGTCACTTTGAGGGCTTACAATGTTGTGGCAAAACCAACACCTTGTTCCGCCATTTCTGCAGAGCATATAGGGCAGGCCCCTACTTTCAAACATCCAATTTACAAACATCTCCTACTTTCAAATGGAAGGAGACAACAGCAAGTGAGATGAAAAAAGATGGACGACAAAACAAATTATACAGGGGTGATAACCCTTCCCTATGTTTTCCAAAAAGCTTAAAAATAGTTTTTTTGACTGGAGCTACACTTTAAAAATTTACCAGTTGAAAATTACAAACAGATTCAACTTAACACAACAAACCTACACAGTCCCTGTCTTGTTTGCACCACCTGTATACTGCTGTTCTGAGTATATAGGGCCTGGGGGCCACACACATTTCCTTTTTTTAATATGGGTACGGGGTTCCCCTTAATATGCGTACAAGACCCAAATAGGCTGGTAATGGGCAGGGAGGGCTACCCATGCCATTTTTCTGAATGATTTTCAACCATATTGCAGGAACCAGATATAACATTAAAACCGCAAGCAGTTTTAAATGGTGTTATTTCCGTTTAATGTCATTTTGTGCAGGGACTGTTCTAAACACGGGAAACACGTGGCACTTCACAGGCATACTACAGACACCCCCCAGGCACCATATTTAAAGGAATATTTCATTTTTTTTTTTACTTTAATCGTCATTAAAATCAGTGTTCCCGCCAAAACGGCCGCTTTTAAAACTTTTTATTGCATTGACCCATGTCCCCTGAGGCAGGAGTCAGGTCCCCAAACCCTTTTTTAGGACAGTATCTTGCATATCAGCCGTTAAAATTAGCACTTTCCATTTCGAACGTTCGAGTCCCATAGACTTCAATGGGGTTCTAACGTTCGTTACGAACGCGGGGTCCGTTCGAAAGTTCTGGTGCGAACCGAACCGGGGGTGTTCGGCTCATCCCTAGTCAAAGCCCAGATTCCAAAAGGCATACAGTGTAGCCAGTCTAGATTGTATTCCCACATATCTCCTCCTCTCACTATAAACTCTTTAATTACTCTTTTTTTAAGAATTTAGTCTTTTTCTTTACACAATCCCACCACCCCAAAATATCACTAAACTAAATTTTCCTCTAGACCCACCCACCATATAGCCTATAGAAATGGGCCTCGACCTGCTCATCTTAGATAATAAGTTAGATAATAAGTTATTCACTCTCCATACCCCCCTTCCCAAATTTTATATTATTTTGAATACATAAATCCACATGGTCAGAGAAAAACACTGCTCCATGCTTTCCCGCCAAACACTCTACCAACTCTGAAAATAGGCATAGGTCTATTCTGGACTTATTTATATTTATATAGATATGGTTTATATCTAATTTGGTTTCGGCTACCCCCACTCTATCTTTAACAAAATGAATCATGGTAAAATCTCCCATAATCACACTGGGTATCCTCCCAACTGTATGTAGCTTCAACACTTCAAACAAATCTAATCGCTCCTATCTACTCATGAGAGCGTATAAATTAAATAATCTCAACTTCTGATTAAATAATACTAAAGTAACCATCAGCAATCTCCCCCTTACCAAATCAACATGTCACGTGATACGGACATTTCAATTAGCCACCCCCAGCATTCCTATTATCACCACATACTGACCAGACATAATCTACCACCCAGGAGTCTTGGGTGGCTGCTTAAAGTAGCATTCCTGCAGGCAGACGATATCATGCCTCATTTATTTTTAAGTCTTCAAAAATAGCCTCTTGCCTGGCGAAGTCCTGAAACCCCTCACATTGAGGGATACAAGCCTAATGTTCATTCTTCCGCAGAGAATACTACTTCCCTCCAGTTTCATCACTTGCTCCTAAGAATTGCTATATGTTCCTCAGTATCGCACTGCTCTCACCATCCAGATGTTCTATGCCAGGCGATGGACTAGCCGGCCGAAAAATCTCTGGTGTCCCAGGGCTTGCTATTGGGGACTCAATCCCAGCCCCCAATGTTCCCAGTACTTCAAATGAGTTGCGCATTTCCAACACAGGAGCTGCCTTTATCTTCTTTTTGGCTCTCTTGTGTTTGGGACTATCCATCACATCTGCTTTTGTTTTAGCCCCAACTATCTCCATTAGATCTTCCTCCACATCTTCCTGCTCCTCTGGTTCCCACTGCAATATAGCCTTCTCTCACCCACAAGGGGCTCTCCTTCCTTCCCCATCTCAGCTATGACTTCAGAAAGCACTAGCCCACCACTACCACCCGCCGTTACTGCTTCTTCCTCAATATCCAAATGCGCTTCCTCCTCCTCAGCCACCACCTCCTCTTCTGGCTTCTCGGGGGGAGTCAGACAGCACCTGTGTGGATACTGGCCAGCCCTTCTCATAAGTACGCTTAACAGGGTCTGCATACGAGACATGGGCCTTCGCGACCCGCTCTGACAGTTTTTGACTATGTGGTAACGCTTCACTCAAACATCACAGGCGCTCTTCACCAGACAGGTTCCTGCCTCATGTCCCTCCTCACCACAATTCTGGCACTTTTTCTGGACATTACAGTTCTCTTTAGTGTGGCCAAATATGAAGCATTCCCTGCCGTATGCAGGCTGTCCTTGGTAAAACAGGAATCCTCTATTACCTGCCACTGAAAAAATAGCCAGTGGTGACATACTCCACCAATCCCCTGTGGGTCCACTTTTAATTTGACAAAAAATTTCAGTTTACAGTTAAATATTCCGAAACAGAGGAACAGTACCTTCTCAAGAAAGCCACAATATGAACAATGTCTGTGTAAGGGTAAAAGAGATGACCCACCAAAGGCTTCTCCTCCATAGTATATAGCAGATCAATCCTGAAGGACCTAATAAGCTCATTACTTTTTTTCTCCAGTTGCCTGTATTTCTTTCTCCAGTTCCCTGTATTTCTTTCTCCAGTTCCCTGTATTTCTTACTTCATTCTATCAAAAGTTACTATGAATAAATGAGACATCATAGTACCTTGGTTCTGCATGATCTTGAATCTAAAAGATATGGCATATCTCTACTCCAATGGTCTTCAACAGCAGTTCCCCCACAAGGTAATCCAAATTCGCCTTCCAAATATAATCAGGCCAGACCTAAAAACGCAGGGTATTCTAAATACTGTCTCTCTCCATCTTCCTCTCCATGAGCTGATCGTAACTCCACTCCTTTCGGCAGTCTTAAGCCTTATTGCAATCTACATATTGCAAATAAAGATTCAGGCCTGTTCTTAGGCCAAACACCCACCACAAATGTAGGCCTCTAAATAACATAGTTAAGTTTGCTAGCATACCCACCTAGACCCAACCAGTAAAGGACACACCCACCAGTGTAATCGTTTCTGTCTCTTCATGTATGCCTCAAGTGCTCACACCTGTTCATCAGGAATACACACTCTTTACAAATGAAAGAATGCATCAGCATAGATATCTGTGCAGGATAAACTTCAAAATAACAAATGTCCATGGCTCTGGCCATGATCAGTGATCCCAAAAAAACTACAAATTAAACTTGTACGTTGTTAGGCAAGTGGAGGGTACAAAACAGGAAATGGCAACTTTGTGAGGGCTTCATTGCACAAATTGGTGACAAAGTGCATTCATCATTAATCATCAGCATCAATATTAAAATATGTGTGCAGGATCACACCAGACTTATACATCCATATCTGACCCAAAATACCACAGTTCTAGATTTGGTGCAAACCCACACTTGCTTGATTTATAATGTTATTTTTTGGGGTTCCATTATGTAAAACTCATCAAAAATGTAATCACTGGTGAAAAAGAAACTTTAACACTACAACAGAGGAAGAATATGCAAACCTCTAGCCAGGTAGCAGGATTGGGATTTGAACCAAGAACATTAGTGCTACTAGGCCAACCAGTTAGCCACTGTGCTGACACATGTATGTAGGCTTTATTTCTGTGATGGGAAACAGTTCTAAGTCCCAGGGGTGCAAGAAGTTAATCAATACAGATGTACTGTGGAAGGTCAGAGAGCCATTGAACAACCTGTTTCTGGCATATGCCATATGTTTTGAAGGTTGGTTATGGCTGATTACTGTCAGCATGCTGAGAGATAAACAGCTGTCATTTTGTGGGTTTAGGGTTTGTAAGATGCCGTAATTAGTGCTGGTGGGAAAATGTAAAAGGCTGATTATAGTCCTGGCCCATGGAAAACATATGACACGATTTTCAATGATGGTGGAACCCTCCAACACATAAATACTACATTTAGACAAAATTTATGTAAGGACCTGAGTCAGGAGCTATGTTTAACAACATAGGGAGAAGAGACAAGTTCTCTACGTTACGTGGCATGTTTGGGATCCAAAACACTGCTAACCGTCAATGTGCTGCCACATGTGAAATCCTCCTACACATAAATATTGCATTTCCTTGGACATATTGGTGGTGGAATTACATTAGTCAGGAGTTCTTCTTCTTCATTTATTCTGTGATATTTGGCAGTTCTTGGTGTGTGAGTGTAGAGTAATGATGTTACCCTCTGAATTTTGGCAATTACGTTTTTTTTCTGATGTTGGTACATATACCAAATTTTTGGGCTCAAATTATGATCTTGGAAATACTAAACAACACACAGAATTGTGACTCATTTTAAATTTGCATCAGCATAGGTATTGTTTGTGGTTTGTAAAGACACCTCTGTGAGTTTGGATAAAGATTTTTGTTAGAGGGACAGCAACAAGTGAGAAAAATATTTCCTGATGGCTCCATGTCAGCACAGCAGGGTATAGGCTCTGCCCCCCATGCCTCCAGGACTTAACTCATATAAATTATTGAGCCCACCTACAGCCTCAGCATTCTTCTTTTTTCCTCCTATGCACAGGACCTAGGTGTGTTGCTCTACTTTGCTGGTCTAAATGAATGGCTGTCCGTTCATGCGTGGATTAGACTGTACGCAGTCCCTGGTCTCCCTGGTGTCTCGGCTAAATGACCCATAATCCAGGGAGCCCTGCTGCTGGTCTTCGTATGAGTCTTGCTTATATATGATTATATGCTCTGGCAATGACCAGTCTAATAGCCTTCCCAGGCAAATAAGCCTCTTCAGACTCTCCAAAGAGGAAGATGTGTGAATTTTGCTGTGATGAGCAACCAGAGATGAGGATGGTGATACCTAACAGGTTGTGTTATTTATTAAACAAGTGGCCAATACACTCAAAGGAGTTATTCCCACTTGAATTCTCTGAAAAGAAGCAGTCTCACGGCTTTCCCAAGCAAAACATTCCTCTTCAGTCTCTAAGAGGAATATAAGGATGGGCATGACAGTATGTATCCATGACAGCATGTATACCACTGGCTCAAGCAGCCATGGATAATGATGACACCTAATAGGATGTCACATCCAATAAACACATTGTCAATACACTCTAAAGAAGTGGATACTGCTCACCCTTTGAAAGGGTTATCTGCTCTGGTGATGAGAAGCTGCCTAGCCATACCAGGTGAAACAGCTCATTTTCCGAATTTCCGGATGGACATGACAGCATAATTCTGCTTTTTTCAAGCAATCAAGAACAAGGATGATGACACCTAAAAGGTTGTCACATTCATTAAGCCTGTGGTCAATACACTCTAAAGGAATGGTTCCACTCACCCTGTGAAAGGGTTACTGAGCAGTCTCAAGCCTTCTCAGGCAAACAATCTGCTTCAGATTCTTCCAAAGAGAAGACAGACTAGCATGACTGCAAGAATGTTGCCCTGTTCAAGCACCCAAAAATAAAGATGACGATGACACCTAACCGATTGTTCTTCTTCCCAAATAGAGGTGAATGAATGTGATTCCTACTTTGTTCAGGCAGGCTGCGATTAAGATGATGGTGGCCAAGTTGTCAAAATTAAGCATAGGGTCAAGACACTCTAAAGGAATTGCTGAATTCATCTTCTGCAAGGGCCATCTATTCTGGCAATGTCCAGTCTTCTATTCAAGGCCTTCTCAAGCCAATCAATCCTCTTCAGTCTCTTCTGAACAGGAAGGATGACCTTTGTCCAGATTGGTAAGGTTGGTCAAATGCCTTTAAATAGAAATGAAGCTTTGGAAGTATTTGAAGTACCTCCAGAGGATAGTTTGACAATTATCTTATGTTGGATGGATCAAGGTCTACAAGATTGGAGTATGTTATCACAGCAGGATGTGAAAGTTATGCCCTTTTGAACTGAAAGATGTCCAGGGGTTGGGATCTGGTCAGTGTGTGTTGCTTGTGGGATTGGCCAAATACATGTCTTTACCATCAGAAGATGTTGTGGCCTTCAAGGACAAATGCTATTAGTGCATTTTTCTTGATCGTAGAAAGGTCAAGTCTAAATTTAATAGTGGACAGTTTTGCAAGATATATGTCTGCTGAGTTAAAGGAGACCGAAAAACTTGAGTCAGGTTCCATGCTCACTCTCACTCCAGAGAGGTTAGCTTCTGCATTTCTGGCTGGGAGTCCAGGAAAAACTGGGAAACTAACACAGTAAGTCAGTAAACAGTTCCATGTCAGGATGCTTTCTGTTATTTTGGGGTTGTGCCTCCCAAATACATGCCTTAGGGGCACATTGTGTACATAGGTACGGCTTTGGTGATTGACACGTGGTCCATTAAGGCAAGCATTTTAGGCCATATTGGGAGATCTTTCATCCTTCATGTCTCAGATTGAGCCATAAAAATCACCTCACTCCAGCAGCTCAGGTAGGCTCAGTTTAACTCTCGCTCCCATTCAAGTTGGGTTTCTGGACCAGTGGCCTAAACTGGTGGTTGAAGAAACAAAATCGTCTGCAATGTTCTGGGGTAAGCCTGTCCTGGTAAGGTTGGACAGCGCAACGGCTGTGGCCTACATCTGGAAACAAGACTCAGTCTCTCCCTTCTGAAGGAGGTTTCTCTAATTCTAGAATCTGCCAAAGTCAATCTTCTGCAGCTATCTGCGGCCTATGTGCCTGGTCAGAAGAATCTTCAGGCAAACTATTTGTCCAGGACAAGTCTGGACAACAATGAATGGTCCAGACTACTGCAAGTCTTTTGAGAACTAACAGAGCTTGGTATTTTTCTTCCAGAGGTAGACCACTTGCATGGGGGGTGGAGCATATACCCAGCTATGCTGCCATGGAGCTTGTCAGGAAAGCAAAATTGCGGTAAGTATTTGAATTAAATTTTTCGTTATTTTACCAAAACATGAAAACATTACAAATTCTATCAACATTTTTGCAACATGGTTGCAAGGACAATTTATTTGAGAGAAAGATACAATTAATTTCAACATTAAAAGTATTTATTTGGCGAAGTTACAATTGTACCATTATAATCAATGGTTGGAACTTGCAATTGGTTATATATCGCAAATTTTCACTCCCAAAAACACATTTTAGCCCAGCGCTAGTTTTGGTATTTATTATAGTGCCCTGTAAAAAAAGGTATGGGAGTTAAAATAAGAGTAGTTTGCTTGCATGAGCATGCTCAGTTGAGCTGACACATTGTTATAAAGAGTGTGGGAATTTATCTCTTCTCAGACGTTTAAGGATATTTCAGTGTATATGTCACTTTTTAAAGGAGTTTAAAAGCAGATTATCTTTTAACAATATACCTCATATTTAAGTACAATTTAGGCGATCATATATCATATGTAAATTCATTTTTGGGAGTATATTCCCCAGCGCTATAATGAATTCCATTTGGGCGCTAATTAGCATGACTTTGCGAGTATTTATTTGTGCGTGAAAGCATATTTGCACTATAGTAAATGACCCCCTTATGTCACATTTATTTGAATGGTCATCCTTATGCACCAAAACACACTAAGAAAAGGTGCATACATTCATTTTAGGAATGTATGGAAGAGTGTTATGGTGCATTGTAGTGCACACTGCAGAACAGGTGCATTGGCAAAGGTATGTTTGGGTGCTATTCAAAATAAATGGCACCACAGTGCACCAAAATGCATGATGTGTGTTACTGCAGCACAACTGTGTGAATCTGGCCTCAAGCAGACTGTACGGGGTGGGGGGGGGGTTAGACTGTGTGGAAGCTGTATATTAGAGATAACAACCTACAGTATATATATATATATATATATATATATATATATATATATATATATATATATATATATATATATATATATATATATATATATATATATATATGTATATTTATAAATCCAGCTTAAAGCTGTGTGTCAGATCTTGTTGATACTTCATTGGCTGGAACTTGTGAAGCATTTGAGATTTAGGGTCAGTGGCTGCTGGACTGAAAAATATAAATCACCTTCTTTAGCAGGGAGATGATTTTTAAAATTGTTTGGATGGCAATCAAGTGGTTTTAAAGTCAGATTGAGTTGCTGGAGCAAGGAAAAGGAACAGATTATCCTGTGGTGAACAATAGCAAGCTGGTAATTGGTTTCCAACTGGTCTGAACAATCTTTGATTCCAAGACGGAAAGGTTAGGGTTGTCTAATTGTGTCAATCATGAAACTGTCCCCACAGACTTCCACCCTCAGGGCATGGTAAGGTACCTGCTTCTATTAGATTATTGTATGCTTAGGCTTGGGGTTGATTGGGGGCTATTCACAAAAATGTGTAGATGTCATTTAAAAATTAAATAATCTCAGAGCAGCAGCAATCATACAGCTCCTTATTTTAGCAGAAGACCAAACAAAAGAGGTTTTTCATGCACCCAACATTTTTTGAAGATGAGGAAAACATCTCCTTGCCACCATAGCTAAGTCCCAACAACCTCTAGCTTTCATAATCAAGCTGTGTGATACCAGTGGGCAGAAGGTGACATAGCCACTGTTTATTGCTCCTTTTAAAAGACCTATAAAGCAGTAAGGTATTCTATGAGCTTTTTCAGCATAAAGAAAGTTTCTCTGCATACGGGACGGAAAGCCGGCGTGAGGAGGGAAGGAGGACGATCAGAAACCCAAAGGTACTGGCATCTTGAATCGATCAATGACCCCACATAGGGTTATATCTGCAGGCGATATTGGCCTTGCTACTGATAGGAGGTCCACTATATCTGGTAAGGGTTCCCATTATCTTTGGTGTGTACCCCAAAGAGAGGCCTATGCCTTGTTCCCTCGGTGGTGGTGGAATTTATCTTCAATCTTCATCTTCAGTGTGTTTTTTCTTTCTATTTCCACTTTGGAATTGGACTAATTTTTTAACATATGTGGACTTTATACAAGTTGTTTTATTCACGTTTTAGCACTATATGAATTTTTGATGTGGACTTATTGTAATCGAATTCCTATTCACTTACGCTGATCGATTTAGTTGTGTATTAATTATTGCTCACTTAATGTATGTTATTTTGTGGGGTTTTTTTGAGCGTAGATATCAATTTAATATAGCAATATTATTTGGAATACATTTTTCCTTTCACTAGCGCGACTATTTTCTTTTTACACATTTTCTTTTTACACATTTTCTTTTTACACATTTTCTTCTTGCATGGATATCGCATGTTTCTTGTGTCGCAGCTTTTTTTCACAGGAGTAATTATTTTTCACTAATGTGAAAAACAGTGCAGCGCTTAATGTATAACACGTGACTGAATGTAATGAAACAATAAATCAGAAAAACAACTTTCAAAGATGATGTTTCCAAAAAGTAAAACATCAATGATAAACAATACACATGTGCATATTGTGCAATAAACAAAAATGGGTTATTAAACCAAAAAAAAGGGGGTAAAGAAAACACTTATAGAAGGACAAAAAATATAATTATTTAAACTACAGCTTAGTGCTGTGAAGCACAAACTTGTGATTAAGTGAAAAAAACAAACAACAAAATTGAAAAACAAATCAAAACAAATCCCATGCTTTGGATAAATGAAGTGATTTACAACACCCCAAAAATGTGAAAATATAAGTTCATTAGATGGAACGTGAATGGAACTTTCTAGTTGAACGTGAATGAAACTTTAAAACTGGTCCCAGGTGTCACTGGTATAGGTGCTTGACCACGTAAATTCTTTCACTCTACAGTATAAGTAAATACTAAAGGCTTACCAGAACCACCTTTAGTGTGCGCAAATACGAACTCCCCAAGTGTTGGGATCGGACCAGATCGTTCCTCCGACGCTGCTCGTGTGAATGAATGGCTCGAATCACCTTTCCGGATAGGAAGGTAAAGAATGACCCACACCTTCGGGTGTTCCTTGAACGTCGTCCGTTCCGGTCCGTTCGAAAATTGTTGGCGTGCCACCAAATGGATGAAAAAGGAAAAAAGCGCCCAATCGCGTGATAAAGTCTAAAACATGTGTACTTTATTTTCCAACCAAATAGGCGTTGAAAGATACAAATGACTCAATGGAGTCGTATAAAATTGAACGAAAAAATTTGCTAGCAAAAATATAAAATAAAGCGGATAAAATTAGCACGAGGTGTAGACGTATCTACCCGACGATCGTTTCGTCACAGATTGACGTCATCAGGGGTACGCCCACACCCTCGTGCTTAAGGTTTAAATAGCCTATGGGTGAGGTAGGGAGCCCTGCCATAGGTGCAGACCAAAACGTCCGTGCTTAATGGGATTAACCCACAAATGACCAGTCCCTTCGGAATGGTTACCACACATAGAAAAGAGGAAAAAGGGGAAAAACGGTCAACGACCAGTTAATTCAAATAAAGTTTGAGTACCATCATAACTGAATGGTGGGACTCAAATATACAATAAACTAGTGAAAGTGACCACTGAAAAAAGCAAACAATGAGTTCTGTGATAAATCACCTTTGTTTGACAGATGGCCAAATACAATAATGGTGGCTGTCTCACTGTGTGTATGTCCCAAAAAAGGGTAACTTGGTTCAAAAGATATACGAAATGTATATGTATGCAATACATGCGTATAAATTACCATAAAAAAGAGAGAGGAGAATATCCATAATATTGAGGCGGGGGCCTAAACAGCATTAGCTGCCCACCATCACCCTTAGTCCAGTTAAAGAAATACATGAATGAGACATAACCAACAGGTTTAGAAAAAACATTACAATCACTCTATTATCATAAATATAGTTTACATAAAAATCATATAAACTACCTAGCAAGCATTGCTACAGAAATACAAATAATAGTAGTGAAAATGGTGTATGAGACCCAGACTGAATACAAAATCAGTACAAAAAAAGGAAAAAGGGAATATTAAATCAACTGTTGTTAATAAAACAATTAATGTCCCACTCGACATTGAGCCCCCCAGGGATATGTGTCCCTAATTTGTGGATCCAGTTAGTTTCTGCCCTGGAAATGGTGCGCTTAGCGTTACTGCCGCGCCAATGTGGGGTATATTTTTCTAAGGCCAGAAAGGTGGTGCCTCTTGGGTCCCGATTATGTTTAAGATCGTAATGTTTACTAACGTTGTGTTTGTCAAATCCTTTACAAATGTTAGTGATATGTTCCCCCAGGCGTATATGTAACATGCGTACTGTGCGTCCCACATACTCCAAACCACATGGACATCTAAGTAAGTACACAACGCACTTAGTGGTGCATGTGATGAATGTTCGTATGGGGTATGTGAGTCCATTGCTAGACGAGGTGAACTCAGTAAATCTCCTACCTCGTAGAGCATTTAGCCTACAAGCTCTACATTTCCCACAGGGGTAGAAGCCCTTCAAATCACCAAAAAAAGTGGGTCTAGTTGGGGGGTCGGGGACATTTGGAGCAATCATATTTCGCAAGTTAGTTGCACCCCTAAAGATCACATTTCGTCTATCAGGAAGTTCAGGGCCCAAGATTCGGTCATTTTTAATGACCGACCAATGTTTCTGTAAAATTATTTTCACAGCCCAATGCTGGCTGGAAAATGTTGTAAGTAAAGAAACTCCATAGTTGTCCATGTTATCAATCCTGGGTGGTCTCTCAGCTAACAATGTTTGACGTTCCCTACTGTTGACCTCCATTATGATGGAGTCAAGGGACTCACTGTTGTAACCTTTAGCTAGAAATCTCTCTTTTAAGATTAGTGCCTCCTTAAGAAAATCATCATTAAAAGTGCAATTGCGTTTTAAGCGAAGAAACTGGCCCTTGGGGACCGCTGAGAGCCATGACCTATGATGGCAGGAGTCAAGTGGAATATAGTCGTCTAGCAATGGACTCACATACCCCATACGAACATTCATCACATGCACCACTAAGTGCGTTGTGTACTTACTTAGATGTCCATGTGGTTTGGAGTATGTGGGACGCACAGTACGCATGTTACATATACGCCTGGGGGAACATATCACTAACATTTGTAAAGGATTTGACAAACACAACGTTAGTAAACATTACGATCTTAAACATAATCGGGACCCAAGAGGCACCACCTTTCTGGCCTTAGAAAAATATACCCCACATTGGCGCGGCAGTAACGCTAAGCGCACCATTTCCAGGGCAGAAACTAACTGGATCCACAAATTAGGGACACATATCCCTGGGGGGCTCAATGTCGAGTGGGACATTAATTGTTTTATTAACAACAGTTGATTTAATATTCCCTTTTTCCTTTTTTTGTACTGATTTTGTATTCAGTCTGGGTCTCATACACCATTTTCACTACTATTATTTGTATTTCTGTAGCAATGCTTGCTAGGTAGTTTATATGATTTTTATGTAAACTATATTTATGATAATAGAGTGATTGTAATGTTTTTTCTAAACCTGTTGGTTATGTCTCATTCATGTATTTCTTTAACTGGACTAAGGGTGATGGTGGGCAGCTAATGCTGTTTAGGCCCCCGCCTCAATATTATGGATATTCTCCTCTCTCTTTTTTATGGTAATTTATACGCATGTATTGCATACATATACATTTCGTATATCTTTTGAACCAAGTTACCCTTTTTTGGGACATACACACAGTGAGACAGCCACCATTATTGTATTTGGCCATCTGTCAAACAAAGGTGATTTATCACAGAACTCATTGTTTGCTTTTTTCAGTGGTCACTTTCACTAGTTTATTGTATATTTGAGTCCCACCATTCAGTTATGATGGTACTCAAACTTTATTTGAATTAACTGGTCGTTGACCGTTTTTCCCCTTTTTCCTCTTTTCTATGTGTGGTAACCATTCCGAAGGGACTGGTCATTTGTGGGTTAATCCCATTAAGCACGGACGTTTTGGTCTGCACCTATGGCAGGGCTCCCTACCTCACCCATAGGCTATTTAAACCTTAAGCACGAGGGTGTGGGCGTACCCCTGATGACGTCAATCTGTGACGAAACGATCGTCGGGTAGATACGTCTACACCTCGTGCTAATTTTATCCGCTTTATTTTATATTTTTGCTAGCAAATTTTTTCGTTCAATTTTATACGACTCCATTGAGTCATTTGTATCTTTCAACGCCTATTTGGTTGGAAAATAAAGTACACATGTTTTAGACTTTATCACGCGATTGGGCGCTTTTTTTCCTTTTTCATCCATTTGGTGACACGCCAACAATTTTCGAACGGACCGGAACGGACGACGTTCAAGGAACACCCGAAGGTGTGGGTCATTCTTTACCTTCCTATCCGGAAAGGTGATTCGAGCCATTCATTCACACGAGCAGCGTCGGAGGAACGATCTGGTCCGATCCCAACACTTGGGGAGTTCGTATTTGCGCACACTAAAGGTGGTTCTGGTAAGCCTTTAGTATTTACTTATACTGTAGAGTGAAAGAATTTACGTGGTCAAGCACCTATACCAGTGACACCTGGGACCAGTTTTAAAGTTTCATTCACGTTCAACTAGAAAGTTCCATTCACGTTCCATCTAATGAACTTATATTTTCACATTTTTGGGGTGTTGTAAATCACTTCATTTATCCAAAGCATGGGATTTGTTTTGATTTGTTTTTCAATTTTGTTGTTTGTTTTTTTCACTTAATCACAAGTTTGTGCTTCACAGCACTAAGCTGTAGTTTAAATAATTATATATTTTGTCCTTCTATAAGTGTTTTCTTTTCCCCCTTTTTTTTGGTTTAATAACCCATTTTTGTTTATTGCACAATATGCACATGTGTATTGTTTATCATTGATGTTTTACTTTTTGGAAACATCATCTTTGAAAGTTGTTTTTCTGATTTATTGTTTCATTACATTCAGTCACGTGTTATACATTAAGCGCTGCACTGTTTTTCACATTTCTGTTAGTTGGACCTAGTATCTGGTTTTTTGTGCTTAGCTGCTATTTTCTTAATTGATTTTTCCCATATCAACTATTTCTTTACCAAGCGCAAGTTTCACTCCTTTTGTTAATTATTTTTCACTATTCACTAATAGCGTGGTATATGCCCCCCCCTTATTTTTACATTCTATGAGGAAGATTATTTATTATCTTTTTTTAAAATCAGTTAGTCCATCTTCCCTATTGGCTGAAGCCTGTAACGTTAGACTCTCCCATTACTGTTAAACCTGCTAAAAGCATTGTCTGGCACATCTAATAACAAGGCCCCAGGGGATGATGGTTTATCAGGGGAAGTATAAAAAAATCTCTGGGGATATCCTTTTCCCAGAACTCTTGCCTGTAATATTCATATTCCAGAACTCTTGGAATATGAGATTGTCGCTCTTCCTCCATCCATGAATGAAGCGATTATAGATAAAAATCCTCATAAACCTGAATCATATTACCTGATCTCCTTGGTTACTTCTGATGTCAAACTTCTCACAAAGGTAGTTCACAACTGTTTATCTAAAGTTATTGGTAATATTATTCATCCTGATCAAACAGGCTTCATTCCAATTAGGAGGTCATTCCTCAACCTTTAAGTTCCAGCTAATAATATGGCCAAGGCCTTTGATGGTATAAAATGTCATATTCTATAGTAGACCCTTCATAAGTCTGGCTTAGGCTATACTCTGCCCCTATGGCCCGTATTCAGTTAAATGGTATACTACTGGAATCATTTCCCGTCTTTAGTGGCACTAGACAGGGGTGTCCCCATCACCCCTCCTTTTTGCCTTGATTTTAGAGCCACTTGATGCTGAAATTAGGCAATCTCATGATATTGTGGGTTTTTTGTTGGTCCACTAGGGAGGATAAGATTTCACTATGATTTCCTGCTATTTCTAGGTGCATTATCAAAGTCCCAACTATGTCCTTAATCTCCACCATAGATATTCCCCAGATACCTTTTTCCCTGAATCTAGTCAGATAGCCTCAGTCAACTTCTTTAAATATTTAGGAGTCCATGTTACCCCCATACTGCCTGATTATGTCACTTTAAATATTGACCCACTTTTAATCAAAAGAGTTTGGTGTAAATTGCCCTTCTCCATTATAAGTAAAGCTTAACCTCATCAAAGGACACGTTGATGTCTTTTTAATGCATTGTCAAACTATATCAGCTCTCTCACAAGTCATTCTTTTAATACTTATAACTTCACCACACCTTGCATATGTAATCAAGCTCATCCCTGATATTTTACAACCCTTCTGTAGTTCTCAAAATGGTGGTGCACTCAAGTACATTCTCAGAAACCATGAAATCAGGCTGAGACATAAGTACAGTTAAGTCACACTTGTTTAATAATAAAAGTAAAAAGAACAAACTTAGTCAAAACATAGCCAAAGTTCAGTAACCGGAACGGAAAGTCAGCAAAGCAAGTCTTGAACAGGATCACAGGAGAATGAGCATCAACAGCTGAGTAACTGTGGAGAGATAGGAGCTGGCAATTAGCCAACAGCTGAGGGCCAGCTCTGAAAAGGAAGGACTGTGCTCAGCCCTGACATTACCCCCTCCTCAAAGACCCCTCCCCCTCAGAGGACCACCAGGCTTGAGGGAAAATGCCTATTGAAATCACAGAGGAGGACAGGGGCATGTATGTCCGAGGATGAGACCCAAGAGCGTTCCTCCGGACCGTACTCCTTCCAATGCACCAGGTACTGTATGCGCCCACAGAACCTACGGGAGTCAATAATGGACTGTACTTCATACTCCTCATGGTTCTCAACCTGTACAGGGTGAGGGTATGGCACTGAGGTGGTAAAGTGGTTGCAGACCAAAGGTTTTAATAAGGACACATGAAACACATTCAAAATACGCATATTAGAAGGAAGGTCTAATATGTAAGCCACGGGTTAATCCTGCGAAGAATACATAAAGGCCAAATAAACTGAGGTGTGAACTTCATTGAGGAAACACGAAGTCGGAGGTTGTGAGATGACAGCCAGACCCTGCCCCCAACCTGGTAGGAAGGCGCAGGCAGGCAGGCATCTGTGGTCAGTATGGAGTCTGTACCTATCATTAGAATGTCGCAAAGCCTCTTGGATTTTTGCCTAAGTGGAACGAAGACCACAGAGATGCTCCCCTAGTGCAGGAATACTCTGCGGAACAAATAAGTCAGGCATCATAGAAGGTTGGAAACAATAGTTCACCTGTCAGGAACCATGAATTAGACTGAGACAGAAGTACAATTAAATGACACTTGTTTATTAATAAAAAAGGTAAATAGAAAAAGCATAGTCAAGCATAGCCAGAGTCCAGTAACCAGATCGGGTAGTCAGTCAGTCCAAAGTTCAATAACCAGATCGGGAAATCAGCCAGGCCTGAAGTCAGGGATCCAAGTAGAGCAACTGCAAGCAGGATAAGGAACCAGGAGGGATGTCAGCAAGTCAGTCTTGAAACAAACCGCAAGAGATGGTTCCTTGTGATGTGACCAACGCGAAGGCAGAGGTGAAATGAGCTGGAAGGCTTTAAGTAGGAAGGTCAGACGAGCATCATCGGGAACAGCTGGTAACTGTGGAGAGAGAAGAGAGCTGGCAATTAGCCGACAGCTGAGCAGCCAGCCCAGAGAAGGAAGGGCTAAGCCAGCCCTGACATCACCATAAACAGGGACAACCGGGAAGCAGAATTCAAGGCACTATTGTGAGCAAACTCTGCCCACGGTAATAGGTCTGACCAGTTGTTATGATGGTCACAAATATCGCAACGTAGGAATTGCTCCAAGGACTGACTGGACGGGAGACCTTTACAGCCTGCCCATGTGACACATGAGACGGTTCCATTGTCCATGGCCGTAGGGGCTCTTCACCATGAGATAATCCAATTCCAAGTTATTCCCTCACCCAGGTTTCCGCTGGTTATTGGTTATCCTTGGTTACAGAGGCATAACCCCTCTTTTGATTGGCTCCCTGCTGAGGTTCTCTCCTGGTCACCACAATGCAGTGAGACATGCTTCCTGAAGGTATCCAAGGTCCTGTGCACCTCTTCACTCCCCTCCCTGCCGGAGGAGTACCATGATTTTGGCAATGTCTTTGATAAAGGTCAAGCCGGTAGTTTGCTTCCACACCGGTCTTATGATTGTGCAATTGACCTTCAACCTGGTGCCATACCTCCTCGTGGCTGGGTTTACCCTTTGTCGGTCTTGGAGAATAAGGCCATGGAGGAGTATGTTGCTGATGCACTTTGTCGAGGTTTCATCCGCAAATCCTCGTCTCCTGCTGGTGCTGGTTTCTTCTTTGTGAAAAAGAAGAGCGGTGAACTTAAACCTTGTATAGATTATAGGGGTCTCAATCGTGTCACGATTAAGAATTCCTACCCGATTCCATTGATTACAGAGTTATTTGACCGCCTCAAGATAGCAACGGTTTTCACGAAGCTTGACTTCAGAGGGGCATACAATCTAGTGCTCATTAAGGAGGGCGATGAGTGGAAAACTGCGTTTAATACCAGAACAGGCCATTATGAATACCTGGTAATGCCTTTTGGACATCTGTGTGGTGGCTCTCCAGGGACTTGGAAAATATGAGGATATCATCGAGATAAACCACTACACACAACTGCAACAAATCTCAGAGGAGATCGTTAATAAATTCCTGTAAAACTGCTGTGGCGTTACAAGGGCCAAAAGGCATTACGAGGTACTCATAATGGCCTGTTCTGGTACAAAACGCAGTTTTCCACTCTTTGCCCTCCTTAATCCTCATGAGATTGTATACCCCTCTCAAATCAAGCTTTGTGAAAACCATTGCTCCCTTGAGGCGGTCAAAAACTCCATAATCAAAGGAAACGGATAGGTATTCTTAATTGTGAAACGATTGAGACCCCTATAATTAATACAAGATCTCAGTTCACCCTCTTCTTCACAAAGAATTAACCAGCACCAGCAGGAGACAAGGATTTGCGAATGAAACCTCGAGAAAGTGCATATGCAACATACTCCTCCATGGCCTTATCCTCCAAGACCGACAAAGGGTAAACCTGGCCACGAGGGGGTATGGCACCAGGTTGAAGGTCAATTGCGCATTCATACAGTTGGTGTCAAGGCAAACTACTGGCTTGACCTTTGTCAAAGACATTGCTAAAAACGTGGTACTCCTCCAGCAAGGAGGAGAGTGAAGGTGTGCACAGGATCTTGGCTACCTTCTGGAAGCATGTCTCACTGCATTGTGGCGACCAGGAGAGAACCTCAGCACCGAGCAAATCAAAAGAGGGGTTGTGCCTCTGTAACCAAGGATAACCAATGACCAGCAGAAACTTAGGTGAGGAAATAACTTGGAATTTGATTATCTCATGACGAAGAGCCCCTACAGCCATGGACAACAGAACCGTCTCATGAGTCACATGGGCAGGCTGTAGAGGTCTCCCGTCAAGTGGAGTATCATGCAGCTGCAGCGGAATCGAGAACTACGATACGAAGGCAGCGTCAATGAATAGACCTGCAGCCCCAGAGTCGATTAGAGCCTGTATCTATCTCGATGGACAACTCTCAAGAAAGGGGGATTGAAACCAGGGGCTTATCCTTCTGGATAACTGGGGACGAAACAATGCCCCCTAAGGTCTGTCCGTGACAGGACCTCAAGGTTCTGGCGTTTCCTCGACGGATAGGACAAGACTTTAAAAAGTGACCTGCCTGGCCACAATAAAGGCACAATCTCTCCCTCCTCCTAAAGGTTCTCTCATCCGCAGAGAGACACGTGAAACCCAAGTGTATGGGTTTACCTTCACTGACCGACTCGGTACCAGGAAGCATAAGGAGGTGAGGGAGGCACAGGTGGGACTGCAAAGCTGGGAGACAAAAGTACAGGAGGCTTCTGCAAGCGCTCCATAACCACTTACAGACCGGACCATTTTGCTGGTCAAAGACCAGACCACTTTTTGCGATTCGGCACTGCATCGCTTTAACTGACAATTGCGCGGTCGTGCGACGTGGCTCCCAAACAAAATTGACGTCCTTTTTTTCCCACAAATAGAGCTTTCTTTTGGTGGTATTTGATCACCTCTGAGGTTTTTATTTTTTGCGCTATAAACAAAAATAGAGCGACAATTTTGTAAAAAACGCATTATTTCTTACTTTTTGTTATAATAAATATCCCCCAAAAATATATAAAAAAACATTTTTTTCCCTCAGTTTAGGCCGATACGTATTCTTCTACATATTTTTGGTAAAAAAAAACACAATAAGCGATTATTGATTGGTTTGCGCAAAAGTTATAGCGTTTACAAAATAGGGATAGTTTTATGGCATTTTTATTAATAATTTTTATTAAGCGATTTTTATTGTGACTGCGACACTGTGGCAGTGTTGGGGTTAAGTGTTCCTAGGGGTGTGTTACTAACTGTGGGGGGTTGGGCTTTCATTTAGTGAACACTGATCTCTGCTCCAATCACATGGAGCAGAGATCAGTGTCACTAGTTGCTAGGCAGAATGGAGAAATGCTGTTTACAACGGCATTTCTCCATTCAGCCGTCCCGTGAGACGATCGCCGGCGGCGCGCTCACGATAGCAGGGCGGCATTGAAGATTGAACGTACCTGTACGCCAATATGCCTACCCGTGCCATTCTGCAAACGTACATCGGCGTGCGCTGGTCGGGAACCGGTTAAAAGAGAGTCTTTCTTCGTCTGGAGGATGGAAAATGTGATCAACTTCTCCAGCTTAGTGGGTATATCTCGGGCTGCTATCTCATCCTTGATGGTATCCGAGAGACCATGAGAAAAAGCCACGGGGGCCTCATTGTTCCACGTAACCTCTGCTGCCAGAGTATGGGACTCAATGGCGTAGTCTGCAATGGTTCTCTATAAGGGACAGAACTTGCCTTGCTGCATTTTGTTTATCTCTTCTAAATGTTTATTGTTGTGTTCTGTGAACCAAATAAAATGTTATATTAAGTGATTCAAAAATAAATTAAATCATCTCATGCCTATAGCCTTTAGCTTTTTAGTTTTACGAGACTTTAAATGATTAAAAGAAATATGGACCATACTAACATAAATTCCCTACAACTGAAAATAAACTGAAGGCAATCCCCGGTTTTTTAATGCCGGACCGCACATTTTTTTTGCTCCAACTTGTATACATAAACCACAATCATTTATACTGAAAATCACTTCATCATATCTACATTAACCAATTTTAAGCCAGTTCTATACAGATTCAATGAAGAAGGGCGAAGTAATCAAATCCAAGCCAAGTCCAAGCTCATTCCTAACCTTGAGCAAAGAACCACACTGAGACTAATCGTTACTGGGACTTATTTGACAAGTGAGTGATCTTAAGACATATTATGCAGTAGAAGATCAATATTTGTTCATATTTACTAAAGGGCAATTCAAATAGAATGTTTTTTTGTGCTTAGAAAAACAATTGCTTGCAAGCTTGCTGTATTCATCTCAAGGTCAGATAAAGCCAGGAGGCTGAGTCTTACTTGGCATAAGACCCTACAAAATTCCACCTATGATCATATTGTCAGACTTATATGTGCATAAATCAGCCCCAGTGTTTGTAATTCTGAAATAGTAAAATAAAAACACATCATTACATAAAATGACCAGGTTATTGAGAACTGACTTATTGTCATTCACATGCATAGCGAAACTACATACTGAGGGGGAGCAGGGGCAAGTAATGGGTATGTTCAGCAAACATTCACTTGGCAGTTCGCCCAGGAAATAATTAAAAGGTTTGTGCCCAGCTGGCATTTCATGAAATTTGTCTTGCAATCAACAGTCATATTTATCCTATTTACAATATATTGAAGTGCATCATGTGACTACAGCTCCCAACGAACAGCCAGCAAATCTCACATGTACAGAATCTGTGAAGAATCCATTTCCCTACAGGCAAATTTATCAACAATAGCTTTCCATGGTCCTGAAACTGCATTTATTCACAGTTTCAGGAATAGGGTGGCTAAATGTCACTTTTAAAATGTAAAACGTATATAGGCTTAGCTCTGGGGAAGGGATTGTTTTTTAATATATTTAAATATTAAAATATAATTGCCTTTTTTTTTTTTAAATGTAACTTTGAAAGTGCTGGAGCCGTATTAAAAAGACTGGTTCAGCTCTCGCCATAGACAATCACTGCAATGTCAGTAGATTCAAACCACACTAATTTAGAAATGAGAAAAATACATTGAAGGAATGATAGTAGAAAAAGTGACATTCACCCTTTTCTTACACAGGGTGAATGTTACATCAAAGACCTTTTCCTGTAAAGAAAAACAGATTTTACTGAATGTCACTAAATAACATTTTCACTGGATAAATCTCTGAATTTTCACTAATGTGGTTTTATACATAATGAAAATTTAATTAAAGAGGTTTGAGTAAATTTAGGTAAAATTTTGAGAAAATGTGAAGCAAAGAGCCTCTGGAAATGTTCTAAACTTTGCCCTAAACTTAAAGAAAATTTGTCACTAATTGTGACTGGTTTTCTTGTAAAAGGCATCTCCCACCCACTAATACTTACAGGTACCTCGACTGTACTTTCTTTGTGTAAGCTTTATGTCAGAAATTGATGAGCCTTTGGAAATGTTCTAAACTTTTCTCCAGACTTAGAGCAATAGTAAACTCTGTAAGAAAAAAAAAGTTTCCACCTCCACGGCAATATTATAATGTGCACTGCATACTAGCACATTATGAAAGACTTACCTTAAAACAAAGTCCTCCAGCAGCGCGCTGTGACCGCTGCAGAGGCTTCCATCCAGTCTTCTTTCTGGGTTTGGGGACTTCAAGCGTCTGATTGGCTGAGTCGGGATGACAAAACTCCCATCCACATGCGGCTGTGGCGCACAGCTCTGAAGGAACAGCATGAGTATGCTGTTCCTTCAGAAAGCATGCACCCATGATTTCACCAGCTGCTGCTCCCAAGAATATCTCCTAAACATGCACCATGCTTTATTATAAGCTAACCTGTAGGTAAAGGTAAAAATCCAGGGTTTGCTACCACATACCAAAGGAAATTATGTTATTTTGCCAATTATGACAGGTTTTCTTGTTAAAGGTACATCCCACTGATTGATATTTACCTTTCCGCACTTTAATCTTTGTGTACCTGTACACAGATTTAATATACTTCTTCGCTTCAACACAGACCAGTGCCAAGCACTGCAGCCTGGGGGAAAGTGGATATGGTATCATGCCCCTATACTCATAAGCACTGGACCTGCAGACAAATAGAATGGCAGAGGATGAAAGTGAGGGTGAGTGTCAGTAGATGAAGAGTTCCCTATCAAAGTTCTAGTTTCTCTGCTATTTAATACCTACCCCCAGCAACAATATTTATCATGCCAACAATTTTCCTCCCTGCTTGAATATTTTGAACACTTTGCAAAAAATAAATAAAAATGTTGTAGCTGGAGTTAGGCTTTAAGGATATAAATCTATACCTATGTGTGTGAATTGTCAAAAATATGTTGTTAAAGCATTGGGTGACCATTCAAGGTCCTTTGAGGACTGTTCTTTACTAGGAGCTCACATTGCTAAATTGATGGGTTATTATCGTGTCTTCCTTTCTAAAAAAGAAAATTGGTCTTTCCCTTGAGACAACAAGAAGAAAGCAGTTCTGTCTGTAGCAGCTTAAGGGAACATTTTACAACTAGCTCTGGCCTCTAGCTCTTGACCTGACACAATTTCTGAATCTCATATAGTTACAAGAGCTAGCAATAATCTATTTTACTTTTCTAGCTACAGTATACTTGTCAAAAACCAACAGAGAGGAAAAATTAAAGCTACACATTTATACCATAAGCCAATATTTACATTTATAAAATTACCAAAAATAAATATACCACACAATAAACATGATAGAGAGATAGATAGATAGATAGATAGATAGATAGATAGATAGATAGATAGATAGATAGATAGATAGATAGATAGATAGATAGATAGATAGAGAAATAATTATTTGTAAGTGGTTTACCCACTTACCAAATTCCACCAAAACAAACGGTGTACAAAGCCTTACATTTCTTTTTCTTACAAAATCAGCAACCACCTACATAATGAAGGCTATCCAATGCCAACAACTGAAGAGTGCTACCCTTGGTTTCTGTGGTCCAGCAGTGACTTACTTGAAGAGGTCAGAATCAGAACTCTTCAATCAGCAGAGTACAATCTTTAAGACAATAAAGATGAATTCTGCAATAGACCTAACTGATCTTAAAAATGCCCCCTACTTCTTCCTAATACTTATTCTGACTATCTTATGTAAGAAAAATATGCATACTTATTTAATCTCAGGCCACGCTAGTCCAGTCACTTGATCACCCATGAGCCAGCAATTGCCAGGGCAGGGGAGAGGAGAGAATGTTTGACAATGGCTAGCAAAGCCTGGCAGCGGTGACATCACCCATAGGCTTACTATGACACATCCTCTTTTAACGCTCCCCTCTCTCCCCTGTAGCCTCCGCAGGCTGACGCAAGGGAGCCATATTACTTGACCAGACTGCAGTAGCCTGAAAAAAAGGTAAGTATACTGATATTTCTTACGCAGGTTAGAAAGGTGTAAGGAGGAGTAGAGGGAGCATTTTTAAGATTAGTTAAGTATAACCTTTTTATGCACCTGGAATGTATTTAGCTAATATAAATGAAGGGTTCATTTGGGCTTTAAAGTGTTTGTGAATGCAATTTTTAAAATAAGAAACAAGATTATGCTTACCTGCTCTGTTCAAATTTGCACAGATCTGTGTCTATACAGGGCCCCGCCCCCAGCTCCCTCATCACTGGCTTTGATTTCCAAATCCTCTTTTTTTGGGGTCCTCTGCCAGCACTCCTGACTTCTTCTGCCTCCATAGTAAGCCACTTGCTATGGGGGCACTTGTGCAGACTCTATCCCGCAAGCCACACTGTGTGCGTCTATTGACAATCTAATTTTTTTCAACTAGATAATCTTTGGTAAGTAAATATTTAATAAATAACAAAGTATTCCCAGGACACTATAAGTTAGCACAAATTAAAGCTTTGCTGCTCTGTATGTTTTATTGAAATATCAGACTTAGCTGTCTGATAAAGGATGAGTTACTGCTCTAATGACTCATTGGGGTTGATTTACTAAAGGCAAGTGCAGTTACACTCATTTTCAACAGAGTTTAGTAAATACGGTGAGGCTCTGCTGCTTTCCATTATCTAATCATGTACAAGCAAAACTGCTGTTTTTTTTTTTCCCCCTTTACCTGATTGGGTATTCTATATAAAATTAAGCTTTACCACATTCGCTTTGGGTTGGATTTACTAAAGGCAAATAGACTTTGCACTTTCCAAAGTGCAGTTGTTACAGAGCTTAGTACATGAGCAGAAGCTCTGGTGACTTGCATCATCCAAACATGTGCAAGCAAAAAATGCATTTTTTAAAAAAATTTTTCCTTACAGGTAATTGGGTATTCTTTGCAAAGTGAAGCTTTACCTTATTTACAAAGCTCTGGAGCAACTACACTTGCAGAAGTGCGCAGTCTATTTACCTTTAGTAAATCAATCCCATTGAGTTCTGTAAACAACCGGCTAATTATGTGAGAAAGTGAAAAGAGCTCCACATGCTGGCTGAATAAAAAGACTACATAATAATAATAATTAAAATATTTCATATTTGGCTGAGACTGACTGCAACAAAACATTTTTTTTTAAACGTTGGGGGAGAGTGCCCTATTTATTACAGTTTATTGCTGTATGTGTAGTTCTCACTCCACTGATTTCTTGACCTGCTGCAACAGGGCCAAGGAATAAAGGTGAAATATGTCCATCTGTGTGATCATTTTTTTTAAATCTACTTTTTCAGGCTCAGTTCACATTGGAGCGATGCAGGAACCCCGCAAAGCCACTGTGTGTACCCGCATCACACCTGACTTGCAGGCAGTTTACACTGCCTTATGCGAACCGCTGGGTGTGTCAGTACACAGTTAATGACACCCCCAGATCGGTTTGCATATCATAGTGTGAACTGTCAATTGAGTCAGGAACCAAAAAAAGGGTCCTGCACGAGTTTGGTCCGAATGCGTTGCAAATTCAATCTGTATGACTGAGTTCACATCGCACAGACAGTGCATGTGATTTGCACAGCAGTGCAGTGTGAATCACATGCAATGTCTGACATTGCACCAATGTAAACCCACCCTAACTGTCACCATAATAAGTAATATGTACAAAACTGCTATAACTTTGCTTTAATTAAAGTGTAACTAAACCAACAGGAAAATCAGTCGGTATAAACAGTAAAGCATGTTGTTATACTCACTGTGGAACCTATTGGGTTAATCCTTTGCATTGTGTATAAAGGCTGTTTGATCCTGTCTCTCTGATCCTCCTCTTCTTCTACTGTCTCAAAAAAATAACCTAATATTTACAGAGCCTGTGGCAGCGCTGCACATGCTCAGTTTGGTGTGGAGAGTTTTATTTTTTCTTGGGAGGGTTCATGGGATCAGCACAGGGCCAATCAGCACTGTCCAGACATGTCCAGACAGAGGATCCGGAAATAATAAAAACTCCTCCTACAAGGTTTACTAGGAAATGCTAGAAGTCAAAAGGCTGATATATACTGCTGATGAGAAAAGGTATTTATCAGTTTATATTTACTAAAATAATTGCATTTCCATGTTCTGTGTACTGAGAGAGACCGGATATAGTGAATGCAGGTTCTGGGTTTAGTAACACTTTAATAACCATTATATAAAACTGCAAAGTGAGACAGATAGCCAGCGTCCCTAAGTAGAAAAAACGGTTGCCCCTATGTACATGTTATTACAGACTATATATAGAAAAATAGTATTTTCGATTTCAATCTCTTTATTTATTTTCTGTTAGAACAAAGGCAGTTAGTAAAAAAAAATTGCAAAGCTTACGTGCAGCCATAGCAAAAAATCGGCATAAGGGACATCACTTACAATTAGTAGGATGTGTCCCTTGTGCTGAGACTTCTGCTGCTACAGGTAATGTTTCTCCATTTCCCCCAAAACTCCCACCCTCTGGTGTAATCTTCCATTGTAGCAGAGGCAATACAAATAAAGGGCTGTCACAGGCTCTCATCAAGAGAACCTGGCTATGCCTTCCATTTCTACTATTTTGATGAAAGTCTGTGACATCCCTTTAGTTGTATTAACCCCACCACAGTGGAAGATTATGGTGGCAGGATGGGAGGGGTCAAGACAGAGGAAGAGAAACAGCAGGGAATCTGCACAGCTGAACCACACCAGGCCACACAGGTGTCTGTAGATGGGGGGGCTTATTGGAGTCCGGACGCTCCACTTTAATAATAGGGGGGCCCCATGTAACCTCACCAACTGAATGAGTATGGGGTGTGTATGCCTACTCATTCCCCAAAAAATCATGTCCCCTTGAAATAAACACCCAAATGCTTGACAAGACCTTTACTTAAAAAATAAAAATCTCCAAAAAAGTCCCTCATTGTAAATCCATTGTCAGTCACTATGTCCACTGTTGACTCGTAGAAAAAAAAGCCAGATGACTTAGTGCACGCAACCAATCTGCCTGAGCTGTTATCAGCTATATAAAGGAAGGCTGGGGGATAGTGGTGACACCATTGGTTAAATATGGCCATGTTATTGGCCAAATATGGGCATGTGGCCATATTTGGACTATGACATAACCAGCTCTGTTCCGCACCCATTTTCCTATGTGGCCAAGTATTCCCAGACGATTAAGTAAATGGCCTGGGAGGCGTCAGTGATTGTTAAGGACATGGCAGCTGAAAGAAGCCACTGCTCCCCTAGCAACCATTGACAGCTAGAAGCTGCTATGTTCATCCATGCCAATTGCCCTAACCATTCAGCATTCAGATAATCATCCAAACACTGAGCTCATCCCTAATCCTAACTGGCCTATCAGGTTGATATAATGTAAGTTCCAAACAACTAGTAATAAAAGGTATTTTATAATATTAACACGTATTGGTAAGATTATTTACATCAAGCTGATCTATTTACATATATATGTAAAAATAATTGAAGTGTCTATACACTCTCTTTAAGCAACCAGAAGCCATGTAGTTATATTTTTTTAAACACACACAATAATATAACCATTTACCAGGCATACCCATGGCATAGTGTTTTTTTACAGCTGAAATTGCATTTTGCTGTGTAAGTTTTCAGCATTGCTTCCTCTTGGTCTAATGTAAGAGCACATTGAAGTTGTACTTGTGAGAGGAGGTGGTAATATAAAAAAGAAGTATTTCCCACTGGGCGATGTGAATAGCGCTTGGAGCAGAGAAGCCAGATGGCTGATGCAGAATCTTCTGCTGAAATACATCTCTATTCAAGATGATGTTGCACTCTATTTTCTGTCTGGGCTGTCAATATAACTCTGCCATGGTATTTAAATCACATTAAGCTTTCTTTTATTCATATACCCCCATGTGATTTTTTTTTTCTGGATACAATGAATGTGCTTGCTTACAACCAGTGGTAGGATATGCTAGAATTAGTAGGTGAATTTAATCCCTTTGGGGACCATAGCTCCAACTCATGCATATAATGTCCAAAATTCTGTTTTATGTCTTGTGATTGATCACATAAATAATCTTTCTGATTGCTAAATTCAATTTATATTCCTTCACAGTGCTGGAAATAAGGGCATTTTTAAGTCGGGGGGACTGACAACTATTGAATATGTAACTTAACTTAAATGCAAAAAAAAAGAAAAAGAAAAAAAAAAGAAAAACATTTTTTCTTTCTACAAACCACATTATACTAATCAGACACACATGACAAGACAAGAGCCTTGCTATAACAAGCCTGTGCCTGTTACACCGATTCTGACTGCATACAGAAATATACATCTCAAAGACATTGTTTTGATGCTTTATCCTATTATATAATTTATAATAAAATACTATACATTTTAAATGTTAATAATGTATTTAACACTGTTTAACATAAAAGATAACTTGGCTCTGAAATATAAAATGTATTTTTTTAAATGTGTTTATTTATTTGAAAGTCATATTGGAAATAAATATATTGTGGAATCTGATACTCATTTAAAAAGAAAGCTAGGCAAAATCCAAACAGATGTTTTGCATTTTATGGTTCTTAATGAAGTGAGGGGGAAATCACTTCGGTATCCTCAAACACACGGAAATTTGCTGGATTAACAGACTATTTTGTCTACAATCCAACAGGTTAAACAGGAATTAAGATATACAGTATATGTATATTTGTGAACTCCTTGAGCATTGTTTTACCATAATGTTTGGATAATGTTGCAAAAATAATCTCATGTTTGCTTTTTGTTTCAGGTCCTTACTGGATCAATTTGAATTTCACCTAGTGTTCATTCAACTGTGATGCAGTTCCAGTGGTCAGTCTGTTTATAGCAATGGAAGTGCTTATTTAATATCTGTGAACCTGATAAAAGGTGGGGATGCCTGAAACTTGTTCAGCGTACTTATCTTTGCATCTTAAATCTAACAAAATAAATCCATAGTGTGGATTTGGCATTTGGTTGTGCAGCATTCTTTCCTTGAAAATGTGGACAAATTTGTTGATATCCTTACAGTTTATCAAAATACCGCTTCATTCTTCCTGCTGAAATTAAAAGTAATTTTATCGTGTACACCTGCCTGCCTTTGGTATGTCATAGAGTAAAGAAAAGAAAGCACGAGAAGAGATAAATTATTGCTTATTCTATAAAGGTATTCTAAAATAGCTTGGATACATTTGTTGATGCACCTTCAAAAAAAATTAGAAATAACAGGATCATATTCATATTTTAACTACTTTAAAATTTCACCCCCTTCCTGCCCAAGCCAATTTTCAGCTTTCAGTGCTGTCTCACTTTGACAGCTATTCAGTCATGCAACACCGTGCCCAAATAAAAAAATGTAGAGCTTTCGTTTGGTGCTATTTACCGTATTTGCCGGTGTATAAGGCGACTGGGCGTATAAGACGACCCCCTATTTTTCAAGTGAAAACATAGGTTTTGGGCAATACTCGCGATATAAGACTATCCCCCTTCTGAGGCAACACCATTTAAAAAAAACATTAGAACCATTAAAAAACACAAAGCAAGAATGCCAACTACTCATCCGCCATGCTGTGATATGTCATAAAGTAAATCAAACAATAATAACACAAACGGAGATCTATTGAATGCCACAACTCTGGAAAGTAGAATTTTTCACTAACCAAACCTATACCACTTTTGGGTTACATTCTATGGGAATTGTCCACCAAAATGCATTTAATTAATTTTAATTAATACAACGCCTGCTTGGATTGGCAGAGGCTGTAGCATCATCAGCCCTTGCCTCTCTCTCTCTCTCTCAAAGCCAATCCTAGCAGGCTACTCTATGTAGCCTGCTCGGATTGACAGAGGTTGTTACTCCAATCCAAGCACAATCCAAGCAGGCTCTGTATTCATTAATAGAATACATCGCTCGCGGGATTGGCTCAATGGCGTATACTGTTTGTAGCTGAAGCCACATACAGTATTAGCAGACATTTGGGGGCTGACATCCATCGGGCAGCATTGTATACCCGGCGTTTAAGACGACCCCCGATTTTTGGCCATTTTTTTTAAGTGTAAAAGGTAGTCTTATACGCCAGAAAATACAGTAATCACTACTGTGTTTTTATATTATTGCTAATTAAATGAAAAAAGAACAAAAATGTTTTAAAAAAACAATAGTTTTTCTTCTTTTCTGTTATAAAATTTGGCAAATAAAAAGTCTTCATAAGAAGAAGTATTTCTTCATAAATTTATGCCAAAATGTATACTGCTGCATTTTTTTGAGTAAGAAAAAAACAAATCAGTGCATATTATTTAGTCTATAGGAAAATTATAGAGTCCACAAACTATGGTATATATACAGTATATTTGAAAATTGCTATACTGAGGGCCTCATTTCATCATATAATAGGTGTGGTGATGATCAGGGACACTGACAGGTTACTGTATGTTGTTTTGTTTTTTTATATTACAATTTTTTTTTTTTTACAATTTTTTTGTGACCAGAGCACTACAGTGTTACCATAGTGACACTGTACTACTCTGGGGAGGTGATCAGGATTTTTTAATTTTTTTTGCACAATGGGGTTGATATACTAAAACTGGAGAGTGCAAAATCTGGTGCAGCTATGCATGGTACTCAGCTTCTAATTCCCATTGTTAAATTAAACATTGACAAAAATAAACAGGAAGCAGATTGGTTTCAATGCAGAGCTGAACCAAATTTTGCACTCTCCAGTTTTTGTAAATTGGCCCCACTATAATTGTTTATAACAGTGAATATCACTGTTGTCAAAAAATAAGTAAATCAGTGTCCTCAAACACATCTCTGCAGTCATTGTCAGCGATCTCTCCTCATCACTGAAGCCGGCCGCTGGAGAGATCATGTGACCGGACTGGGGCGCCCCCAGGCATCTATTCTTGAACACACATGTAGGACACTCCATTATTGAAATTGTGGATTTTATCACCAAAATGGAAAGCATTCACTGAAGTGGGCTTTGAAAATAAATTCATTATATGGATTCAGCTGCTTAAAAGAGGCCCCATTGCTGCCATGGAATTTTTCTGAGTATATTTCAACTTCACCCAGAGAAGTGACAAGGATGTACACTTTCTCCTAAATTATTTTTCAGATGAAGCACTTGAACCCATTCCATCCATATCTGGATTTCTTAATGGTTGTGCCATTTAGGTCCTCAACAGTTTCTCTGAAGTAACAGGTTTTAGTGAAAAGTAAGGGGAATCTTTGCTGTTTCCTATAGATCCAGCTGCAGAAGCTACTGCAGACCCACCCCAGTGGGTTAAAAAAATCTGGTATTATAGGATTACTGATTTCTTCTTGATCTCTGTCTTAAATTACGTTAAAACATGTGAACAAATGCATGCCCCACATTGTGCCTCTAATTGGATAATGAAATTAAGATATTTCTCAGATTCCCCTATTTATCCCAAACTATTCATTCTGGATTCTCAAATTCTTTTTCTGCCCATGAATTGCCAGCTGGCAAGCTTTCTAATCTATGGGGGTTCAAAATGCAAAGATATAAGCTCTCAACACTATGTTGTGACACCCTTCTTGGGGAGCTGTCCATGCTGAACTTTTTTTTATCTCCTTAATATACCAGATCTCCAGCCATGGGGAATCTGATATCTTAAGGCAAAATATGCTCTGCCCACAATCACTGACATTACTTGCCAAAAACAGAAATGTACATTTCGGTGAACTAGGCAAGCCTGTAATTGTTCCAACTGTTTCCTATTTAACCACTTCAGCCCCAGAAGAATTTACCCCCTTCCTGACCAGGCCATTTTTTGTGATACTGCGCTGCATCGTTTTAACTGACAATTGCGCAGTCATGCAGCACTATATCCATACAAAATGTATGTCCTTTTTTCCCCATAAATAGAGCTTTCCTTTGGTGGTATTTGATCACCTCTGTGGTTTTTATTTTTTGCTCTATAAACAAAAGAAGAGCGACAATTTTGAAAAAAACATATCTTTTACTTTTTGCTATAATAAATATACCAATTTAAAAAAAAAGAAAAAATGTTATTTTCCTGAATTTAGGTCGATGTGTATTCTTCTACATATTTTGGGTAAAAAAAATTCACAATAAGAGTATATTGATTAGTTCGTGCAAAAGTTATAGCGTCTACAAAATAGGGCATAGATTTATGGCATTTTTATTATTATTAATTTTTTTACTAGTAATGGCAGCGATCTGCCATTTTTAACAGTACTGTGATATTGCAGCAGACAAATCGGACACTTTTGACAAATTTTTGGGACCAGAGAAATTTATACAGCGATCAGTGATATAAAAATGCACTGATTACTGTATAAATGTCACTGGTAGGGAAGGGGTTAACACTAGGGAGCGATCAAGGGGTAAACTGTGTTCCCTAGGTGTGTTCTAACTGTAGGGGGATGGGACTGACTAAGGGAGGAGACCCATCGGTGTTCATACTTAGTATGAACACACAATCAGTTTCCTCTCTCCTGACAAAATCGGGATTTGAGTGTTTACACAGATCCCAGTTCTCACTCTGTCCATTGCGTGCATGCCTCCTACAGCGTCATAAAGAGCCGACGTACAGCTACGACGGCTCACCCAGGGGAGCCAACCTGCCACAGTATAACTGCAGCGGCTGGTCCGGAAGCGGTTAAGTACAGCTTGCACATGCACTTAGCTTTCAACTCAATAAGATGCAACAACTCCACGTTAAAGATGACTTATGGAAAATCTACAAAACCCAACTTTAACAGTATTATACTCAAAGTATTCTCAAACGAGTTACTCTTTCTAAAAGTTTAATAGAAATCAAATAGTATATCATATATAAATGAAGAAAACTGTATGGATGTGTCAGGGCTGGCTTAGCCCTTCCTCCTCTGGGCTGGCCACTCAGCCGTCGGCTAACTGCCAGTTCTCTTCTCTTTCCACAGTTACCAGCTGTTCCCGATTATGCTCGTCTGACCTGCCTATTTAAAGCCTTTCTGCTCACTTTTTCATTTGCCTTTGTGTGGTCACATCACTAGGAACCATCTCCTACTGTTTGTTTTAAGAGTGACTTGCTGACATCCCTCCTGGCTTCTTATCCTGCTTGCAGTTGCTCTCCTTGGACCCCTGACTTCTGGACTGGCTGATTACCCGATCTGGTTAATGAACTTTGGACTGGCTGACTACCCAATCTGGCTACTGGACTCTGGCTATGCTTGACTACGCTTTTTGATATTTACCTTTTTATTGTTATTAATAAACAAGTGTGATTTGATTGTACTTCTGTCTCTGGCTGTTTCATGGTTTCTGACAGGATGCTTCAGCCACTCTATATACATGGTCCCAGCCAAAAACAGAATGGAGATATTTAAGTTCACTCTCCACTGTGCTGGAGGTGACTGTCAGGGCTGGGCTCAGCCCTTCCTTCACTGAGCTGGCCACTCAACTGTCAGCTAATTGCCAGCTCCTATCTCTCTCCACAGTTACTCAGCCATTGATGATCCTGCTCGTCAGTCCTGCCTACTTAAGCTGTCCAGTCCAGAGGAGCTCTGCCCTCGCCTTGGTCACATCACAAAGAAACGATCTCCTGCGTTCCTTTTTAAAGATTGGCTTTGCTGACATCTCTTCTGGCTCCAGATCCTGCTTGCTGTTCCACGACTTTGATCCCTGACTTCTGGCTTGGCTGACTATCCGCTCCGATTACTAACTTTGGCTATGTTTTGACTACATTTGTTCTTTTTACTTTTATTATTAAACAAGTGTGATTTAGCTGTACACCTATCATGGTCTGATTTCATGGTTTCTGACAGTGACATAGGAGGAGGGAAATTTGGGCTTTTTTGAGGGGAAGGACATAATCATACAATAGAAATGATTTTGCAATTTTGGGGAAAAAATAGCTAAATACCAACTCACCTTTATATAAGGGGCATATAATAATGGAGGTACCCAGATAAATCTTCTAGGACTATAGAGGCAGTAGTGCCCTAGATCTCGCACAGATATAAACTATGAATCTCTCACAAACTAGAAAGCAGTGGTGACTGGTGCTCCAAATTTTTGTGGGGGCCCAAACAAACTGAAAAATTCAGAAAAAAAACCATCAATTACATCCTCACTGTACCATCAATCACAGCCACTGTGCCCATCAATTGTCGCCACTGTGTCCATCAATTGCTCCCACTGTGCCCATCAATTGCCAACACTGTACCCATAAATTCCCGCCACTGTGCCCATCAACGGCTCCCACTGTGCCCCATCAAACGCAGCCATTGTGCCATATAAATTCTGCCAGTGTGCCCCCTGCCGGCCTGCCGTCTGCACTTACCTGTCTCGGTGGGACAGCTCCTCGATGTCTTCTCCCGTCCTCTCTTCCCGTCCTCTGCTATGATTGGATGCCTGGCTGCTTCAGGTGCTTCAAAACCACCCCCGCCGCTGTAATTCAGGCACCTTGCACTGGAAAAGGGGCTGGGCACCTGAATAGGGGGTGGCATCGGTGGCCATAGATAGATTCATGCAATGCATGAATCTATCCATTGTTGATAGAGGGGGCTGCGCCTGTGCGCCCTTATGGATGCACCACCACTGCCGGAAAGTGTTCTACTATTTTTCAAGAGAAATTCCAGACAAAGGGTACATTTTCAAGGTACTGCTTAGGCACAATTGATACTTCTAAATGTTACCTACCACATGACATAGCAATTCTTCTTTTCTTTTTAGTTCAGGTTTAGTTTAACCACTTCCCATCCAGCCAATGTACATATACGGCCAGGTGGGAGCTCTCTATTTCTGAGAGGAAACGTCCTTCAGAAGGAGGAGGATCGCGCGCGTGCCCGCGCGTGCCCGCACAGCGGCGCGATCCTGATGTGCTCGTGTCACCCGGACACGGCGCATCTCGGATTGGCAGGAGGGCTCTGTGATTGGCCCTCCTGATCACATGATGGCTGTGTCCAATCACGGCCATCATGTGATGTAACAAACAGCCGGTTGCTAGGCAATCGGCTCTCCTCTCCTCACACGGAAGTCGTCGCTGAGGAGAGGAGAGCAGATCGCTGCAGCCGGCTGGTGATCAGTGAGTATGAGCTGATTTACAGCTTTTTACTAACTGATCACCAGTCTAGTGTAAACCTACAGTGTAAACACACGTCACCACAATACACATGTCACCACACATGTCCCCAAATAATAAAAAGACATGTCCCCAAATAAAAAAACACATGTCCCCCCACATATGTCCCACTAAAATCACATGTTCCAATGATTATCTGCACACATATGTACGTGATCACCTGCACACATATGTACATGATCATTTGTGTACATATGTCCGTGATCACACAAACTAATTATTATAACGGAATTTTTTTTACCAAAAACATGTAGCAGAATAAATTTTGGCTTAAATTCATGACAAAATTAGATTTTATTGGATTTCTTTTAAAATAGAAAAAAGAAAATATTGTTTTTTTTCCAAATTTCCGCTTTTTTTGCGCTTATAGCTTATGAGTTATCTACAAACTTAATTTTTCAGTGTTCTGTCTTAAAGAGGAACTGAACTCCAGAAGCTGCGCCTAAAGAAGGCAGGTAAAAAAACAAAGACTAGTCCTCAGTATTGCCTGTGATTTCTCTACAACTGATCTTCCCCTAATACTGACTTACAATGCCTTGCTCCACATTGTGTTTCTGGGTGGAGACAGCCATTTTGTTAAAAGCAGGGTGTTTTTGCTTCCTCAAGATGGAGCCTATAGCAAGAACAACAGTAAGCAGCACAGTAGTGAGAATATCAAATCTCACTACATTTCTCCTGAAACTAGCAGTCAGAGGCAGCAGTGACTTAGATCTCACACTGCAGATATACAGCTATGATGCTGTAGGAACAGGATTGTCTAGGCATACTTACATACCAGGAAGTACACTGCTATTTTCCAGGAGGAATTCCAGACAAATGGTACATTTTCAGGGCACTGGTTAGGCACAATTAATACTACTAGATGTAATCTATGACATAATAAACCTTCACATTTTTGAGTTTAGGTTCACTTCAAAAGGTATTTCATAAACAAAGAGAAATGTGAAGTTGTTTTATCACATATGTACTGGTAATCTGTATGATTTCCAGTAAAAGCAAAATTAGTAAACTTGGAAAGCAAAATTAAAGATAATATTATTTTTTCTGATTTTAAGGTTTACTTTATGGCCATTTTTACTTCATTGCTGAAACAATTTTCAATTCATAAAAGCTAAGCTTTAACAAGTCTTATTGCAAGGACACGGATTCATGATGACAACACTGACATGAGCAGAGGTATAGAAGCCACGGAGGCTGCCAGACGTATTTTATGGTGTTGTACAGTGCCCTCCAGTTTGCAGATTCCCATCCTATTTCCTTCACTATCATCAGAATGACATAAGGTAGCTAAAAAGCTACAATTCTGGACTATTGGCGACATTTGTCCCAAGCCAAGAAATGTAATTTACAGTACATTTTTTCAACTATAAACAAAAATAACCCATCTTGATTTTTTCTTAAGCACCCTGTGCTAAGTGTAACACAGAACATATAGGAGCTTCTTGCACAGAACATTTTTTCATCAATCATCATCTTAAAAATTTTATTTTAAAGTGCCCATACCCTCTGGCACTGCTGATTCAGTCACAGACCCATAGGGTCACAAGCGATGACTTAAAGTATCAGAAATGCAAACTCAGATTTTTTCAAAATGTTTCATAGCAGAGCCAGATCATCTACAAAGCAATCTAGAAAGGAACTTAGGGCCCAGTGAATGTAAAGAGGCCAGAGTGACAACCTTCATGCTCCAGCAGTAAACCAGGAAAAACGGAAATCAGTGAAAGCTGTGAGCCTGTTGGTCAATTAAGCCAAGATGCAGTGTCACAGCTCTATGGATCCACTTACTGCTTGGGAGGCAGGCTCCAGACAAGGAGAACACTTCTGGGGAAAATAGCCCCTGCTGCAATGCTGTATGTGGGGCTACATAGCACCGTATCTTTCACCCCAAAAGATCTACAGAAGGGTTTCCCTGCATTATCAGAGCCTTTAGCACCCCAAGGTTGGGGACTGTGCTAAAGAAGAGGCTGAACCTGCTCCGAAGAGAAGCTTTTTTCTTTCTTAATTTTTTTATGGTATGATGTAAAAACAACTGGAGGAAGAGTAACGAGGAACTGGTCCTGGATGCTTTTTTCCATGAAGGACATAAGCGTTTAATGACTCACTGGCTAATAAAGGGTCATGGAGTTCCAGTGAATTTTTGAATGTAAAGGTGGAGGCACACGGGTGGTGTGAAGTACTGGGAGCAAGTTTATCTAATCTTTGAGGAGAAATTTGCACATGAAGAGGCATAGCACTAAGCACTTTGTCTGGAGCACTGGACACTTTTTTATGCCAGCACTTTCTTTATTGCTGCACTTTATTTGTTTATGTTTACATATATATTAATTTAAACCTTATGGTATTTTTTATATATGGCACCGTTTATATATATATACAGTCTGGCTCATAAGTTTACATATCCTGGCAGAATGTATGATTTCTTGGCCATTTTTCAGAGAATATGAATGATAACACAAAAACTTTTCTTTCAGTCATGGTTTGTGTTTGGCTGAAGCCATTTATTATCAATAAACTGTGTTTACTCTTTTTAAATCATAATGGCAACAGAAACTACCCAAATTACCCTGATCAAAAGTTTACAGTTCTTAATACAATGTATTGCCCCCTTTAACATCAATGACAGCTTGAAGTCTTTTGTGGTATTTGTGGATGAGGCTCTTTATCTTCTCAGATGGTAAAGCTGCCTATTTGAGATCTCCCCAGAGTTGCTTAATGATATTGAGGTCAGGAGACTGAGATGGCCATTCCAGAACCTTCACTTTATTCTGCTGTAGCCAATGACAGGTCGACTTGGCCTTGTGTTTTGGATCATTGTCATGTTGGAATGTCCAAGTACGCCCCATGCACAGCTTCCTGCCTGATGAATGCAAATGTTACTGCAGTATTGTTTGATAAAATACTGCATTCATCTTGTCAACAATTTTGACCAAATTACCTGCACCTTTGTAGCTCACACATCCCCAAAACATCAGCTATCCACCATCGTGCCTTTCATAATAGGCCTTACTGACTCCTCTCCAAATGTAGCATTGTCAGAAACCATGAATTAGATTGAGACAGAAGTGCAGTAAAAATCACACTAGTTCAATAATAATAGTAAAAGGTAAACTGAGCAAACGTAGTCAAAACATGGCCAGAGTTTGGTAACCGGAATGGATAGTCAGACAAGCCAGAATGTAAGGGAGCCAGGGATCAGCGTACTTCAGGACAAGCCAGGAAATCAGGAAACCGGGGAATCAGCGTAGTGGAACAGCAAGCAGGATCGGGAACCAGAAGTTACATCAGCCAAGCAAGTCTTTCACAGGTGCACAGGAAAGAGTCTCAGCAGGACTGACAATCAGGTTATCATCACCAGGGGAGTCACTGTGGAAATATTAGAGCTGTCAATTAACCGACAGCTGAGTGGCCTGCTCTGGGAAGGAAGGGCTGAGCCCAGCCCTGACAGTACCTCCTCCTCAACAACCCCTTCCCCTTGGAGGACCACCAGGTTTGTGGGAAAAACACGGAGAACAGGGACATATACATCCGAGGAAGAGACCCAAGAGCATTCCTCCGGACCATACCCTTTCCAATGAACCAGGTACTGTATGCACCCATGAAACCTATGGGAGTCAACAATGGACTGTATTTCATACTCCTCCTGATTCTCAACCTGCACTGGGTGAGGACATAGCACCAAGGTGGCAAAGCGTTTGCAGACCAAAGGTTTTAATAAGGAGGTATGAAATACATTTTATATATGCATATTCGAAGGAAGGTCTAAAGCGTAAAACACTGGGTTAATCTTGAGGAGATTACAAAAAAGCCCAATAAACTTAGGTGTTAACTTCAGTGAGAGAACAAAGTCGGAGGTTGCAAAATGACAGCCAGACCCCATAACCTGATAGGAAGGTGCAGGCAGGTGTCCGCGGTCAGCATGGAGTCTGTACCTATCATTGACATGCCGCAAGGACTCCTAGAATTGTACCCAAGTGGAATGAAGGCCACAGTGATGCTCCTCTACTGCAGGAATGCTCTGAGAAGCAAATGAGTCAGACAACATGGATGGTTGGAAATCATGGTTCGCCATAAACGGGGACACTCGGGAAGTAGAATTCATGGCACTATTGTGAGCAATTGCCACCCAAGGTAAGAGGTCTGATCAGTTGTTATGATGGTCACAAATATAGCAATGTAGACTGCAGGTGATATGCAGAGAAGAAAGCAAGCTGAATTCCCAACTGTGCACAAAAGGCTCGCCAGAATCAGGACACAAACTGACTACCCCTGTCCGAGACAATGACCTTGGGTAGCCCATGTAAGTGAAAGATCTCCCAAGCAAAAATGGAAGCCAGGTCCTTAGATGTGGGTAACTTCTTAAGTGGAATGCAATGAGATATTTTCATGAACCGAATAACCACCATAAGTATAACTGTGTTGTCCTGAGAGTTGGATAACTCCACAATGAAATCCATGGACAGGTGGGTCCAAGGCCTCTCTCTCCATTGGTTATGGGTTGCAGGAGGCCCACTGGATGATGTTGTGGTGTCTTATTCTGAGCACACACGGAACAAGCAGCTATGAAGGAAGCCACATCAGCACGTAGTCTAGGCTACCAGAATTGTTGAGAAATGGCCCAAAAGAGTTGATTCCTCCCTGAGTGACCAGCAGCCTTGGGAGAATGGTAAGTTTAGAGCACACCAGTACAGAGACTCTCGGGGACAAAGTATCGGTCACAAAGTTTCCCAGGAGGAGCATGGATCTTATATATATAAATATATACAGTATCTCACAAAAGTAAGTACACTCCTCACATTTTTGTAAATATTTTATTATATTATTTGATGTGACAATGTGTGTATAAAAGTGTAAATTTGCTGTCCCCTCAAAATAACAACACACAGCTATTCATGTCTAAACTGCTTGCAACAAAAGTGAGTACAGCCCTAAGTGAAAATGTCCAAATTGGACCCAATAAGCCATTTTGCTTCCCTGATGCCATGTGACTCGTTAGTGTTACAAGGTCTCAGGGGTGAATGGGAAGCAGGTATGTTATCGCTCTCACTCTCTCATACTGGTCACTGGACATTTAATGTGGCACCTCATGGCAAATAACTCTCTGAGGATCTGAAAAAAAGAACTGTTGCTCTACATAAAGATGGCCTAGGCTATAAGAAGATTGCCAAGACCCTGAAACTGAGCTGTAGCATGGTGGCCAAGACCATAGAGCTGTTTAACAGGACAGGTTCCACTCAGAACAAGCCTCACCATGGTCGACCAAAGAAGTTGAGTGCACGTGCTCAGCGTCATATCCAAAGGTTGTCTTTGGGAAATAGAGGTATGAGTGCTGCCAGCATTGCTGCAGAGGTGGAAGGTGATGGGGGGTCAGCCTGTCAGTGCTCAGACCATACACCACACACTGAAACAAATTGCTCTTCTATGGTGTATGAGCACATCCCTAGCTGCACCACAGAAAGAAAGACTGGGCCATTCTGCTTTACATCAGGATGTGGCACAAGTAAATGTCAGCATGATGAAAAATCAAAAAAGTGCAGTGCTAACTTACTAATCAATAACACAATAATTGTGGAAACCTCTAATGTATGGAAATCTCAATAAGCTTCACTATTACCACAATACCAGTCTCTGTGATATGTAACGTCACATATAATACACATCAAACTGAAAATAAGACATAAAAATTACGGCAAGCTTAGCAGGGACGGTGGAAACCCCACCTACAGATATTGGCAGGGGGCGGTGTCAATAAAAGCAGCGTTAACTGCTTATCAGTGCAGCCTCATCAGTGCCAATAAGTGTAGCCTCATCGGTGTAGCACATGAGTGCAGTCTTATTAGTGCCCATAAGTGCAGCCTCAGTGCCCATAAGTGTAGCCTCATCAGTGCAGTCTCATCAGTGCCCATAAGTGCAACCTATCAGTGCCCAACAGCGCAGCTTTTCAGTGCCCATAAGTGCAGCCTCATCAGTGCCGCCTTAGTGCAGCTTATCAGTACCCATAAGTGCAGCCTCATCAATGCCCATCAGTGCGACCTTATCAGTGCCCCATCAGTGCAGCTCTTCAGTGCCCCATCAGTGCCACCTATCTGTGCCCATCAGTGCCGCCTATCTGTGCCCATCAGTGTAGCATATCTATGCCCATCAGTGCGATCTCATCTGTGCCCATCAGTGCGGTATCACCTGTGCCCATCAGTGGGATCTATCTGAGCCCATCAATGCCGCTTTCCTGTGACCATCAGTGCTGCCTATCTGTGCCCACCAGTGCGGTCTCATCTGTGCACATCAGTGCGGTCTCATCTGTGCACATCAGTGCCACCTATCCGTGCCCATCAGTGCGGACTCATCTGTGCCCATCAGTGCCATCTATCTGTGCCCATCAGTGCAGTCTCATATGTGCCCATCAGTGCCACCTATCTGTGCCCATCAGTGCCACCTATCTGTGCCCATCAGTGCGGTCTCATCTGTGCCCATTAATGCTGCCTATCAGTGCCCATTATTGCCACCTATCTGTACCCATCAGTGTGGTGTCATTTGTGCCCACCAGTGGGGTCCCATCTGTGCCCATATGTGCAGCCCCACCAGTATCATTAACAGACATCAGCCAGTTGACAGAGCGGAGATCTCCAGCTGTAACAGATCTTGTATGTGAAACACCTCTTGACGTTACGTCCAGCCTCCTAGACTGGCATGAGGCAGGATGTTATGGTGGGTGTTTCACATACAAGATCTGTCACAGCTGTAGATCTGCGCTCTGTCATCTGACGGATGTCTGTTAACGACCCACGCTCTACACTGAGAGATGGTGGGCGGGAGGCGGGGAGGTGTATTGGGGGTGGGGCAGGGAGCAGAGGAGGAGGGAGGAGGAGAGGAAACCACCTCCATTGGCGCTACAGCTTGGGATCTGTGAGACCCCCTCCACCCACTACAGCAAGCAGGGATAGAAGTACAAGTCCCTGCCTGCTTTAGAGAACTATTAGGGGGAAGTGCCAAGACCACTGGCTGAGAGTACAGGAGGAGCAGCCAGTGGTCTTGCGAACAGGAAATCACTGGAGAGTAAAGGCTTTTCTGCAAAATCATTAGGCTGCTACAGAGTAACTACATTAGGCTGCTACAGAAGAAGATGGATGGCATAGCTGGTAAAAGTAGGAGATCAGCAGCAAGGACATAGAAAACATTTTTTTCCCTGAGTTCTGCTTTAAACTATCCTCTTAAATTCATACTTGGTCCTCACATACTGATACGTTTTGTGTATATTGACAATTATGAACCATAATATGAACAGTAGCCTTTTTTTTATATGCCTTTAGTCTCCTGCTGCTTATATTATTGTAAAGGGTATTTTTTTTTCAAAAATAAACATGTTATACTTACCTGCTCTGTGCAATAGTTTTGCACAGAGCAGCTCCAATCCACTTATTTTTGGGTTCTTAGCTGCCACTCCTCTTATTCTCGGTGTGCCACCATAGGAAGCCGCTTCCTGTGAGCTCAGCCGAACTTCCACTCCCTTATCACACAATTGGGTTGACAGCAGCAGGAGCCAATGGCTTCTTCTGCTGCTATCAATCTGCCCTGTGAAGAGGGAGAGAGCAGAGGGCATGCTTACCAACTGTCCCGAATTTCCCGGGACATTCCCGGGATTTGGACCTTTTCCTGATTTTAGTGTTTCTCGGGAAAAGTCTCGGGAAATTCTTTTTTTTTCCCGATTTTTTGCGGCTCACCACAAAATGCGGTGAGTCGCAATGCCGGCTGGCATTTTACTGAAGACCAAGAACAAGAGGCAGAGCTGGCCTGGTGACTGACAATAAAAATTGAGCTGCGGCACCACCCACCCCCGCCCCACTGCCGGTCTGTTTGTGACCTGTTGTGGAAAGGGGCGAGGGGTGGGCTGCACCACAGCTCAATTTCTGTTGTATGCACTCGGCCGGCTCCACCTCTATCTTGATTACCTAGGCCTGTTACTAATAATGTATCATAATGGCGGCGGAAACTCAGCTGCAGGCACACCGAATGTAAGGGGGGTCTCCGCTGGGGACACCCGATGTAAGGAGGGGCTCCGTTGCCAGGGACACAGATCTGTAAGGAGGGCCTCGGCTTCTGGGGGCACCTGATGTAAGGACGGTCTCTGCTTAAATTGGATCAGGCGATCTCTCAGGGAGACCAGGGAGCTAAATGGGAAATCCCATATTTCATCCCAGTCATCATTGTCGAAATCGGGGATGTCACTGGACCATTTAGATCTTAGCTTTTCCAGAGTCGGGAGGGAGGTGATAATCAGGTGTGAATATAATTGAGAAGTGTTTTTTTTTTTGCACAATCTGACCTAAGAAGGTCCTCTAGTGAAGATTGGACTAGTTGAGGAGGGGAGTTGGAGAATTGGCAGCCGAAGGCATGGGAGAGTTGGAGGAATCAGAAAAAGTAGGACTGTGGTATGCTAAAATCGGGGTTCGGTTTGGAGAGAGGGACTAGGGATTGATTGGAGACAATCTGTATCACCGTTTTGATGTTTAATTTGGTCCAGGCATGGGGCTCGGACAGTTTATAGATGTGCTCTAGGGTTGGGTTTAGCCAAAGGGGAGCATTGGGTGAGATTGCTTGTTGAAGGTATTTTTCTATTTTGAGACCTGCCCCCCATGCACACAGTGTGGTGCGCATGGAGGGTGTCAGTGGATAGGGGGCTCGAGGGCCTTGAAAGAGCAAAAATTTGAGCGCCTCTAGGGATCCCAACACTGCCGTCTCGACCTGGGTAGCCGGGTTGGAGATGTCCGGATTGAGCCATCAAGCCGCCGTTACCAGCTGGGTGGCTAGATAGTAATTGTATAGAGTTGAGTTGAGGATCTGTAGGGCTCCCTCGAGTAATGGACCCATATCATTGAGGAAGAGCAGGAGGTCATCTGCGTACAGAGTGACCCTCTCCTCCAGCCAGCCAACCCATAGCCCCCTAACATGAGGAGAGGTGCAAAGGGCCTCCACAAGTGGCTCCATCACGATGGCAAATAAGGCTGGAGAGAGAGGGCAGCCCTGCCACGTGCCCCTGGACAGATGGAAGGACCGCGACAGGCCCCCTCCCAGCTTAATGGCCGAGGTGGGGTCATCGTAAAGGACCTTCATCCATTCAATAAAGATCAGGGGGAACCCCATCCTGCGGTGGACCTCCCAGAGAAAAGGCCACTCGACCGTGTGGAAGGCCTTCTCAATGTCCAGGAAAGCCACCACCCTAGATCCCTCATTGAGATCTTACGCGTGTATGTTAGTGAACATGCGCCTCAAGTTTACGTCTGTCGCTCTATTGGCCATGAAACCAGTCTGGTTAGTCTCAGTGATAGATGGTAGTAGGGGCTGTAGCCTCGTGGTTAGTAATTTGGTGAGGAAGTATGTTAAGTAGGGTGATTGGCCTGTAGGAGGCGCAGGATGTGGGGTCTTTAGACGCTTTATGGATAAGAATGACATGGGCATGACCCATGGAAGCCAGGAGGGCACCATCAGCCAAACACTGGGAATAAAGCTGAGCCAATTTGGGGGCCAGTAGGTCCCAATGAGTCTTGTAGAACTCATCTGGGCCCGGAGACTTTCCCACGGGGAAGGACCTAATCGACTTCTGTACCTCCTCCAGGGAAATCGGAATCACTAGGGATTCTCTCTCCCCATCAGACAACCAGCCAAGTGCCAAGGGGTCCAGCCAGGGCGCGGGGTCCCATCACTGGAAGTCCGAGGGTAGCACTTGGGTATAGCGAAAGCTGTATTCCTCGTGGAAGGCCTCTAGCATGTCTGGCAGGGAAGAGGTCGATTCTCCCGAAGGGGAAACCACACTAGGGATCACCGTCAGGGATTTGTCATCTTGTGCCAGCATCGCCAGGAGGCAACCGTTGCGGTCTCCTTGTTCAAAGAACAGCTGTTTGTTTCGATAAAGGTCAAGTCTCGTAACCTCGGTGAGGTGGAGGTGTAGCTCATGTTTTTCCGCATTGAGGGAATCAAAGTGTGTGTCAGTGGGGTCAGCTGCATAGATGTCTGATTGGGATTGCGCAGCGGTCTGTAGGGCAGTAGTGGTAGTTGCCTGCTCTCTCCAGATCCCAGCAATAGAAGAGATGCATTGCCCTCTGGTAAAAGCCTTAAAGGCACCCCAGGTCACTGCTGTGGAGGAGGACCCTGTATTAAGATCCCAGTATTCCCCTAAGCGTGGTGGAATGGTATCTGCCAGGTCAGTATGGGAGATCCAATGGGTCCCCAGGTGCCAAAGGGAAGAGGAACAGGAGGACGGGAAGCGAATGGTAAGAAGTAGGGAGCAGTAATCTGAGAGTCCACTGGGCAAGTATGGGGCGTCTAATACATCTGCCAGCATAGTTGGGTTGGCAAAGGTGAGATCGATGCGGGAGGAAGTTTTATGTGTATTGGAGAAACAGGAGTATGCTCTGGTTGTGGGGTGTTTCCATCTCCACACCTCAGATACACCTAGTGCCTCTGCCCATGAGAACAAGTAAGTAGAGAATTGTTTGCGGGGGTAGGTCTGTCCAGGTTTGGGGCCAGAATGGCGTTGAAATTGCCCATGAGTAACAGTCTGGCAGGGGAGTATGGAGTGATTTTCTCTAGAATGGTGTATAAGGTGGAGGAGGAAAAAGGAAGGGGTGTGTATACACCTACCACAATATATCGGACACCCCAGACGTGAACACTATTAGTACATATTTATCCTGGGGGTCAGTGTGAACATGTTCCAACGCACATGGGAAGGATTTGCTGATCAGGATTGTAACCCCTCTGGCATATGTGGAATAGGAGGCGTGGAAGGCTCTCTGGATCCATGTTATTTTCAGTGCCAGTAGTTTGCTGCCCATAAGGTGGGTTTCCTGTAAAATTACCATGTGTGGGGAATGCAATTTGAGGTATTTGAAGAGCACCGCTCTCTTAAATTTAGAATTGAGCCCCCGGACATTCCAGGACAGCAAACTGAAGGTTGAGGCATCATGCCCTGTCATTGTGTGGAGGTCTGATGGGGGAAGAAAGAAGGAGTGAAGCAGGTGCACATGCACATCTCAGGAGCAGCAAGGACCCAGGGAGCCTTTATCAGGTGGAATTATGACCCATGAAAGACCAAATAGACAAACGAACATGAATATATACATAACTAATATACAATATCAGTGATGACACCGAGGTGTCAAACCTGCCCTCATCTGATGACATCCCTAAAAACTGGAGAGGGGTCAGGTCGGTCTATACCCAAAACTCAAAAACAGTAAACACTTAAACTTTAATTAGCAACAGTTCAGTGCTGTATTTCAACACTTGTGGAAGCTCTTAGGTAGGATAAGCAGGTCCCAGACAGTAGCACAGTCAATAAAAAGAAAAAATAGGGAAAAACAAAATCAGTGGTTGCTGCTGGAGCTCCTCAGTCAGGAGGGGACGGTAGTCTATGCAACAAAGGATGTTGAACAACCAGTTGGGGTAATGGTGGATTAGAGCAGAGAGGAAAGACCTAGGGATGGATAGTCGGTAATTCTATGAGTCAATATGGGACGGGGGGTAGTTCTGTTCGGGGGGGTTGTGATACTTAGCTGCTCCCAGCATGTTGCAGTCAACCACGGTTCCTCTGTCGTATGTTGTTAGTGGGTATCCAGCCATGCCGCAGCAGCCTCTGGGGTGTCAAAGAAACGCGTGTTGTCACCATCTGTGATCTGCAACCTTTCACTTGGAGCTGCAGGGCCCTCACCTCCCTGGAATCTGCTCAGAAGGTATCCTCCACTGTGGAGGCTCTGTCCTCCACCTCCGCGATGCGGGACTGGAATTTATACATATCCTGATGGATGAGACCGACATCTATGGTCAGGAAGTCAATCTTGGTTGTCAGAGTTTCCTTGCATGCTGTAATGGCCCCCAGGATCTCCATTCCCATGGGGGCCACCACCGCCCCGGCTCCGTGACCGCCTGGGTATTCGCTGCCATCATGGTGTTGTCACCATCTGTGATCCGCAACCTGCTGGGATATAATAGACCAAAGCGTATTCCCCTTTCCCGGAGAAGGGCGTCTCACATCAGTAAAGGACTTGCGGCGTTGCTGTACTTCCTGAGAGAAATCCGGGAAAAAGAGCAGTTTGGTATTTTCATATTTAATTTCAGGCATGGAGGGTGCCGCTGCAGAGGATGCGATCCCGATCGCTGTAATTTAACTGCTGCAGCAGGAAGGGGTGAGGAGGGGCCCCTGTTCTTGGAAGGAGTGGCGGGACCCTGTAGGCTCTCTCCACCACGAAGGTGGGAGGCATATCGCCCAGGCTGAACAGGGTGGTAGTTGTTCAGTAAACTCAGCTGGTCTGGGGCCCTCAGCTCTCTCAGGTAATCCAAGTATGCGGATGTTATTCCACCTGAGGCGGTTCTCAGTGTCTATAGCACGCTCCTGGAGCGCTTTCACTTGGAGCTGCAGGGCCCTCATCTCCCTGGAATCTGCTCAGAAGGTATCCTCCACTGTGGAGGCTCTGTCCTCCACCTCCGCAATGCGGGATTGGAATTTATACACATCCTGATGGATGAGACCGACATTTATGGTCAGGAAGTCAATCTTGGTTGTCAGAGTTTCCTTGCATGCTGTAATGGCCACCAGGATCTCCACTCCCATGGGGGCCACCACCGCCCCCGGCTCCGTGACCGCATGTGTATTCGCTGCCATCATGGTGGCGGGCCGCCTCGTAGAGGAGACGGTTGCCGCTGAGGGGGTACGAGAAGCCTTCGAACCAGATTTTGAGTAGCGAGTCCTAGGGTGACCCATCCGAGGTTTGCCCCGCAATGAAGGAGGTTCTGAGGGGGTAGGTATCGGGGTCCGCGGAGCAGCAGGGAGGATTGTGAAGGTGCTAATGGGGGCAAAGCTCCAGCGGGACACGTCCACCCCCTTCACAGATCATCCACTCCCTCAGCTGCAGTATGATTCATTCTTTCCCCCTCAGGGATGCTAGCAGGAGGGGAGGAGGAAAGGATGGCCGGATCACAGTGCCCAAGCTGGGAGGATGTCACTGCCTTTGTAGGCCCTGTGGGCTGCAGGTGGGGGGAGTAAGTCTTCAGGGATCCTCAGGTGGCCCCCCAATGGCACCCTCCTGGACTATCCCCAATGAAGGTTCTGCCCCAGGTAGATAAGGATGGGGCTGCCGCTCGTCCCGCGGATCGCGGCACTCGGTCGCGGAGGATGCACGCGGCCTCGTATGCAGCAAGATGGCAGCGGGCCGCGGGTGCAGAGAGCCTGTCTCTGGGGATCCTTGGGTGGCCCTCCGATGGCTCACTCCTGGTCCACCCTCTCTGGAGAAGCTACCCTGGGCAGATGATGACGGTGCCGCTGCTCGTCCCGCAGATCGCGGCACCCGAGCACAGAGGATGTTTTTGGCCTCGTAGGCCGCAAGATGCCGGCGGGTTGCGGTTGTGTGGAGCCGACCGTGGGCTGGGTAACAACACCTCTGGCCGGGATCCACAATTTAGGCTGGGATCAATGCAGGGGGTGCCCAGGGACCTACAGGGCTGATCTGGAGGCTCACCAGGTTGGTTGATTCAGAGGATGGCTGTAGATTGAGTCAGGATGTGTGGCGCTCCACTGCAACATGTCTGTCCTGTCTCACATCCGGACACTCCCCCAAGTTTAATCCATGTTTGAACATCCAGGGATAGTGGGGGTGTTCAGCCCCAGGGAGAACACAGGGATAGAAGATGCCTTCAATGTAGATGAATGATCTAGATAAGTACCCATGGAGCTGGCTAGAGAGGTCTTGAGATACCAGCCTATGTGAACTGCTTTAAGGTGTTATAACCCCATTGTAATTCCTAGCGAGAATTCTGCTGCAATGCTCCCAGATGTCCCTACTTTTTCATTTTGATTTATTTCAGGTACTTATATAGCACCATCAATTTATGCAGCGCTTTACATATACATTGTACATTCACATCAGTTCCTGCCCTCAAGGAGCTTACAATCTAAGGACCCTAAGTCACAATCATATATACTGTATACATACTAGGGCCATTTTAGAGAGGATTTGATTAACCTACCAGCATGTCTTTGGAGTGTGGGAGGAAGCCCATGCAAACTCCAGGCAGGAAGTGTCGTGGTTTAGATTTAAACCAGCAACCCTTTTGCTGCTAGGTGAAACTGCTAACCACTACACCAATGTGCTGCCCAATTTATTTGGAACTTCAATAAGGGGAGCCGCACACAGAACAAATGTGTCATCTGCTATGGACCCCAGGTGCCACCTTGAACAGGTTAGTGATGCAATTGTACTGCTCTTGCAAGATTGTATTGCATCACTTAAAGGGTGTCCTGATGGGAAATCAGAGGGGACAGCCATCATTGGGTCAAGCTGAGAGTTTGGCCCACAGGGCCACCCCTTCCAGGGAGCATGTCTACTTACCAATGAAATATTGTCTTTTTCATGGGAAGATAGTGAAATGGAAAAAAAATTGTGATGGTATATATCACATAAAGCCCTTAAGTCCAATTCACAAACAGACCAGAGAGTAAAAAAACATGCGATAATTACCACCAGGGTTTTTCTGGCGGTATTTATCAAAAAACAGTCAGGCTGTCTTTTGACAAATAACTGGTTGCTAAGCAGTGGTCCAGTAACCGCTCCATCCTTAACAACCGATGACTCATCAGCTGTCAGCAGGCTTCCATGCTTACAGCTGATTGTAAAAAAAAAGTGGACAATTAAAAAGTATTAAACAAAATTTTAAAAAAAAGAGTGGCCCCCCCCCAAACTCCATGCCAGACCCATAACAGGGCATGCAGCCTGAGCAAGCGCACCCCCCTCCTGAACCATACCAGGCCACATGCCCTCAACATGGGGGGGTGGGTGCTTTGGGACAGGGGGAACTCTGCTGCCCCCACCCCAAAGCACCTTGTCCGCATGTTGATGCCCGCTCCTTAGCAACCAGTTCAATGTGGTAAATTACTGCATTATCTAATGCGGTAACTACCGCTAAATCAAATAAATACCGCATTCAGTATTTAACTCCAAATTCTTAGTGAATTGAACACTTGCACAATTGTTACCGCATGTAGTATTTTACCGCGTATTATTAGCAGTTATTTAACTCTTAGTGAATCAACCCCTATGTCCCTAATTTAGCAGAGCCCTCTGTAGGTGCAAATGACAGAGTCTCCACCTTTCTAAGAGTAACTGAGCATCTATGACACTGTAAGAACCTGAGTACTAGTAATTCTGAAGAAAAGGTTGTTCGCAAGCAAGTTTTATTAAAGTAAAGTTGTTAAAGGATACTGGACATTCTGTGTCTGTGATAGCTTAGGATGGAGTGTAGTGCAGAGACAAGATAGTGCTCCTCTACAACATCAGCTTATATAGGTGCAACAGAAGAGTGTTATTGGGCAGAAACAGCTTGAAGCTCCTAGTTAGGGATGCACTCTGAATTTTACCTGTTTGGAAGTTCTGGTTCAGTCTGATCACTTGGGCCATTTGGTGGAATTGCCCAGCCAAACATGCCACAATTCAATGCAAAAAGGTCCAAAGTCCCAACCCACACGCTCTCAAAGCAGTCCTTTGCCGTTTAGCAAGAGTGAGGGGCAGTACTTTTAGAGAAAGGGTTTGCTAATGTAGTGGGCTACTACAGAGTAATACAGTTCTGCTATATAAAGTATATGCAGGACTGTATATTTCCACATGTTGCAGTGAATTGAAGTTTGTGAGAATAAGGAAAGTGTAGCATAAGCCTTTTTTTTATTTCTTTGCATATGTCAGAGACTGTTCTATTGCTGTGTTGCTGTTGCCCCCCCCCCCCCCCCCCCCGTTTTTTTGAAGGGGGTGGTGGGTCATTGCTATTTCTTTATTGATTTAGTTCCTTTATTTTGCTTTTAGTCCAAAATGTCATCCGCTACACATCCCCCCCCCCCCCAGTCATTTAGACAATATACCCATCCTCTAGGTAACAACTAGGGTAAAAAATCCTACACATGAAAAAAAAGTTCTTGTTTTGGGTGCTGGGGAAGGGAAAGAAGGGAAAACATGTTTAAACATTAACATTTATCGCAATTACATATTCAGGGCTGTATGCTTACCACCCAGCTAACTGTCTAAACCCACCCAGATCTCAATGCATCCTGAAAAGAAAACATAATACAAAAGACAACATTGTACACTATACACTCTGGTTTTTGAAGGGCGAAATTCCATCATTGACACAACAGAATTTCCTCCTTCATAAGCACATGAAGTGTCTCTCTAACATGCTCTAATTGCTTGTAAAAGAAAACTCTCTGCCTACTACTACTACTACTTTTCTGCCGACTCACGCCACCTAGTGGTCAGAGCTGCTGTAACTGCAAGTCCTTTAACAAATGAACATGGTGGGCCAAAAGCCTGAAGAACTTGACATGCATCTTCCTGTAGACTACCTGTCTAACTAGAATAAATGTGTACATACGACTATCTGTGACTCAAAACTAGCTGAGTGAACACTTATAGCTGCTCCCTAAAAACAAGAAAAAAACTTGTTGCACTGAAAATATGGTAATGATAGGGGCGCTGAAATATAAACCTTAATTACAAAAAAGTGTAAAACTTATTATTCATAAACGACTAAAGTGATAGACAACCTGAAGCGTTCTTCCTGAGGACGTGAAAATGAAACGTACGTCGAGGCAGTACCTGGTCACGTCCGTATACACACAGTTCCGGACGTTTTGGTTGTCGGATGCATTCGGTGGAATGCATGCCGTACACAACGAGGAACTACGAACCTACCACGAAACGATTTGTTTAAGCGAGCAGCCCCAGTGCCAGGTCGGGCACTGTGAAATGTAAGCAACCATTTGGCTTTATGCTTTTAAATTTTTTTTTATTAAAACGGTGTTACACTATGGATATTGTTTGCTCTCCTTTTTTATGCCCTGTCTGAGTCTATGAGGAGGAAGGTTTTTCCATATTATTCCATGTGAGCAGGGATTTACCTGCACAAGCTCAGCTGACTATCTTTTTAATTAAAGTAGTCAACACCATCTTGTAAGAAGACAACTATATCTTCACGGTTGGGTGCTGTCCGTGTCCAAATCTTGGTGAAGGGACGTTTCACAATTCTTTAGAATATTTCAGTCTTTTTTTGGCAAATGGATATAGACGGAGTTTATCACTAAATGAATCACTGTATGGACTGTGGATATATGTTGTTCTCTAGCATTCAATTGGGACTTTATTATTTATTAGCTTTTTGCAATTGTCATATGATTATTATTGTATGGTGACAGGTTGTCTATCACTTTAGTCATTTATGAATAATAAGTTTTACACTTTTTTGTAATTAAGGTTTATATTTCAGCGCCCCTATCATTACCATATTACCTGTCTAACTACCCCAGAGTCTTTGTGGATTGCAGAAACACTGAAAAAATTTGAAGACACGAGGAAGCTCTCCTCTTCTTTCTGCAAAACTTCTCAAAGACTTAACTCCAGGAACAGCTCACCAATAGAACCTTGGGTCAGGTAGAGTCAGATCTTTCCCTTGAGCATCAACTGTAGTAATGAAGTAAATAGCGCTCTCTTTATCCGGTCGGCATATAACTTTGTCACTGTAGATGTGCCGACCGTAGCTCCAGTGTAACAAGCATCCTTGAAATCTGTCCGGGAAAATATTGCTAGCTATGACTCCGAGATTTTAGGCTAGCCTTGTACACTTTCCTCATGTCGCTTCCTTTACAATGTCCATGACTTCACCCAGTATGAGAGGGGGAAATCAAGTCCATACTCTGTTGCCGCCCGCTTATATAAAGTCTCAGGGGCTTAACAGCTCCGTCATCCTCGGGCAGTGTCTATGCACAGGCAACATTTAGAACCAAGCTAAAAGCTTTTAAAAAATTTCATACTCATGTAATTTGTGTCTTCATTTGCCAATAAATCTTTTTTGAATGAAAAAAAAAGCTTTTAAAAAGTTAAAACCTTTACTCACGGCAGTCTAGGTTCGAAATACAACAACTTCCTTCATACATCAAGGGCTCAGGTCATGTTATTGAAATCATGGGAAATTATAGATGGTTTGATGACTATGTGTGGGCCTCTTTATACCTCCATACCCCACAAGGTTGGGCTTGCCGCAGTGCAATATTTTTTGAGTAAAAATGAGAATATGAATTCAAAACAGTTAGAATTCTTACTATTTGGTATTTCTGTTTGAGACACAATTATTTCACATTTCTGAACCAATTCTATCTTCAGCTTTAAGGCACAGCCATGGGAGCCAGTTTTGCCCCCGTATATGCAAACCTCACCATGGGTTATTGGGAGAATTAAAAGATCTGGACGAACAACCCCTACTCTGAGTTTATTGTTTTTTATGGTCGTTATATAGATGACATCCTGCTCATCTGGAGTGGCGGAGTTGAGTTATTCTCCTCCTTCATTACTTATTGTAATGACAATCTGATGGGTCTATCCTTTACATCTGTGATAGACCATAAACAGTTGTTTTTTTTGGATTTAGTCCTCTCTTATGATGAACAGAATGTCACCACTAGCAATTATAATAAACCTACGTCCAGCAAATACTACCTTCACTACAACAGTTGCCACCACCCAGTATGGTAGAAGAATATCTCCAGCGGTCAATTCAAGAGGTTACATAAAAACTGTACCTCAACTAAGGATTATATGCAACAAGGTCAACATATGACAAAAAAGTTTAGGGAAAAAGGGTATCCCCAGGACTTAATCACACAGGCCTTTATAAAACATAAAACCAAGCATTCTCCCATTAAAAAATCTTCCAAGAACCCCCCAGGCGAGACCACAGTTAGGTTTGTCTCCACTTTCAACACACAATACAAGTGTATATCCAAAATAATTTTCAAACACTATGGTATTTTGAAACTCGATCCAATCTTAGCGCCATCACTTGCGTCTAAACCCCAAATCACCTTTAGGCAATCCTGTACAATAAATAACATCACTGCCCCCAGCAAACTAACGAAATCGAATAGAAACCTCGATAAAATATTTTCTGACATTAGGATGTATTTCGATAACAGACATGGGATTTTCCAATGTCGCAAAAGGGGTTGTTTAACCTGCCAATCTATCCCAAATGGTCAATCTATTATCACCACTCCTAAGGGCAAGAGTTTTGAAATAAAACAATTTATCACGTGCTCTACGGAGTACATGATTTATGTTCTACGCCGCACCTGCGGTCTCCTCTATGTAGGCCGCACAATACGTGCCCTACGAGTCAGAGTGGGGGAGCATCGCCGCTTGACAAAAAAGGGCTGCGTAAAACACAGCATACTGTGTCACTTTCGCCAATCTCATAACAGAGATTTCAAAAAAATTTAGGTTTTTGAGATTGAGGCCATCCCGAAGGGGCCCCTAACGGATAACGAAAGGTTCTCCCTCCTTTGCCAGAGGGAGATTTTTTGGATATAACTGATGGGTTCTCTTTCGCCGGATGGCTTTAACTAAGAAATTGATGTTCTCAGTATAACTAACTGAGATCCGTCAATCATACACAAGGAGATCGATCAGCACTGATTTAATTTTTAAACAAATGTATTAATTTTATTATCACTATCGAGATGGGAGTGTTGTTTAAAGAATTATAATAACCCATCTCGGTATTATTTTTAATATGAATTCTGAGTAATATGTATCCTATTCATTGTGTTTTTTTTTTGTTTTTTTTATATACTTATCCCTATATATATATATATATATATATATATATATATATATATATATATCTTTTATCGTTTGTTAAGGGCATTTTCCAATTATTAGCATTACCTTACATTATGTTTTTTCCTTTCCTTCATCCCTGTTTTTATTCAGTGTACAAGTATCAATTTTTATAGAAGGGGTTAATGCAATCTGGGTTTCCCCCGCCCCGTTTCACAGCCCAATGTCTTTATTTTCTGTGTTGCCACATGCCGCTCCAACTTTGAGAAAGCGCATGCACGCGAAACATGGCAACATTCTCCTGCATGAAGCTCTCCGCCTAAGGATCAGCTGTGGCGGTCGGCGGTGTCACGTGGTGCGCCCGAGTTTGGAGTCCTGAGTCTCCCTTCACGCTGGTTAATGCTACATCGTGTGTTCCGGCCGGATCTAATTTCCCAGCGTGCATTAGATCATTCTCCTGAGAGCCTGAACATCCCGATCGGCACTCATTCACGGACAGGACACCCCCACAGGTCACAGAGCTGCAGCGATCCCCTCCCCTTCATCTGACATTGAGTCACACACAGGAATACCGTTTTACCATTGGTGTTCTGGGAGTTTTTTTTACCAAGCACTATCAACCCTTTCCAGGCAGGGACATTATGTGACCATTAACCCCTTGAGCCTTAGTTGGTTTGGTGGTAGTGCTTTTTGTATATAGACCATATGCGAGGATCATCTGCAAAAGGTCTGTCAATTAGTATTGTGACCCCTTTTTTATAGCGGATTGACATATGTTGCTCAGATCCCAGGAGGGATCGGATGTCTTTGTAAAAGTTTTTTCATATTTTTTAATAAATTACTTTTATGTTTTATCATTTAAGGGTCTCCCTAGTGCACTGTCTTTTGCTGGTTGTTTCACGTTTTGTATCCCACTGAGTCCTGAGTGGTTAAACAGCTGCACATTGACACTGACCTAAAGACATCAACATAAATAAACAGTGGTTCCCAATACAGTAAACCATCTCCAGGAAAAGGAAAGTTCATAAGAGTACCATAAAGACTTTTTTGTTGTACTTAGGTTCGAAATACCAATCGGCTCCCTCCTCCGAGCTGGCCTCAGTTGATGAACCAGGCGAGGAATCTCCGGCGGGCCAATAGTTTCCCGCAACAGCATTCACAGCTCCCCGTGGTCGACATTTAAACACTTTCCCCCAGATATCCGGCCTAGGGTTTCAGGAGGCAGGCCTGCCTCTGCAGTGACGAGGGTTGCTGAGCCGCTCCTTCACTTTAGGGACTAGTGCTGCAGCAGCAGCTTTCTCCTGCAGGATCACATCCACGACTTTTGTACAAGTCTCTGGAACCTCAGAAGGGGCAGGATCCCTTCTGGCAAAACGATTCCGGGGCATATCCGATACTGGAGGGCCGGGGTTGCACAGTGGATTGTTCAACTTTGAATACGTACTCGCCGCACTTCCGGCACCTGGTGAGCGGCCGAGGGTTTGCGACCAACCCATCAGATCTTCCGCACAACATTCCGAGGGCCTAGACATCCCCGATGTTGCACAGAACAAACCGCCCCTGCGGCAGCAACCGGATGCCCATGTTCGTGATTACTGTGCCCGCAACACCCACTCAAGTGGTGCCTCGTGCGGGGAAAAGATCAGCTCAGATTTCTCCCACTGGGCGTTGGCTCCTGTGTACTTTTGCGAACTTTTGATACAGGCTCCTCCCATGCTTACGCACCTCAGTGAAAGTCTCTCCAAAATGGCACTGATCGTTCAAAAAAAATTCTTCTCCCTCTGTTCCAAGGCCCTGCGAGGTAACTGTAAATACCGAACGACGAGCCCCCACATGTAGCGGCCACAACCCTTGCAGGGCAGCCATGACTTATTGGGCTTACCAGTTACCTTCTCTTGGCCTGCTCTTCCACATCTAGGGGTTCCCAGGGTTGATACCCAACGACTTGAATGCTGACATGGATAAAGTCCTTTTTAAAAGGTTTTATTTTGCAGTAGTAACATCCAATAACACAGTCTATCATGGGAACAGAGGGCACGGGTGAAGAACTCAGGCACCTTAAACTGCAAGTCTAGCAAAGTCTCTAATTCCACCCAGAGAGTAGCCACTCGCAACTGGGTACTTCAAGGCTGAACAGATCTCTAGCCAGAGATCATGGCAGTCAGCACGTTGACTCAAAACTTGAAGCAATCCTATCAACGTATACAAGTTGTAACTAAGGGTGAGCAGGAACCTTTTTCCTCAGTACCTGGAATGTGTCCCGTCTCCTCAATGGTACTGTAAAAACGTGAATTCATCAATGTCCTTCCCAACTCGGTAACCAGGCACTTCCCAGGATGCCACTTGCCGGCCCTCCTCTGAAGAGTCCTCCCCCGGTCACTTCCACGAGCTGTGGTGCCTCTCCAAGCTGAGAGCACACCCAGACACCTTGAATCCTCCCTCAGTTACTGCGCCTCGAACCAGCAGGGTCCGAGACTCTGGAACAGACGGATCCCTACCCCAGACCAGACAGGTCTAGCAGGGACCTCTAACCGGAACATGTTGCGGGATGTCGAACACCCCGTGACTGGGACCCCTCACAGGGCTACCCCAGTCCTGGAACCAGAACAGACCACACGGGCCTCACAAACTCCTCTTCCCTCAACACATGACTCACACATCTTAAGTCCCCCTTCCCAGACTCCCCAGCGGGGCCCGGCTCTCCCACTGATTGGTTCCGAGATGTACAACCAGACTGATGTCAAGGTCAGCCTACGTAATTAACCCTCAGAACCCCTACTGTTCTGAGGCAAAAACTAAATTTACATGTGTATGACATTTTGTCCAAAATGCGACACATATATATGATTTTGAATATGGGATCCAGCATGTGCTAGAATGGAAGGAGAAGTGGCGCCCAAATGTGCATAAAAAATACAACAAGAAACAAAATTGATAAAAAGTGGGGTTTACCTGAATAATATAAAAATTTGTATGGGGGACCCAGAGCTGGAGGCCTGTTTAAATCAACACACATGTGTGTGAATTGGGACAAGGGGGAAAATGAATGGAATGCTAGTTGCACTCACTCCAAACTGTAGGAAAGATTACAATGTCCAATGTCTGAACAAAATAAATAAAAATTACAAACTTAGGAAAGGTATTTAAAAATTGTAAGCCAGATCGCAGTCCTCATTAGGGCAATGCGGTCTAAAGAAGATGATGGTACATATATAACTGTTTTTATGTATAATCACTAATATATTATGAGGCCTATTTAACCACCTCAATACAGTGCACTTACCAGACCAATTTTCAGCTTTCAGCACTCTCACAGTTTGAATGACAATTACCGTATATACTCGAGTATAAGCCGAGATTTTCAGCCTCTTTTTTGAGGCTGAAAGTGCCCCCCTCGGCTTATACTCGAGTCATCGCTGTCTGCCCGCTCGAACAGCGTGTCGAGCAGACAGACAGCGGCCATTCTATTCAAAAGCCGCGCCTCCGGCTCCGCCTTCGCCTGTGATAGGCGGAACACTGAATTTCCCAGCAGCCTGTGTTCCGCCTATCACGGACATCGTATCATCCTCGTACTACGGACGAGGATGATACGACGTCTGTGATAGGCGGAACACAGGCTGCTGGGAAATTCAGTGTTCCGCCTATCACAGGCGAAGGCGGCGGCGCAGCTTTTGAATTTTACAATGGCCGCCGACGAAGAGGGCACGGGACGGGACGGGACGGGGGCAAGGCAAGGCAAGGCACGACACGGCACGGGACGGAGGCAAGGAGGCAAGGTAAATCCCCCCTTCCTTGTGTGCTGTGTGTTTTTCAGTCCTTTGCTCACAAAGAAATGATCTTTTCAGAACAAGCCAGAGAGTTTCAGAGGAACATTAATAATTCATATGCCTACAGAATGCGGCTGCTTGCTCTTATCAGCAGATAATTCTGGCCAGAACAATCCCTGATTACATGTGTTTATTGTGCCCTCGAATGCCTTCCATAACCCTGTGTACATAAAGATTCATTATTCTTCACCGGCACTATGGCTCACCCTATAGGGCATCATAACACCATAAAGAAAGTAGGATCATCCCAAATAGGGATCTGTAGTCCCTTTAAAGCCCAACTCCATGAAACAAATTGCTGGTTATTAGGAGGCTCGGGACAAAGGTAGGCTGGACACACACACACACACACACACACATACACACACACACACACATACACACACACACACACACACACACACACACACACACACACACACACGGATGGATGGAGACACACACAGGGATGGATGGATGGATGGAGACACACACACACAGGGATGGATGGATGGATGGATGGAGACACACACACACAGGGATGGATGGATGGATGGATGGAGACACACACACACAGGGATGGATGGATGGATGGACACACACACACACAGGGATGGATGGACGGACACACAGGGATGGACGGACACACAGGGATGGACGGACACACAGGGATGGACGGACACACAGGGATGGACGGACACACACACAGGGATGGACAGGCATGTCTCACCCTCGGCTTATACACGAGTCAATAAGTTTGCCAGTTTTTTTGGGGGTAAATTGGGGGCCTCGGCTTATATTCGGGTCGGCCTATACTCGAGTATATACGGTACTCAGTCATGCAACACTGTACCCATATGAAATTTGCGTCCTTTTTTCCACACAAATAGAGCTTTCTTTTAGTGGTATTTAACCAGTGGGTTTTTTATTTTTTGTGCTATAAAAAAAAAAAACGTCAATTGTGTGAAAAAAATGCATTTTTCTTTGTTTCTGTCATAAAAATTATACTGCTACATGTCTTTGGTAAAAATAACCCAAATTAGTGTATATTATTTGGTCTTTGTGAAAGTTATAGAGTCTACAAACTATGATGCCAATCACTGAAAATTGATTACATCTGATCAGGCCTTCAGTACATCAGGTGTATCTCATTTCTTGAGACACTAACAAGTCAGGAAAGTACAAATACCCCTTTTTAGAAAGTAGACATTCCAAGGTATTAAGAAAGTAGCATGGTGAGTTTTTTTAAGTTGTCATTTTTTCCCACAATTTTTTGCAAAATTAAGATTTTTTTTATTATTTATTTATTTTTATTTTTTTTTACAAAAATTGCCATATTATCAGGTTATTTCTGACATGCATATGCATACAACAAATTACACCCCAAAATACATTCTGCTACTCTTCCTGAGTATGGCGATACCACATGTGTGAGACTTTTACACAGCATGACCACATACAGAGCACCAACATTAAAGTAGTACCTTTAGGCGTTCCACAAGCAAAAATGACACATCTCATTTCACAGCCACCTATTACATTTTTGAAGGCCCTGGAGTACCAGGACAATGGAAATGCCCATAAAATGACCACATTTTGGAATGCTAACACCCCAATGTATAATCTGTGAGGCATAATGAGTCTTTTGAACGGTTCATTTTTTTCCAGAAGTTTTTGGAAAATGTGTAAAAAAAATGAAAACGCATTTTTTTTACACAAAGTTATCAATTTATAAGATATTTCTAACACATAGCATGTATATAGCAAAAATTACACCCCAAAACACATTCTGCTACTACTCCCAAGTATGGCGATACCACATGTGTAGGACTTTTACACAGCCTGGCCACATACAGAGGCTGAACATTGAAGTAGTACCTTCAGGCGTTCTAGGAGCATAAACGACACATCTCATTTCATTCCTACCCATCACACTTTTGAAGGTCCTGGGGCACCAGGACAATGGAATTACCCACAAAATTACCCCATTTTGGAAAGCAAACACCCCAACGTATATTCTATGAGGCATGGGCTGCAAATAGGTACTCAGGTACTCTGATGGGCTGCAGCTAGGTACTCTGGTACTCTGATGGGCTGGTGACAGGTACTTGAGTACTCTGATGGCCTAGTGACAGGTACTCGGGTACTCTGATGGCCTGGTGACAGGTACTGGGGTACTCTGATGGCCTGGTGACAGGTACTCGGGTACTCTGATGGCCTGTTGACAGGTTCTCTGATGGGCTGGTGACAAGTACTTGAGTACTCTGATGGCCTGGTGACAAGTACTCGAGTACTCTGATGGCCTGGTGATAGGTACTCGGGTACTCTGATGGCCTGGTGACACGTACTGGGATACTCTGATGGCCTGGTGACAGGTACTCGGGTACTCTGATGGCCTGGTGACAGGTTCTCTGATGGCCTGGTGACTGGTATTTGGATACTCTGAAGGGCGGTGATAGGTACTCAGGTACTCATATGGACTGTGACAGGTACTCAGATGAACTGTGACAGGAATTCAGGTACTCAGATGAACTGGGACAGGTACTCGGGTACTCTGATGAACTGTGACAGGTACTCGGGGACTCGGATGGACTGGGACAGGTACTCGGGTACTCTAATGGGCTGTGACATGTGCGCACGCACGATCGTGCGCATTCCCTGTTTAAACGGGAGGATGTCATATGACGGCCTCCCGCCACAATAGGTGCGCCGCCTGGCCGTCATTTGACGGCTGGCGGTCAGCATCTAGTTAATCTATTTAACTGTTGTTGAAAAGATGGATGACTAAATTGGTCACTGATTTTTACTTATTTTTTTAAATGTCAGAAATATTTATTTGTAAATTTTGTGTTCTTTTTGTATATTATTCTCACTTTAACAGATGAAAATAAACAAGTGAGATTGAAAACTAAAATGTTTTATTTAGTTGCATAATAAGTGTGCACACTAATAGTTGCCCAATAATTGTGCACATATAGATATTCTCATAAGAAAGCCAAAACCTCACTTTTACTTTCCTGAATATTCAGGTTTGAGGATTAGCTCGGCTTCCGGGGGTTATACCGGGATGATGCCCGCACCTGCAGGCATCATCCCGGTACCGTTTTTCAGAGCGGCGATTGGCTTTCCAGCCATAACAACCAATGTGGCTAAAAGCCGCTCGCCCCCCTCCCGCCGCTTTTACCAGGGTTCCCGTTCAATCGGGAGCACCGATGCACGATCCGCCACTTCTGGCGGCTAGGGAGGGACTGGAATGAAGCCGTAAGCGGCTTTATTCCTGTCTCCTAATTGTAAACACGGAAGCAACGTTATGACGTCACTTCCCGTTTACTCGGCTGCCAATGGCGGAAAACGGCGAAATAAGATTTTTTTTTAAAGCGCCGGCCCCCACAACCCACCCCCCCGTCGCGGCGAGCTCGCGCAGCAAAGAAAACGCATACGGAAGTTGTGCCCGCATATGTAAACGGTGTTCAAATCACACATGTGAGGTATCGCCGCGATCGTCAGAGCGAGAGCAATAATTCTAGTACTACACCTCCTCTGTAACTCTAACCTGGTAACCGAAAAATTTTTTTAAAGCGTCGCCTATTGAGATTTTTAGGTACCGTAGTTAGTCGTCATTCCATGAGTGCATGCAATTATAAAGTGTGACATGTTTGGTATCTATTTATTCAGCGTAACATTATCTTTCACATTATGCAATAAAATTGGGCTAATTTTACTGTTTCATTTTTTAAAAATTCATGAAATTGTCCCTTTTCCCAAAAAGTTGCGTTTAAAACACCTCTGCGCAAATACCGTGTGACATAAATATTGCAACAATCGCCGTTTTATTCTCTGCTAAAAAATATATATGTAATGTTTGGGGGTTCCAAGTAATTTTCTAGCAAAAAATATGTATTTTAACTTGTAAACACCAAATGTCAAAAATAGGCTTAGTCATGAAAGGGTTAACATTTTGGATTGATTGAGAGCACTGTAGTTCAATAATGAAATGAATCCCTTAAAATACAACTTGACTAATAGTTGTGCACACAGTGTAGTAGCGGAGGAAACTAAGGTGGAGGCAAAGGAGCAGCAAGGCAGGATGTCTGCCAGGGCGAGCTTGCAGATGAGTGGAGAGAGTAGCCAACTTATTACACTGGATGGCCACTGTTATCTTCCAGTCCACTCTCAAAGTTTAACTGTGTGGGTCTTTTTCAACACATCTTCTGCAGACCACTCTGTAGTCACTTGCAGTCTCTGTCAGCCATGTTGCAAGCATTGTATTAGCATTGGCCATTTGGGTACCACATGTACGAAGAGATAAATGAGCGCTAATTTGGCACCTGAAGGATGCATGAAGCAAAAGAGCCACACTCTTCTTATTCCTTCCAGCTCTTCCCTTTCTACCTTTCCCCCCACTATACAAGATTCTCTATCAGCAGCATCATATGATAGGGATGAAAGCATTTAAAAGTTTGTCATAAGTTTACCTTACAACACTTACCACTAGGAAGTGGGCAGGGCTTTTTTTTTCAGCTGGAATATGGTGGAACCCAGTTCTGCCATTTTCGGCTTTGGTCCTCTTCTTCCCACTGTCACTTGTAAACCAAGAAGCTTGGCTTCTTGGTTTACAAGTAACAGCTTGCTTTCCAGCAGCTCCCACAGATCTCATTTACAGAGCGGCTTCCAAAGAGTGCAGGGAGATGCAGGTGAGTCGGGTGCAATGCAGTCATGAGCTGGGGAGGAGTGTCCCTCAGTAGGCTGCATGCATCCTTTGGGACCCCTGCCTCATCCAATGCCATCTCTGAATGATCTTGCAGCAGAGAGGCGGAGCCTCCTACACTATTGGAGCGAGGTACTGGAGCCGGCCAGTGGTTCAGCTACAATGGTAGGACCAGGACATGTGGAGGATAGTGGAGCTTTTGGGGGGGTAGGGGGTGAGGGTAGCGGAGGGAAAGGAGGGTAAAAATGTAATATAGATGAGGGATGCCGAGGCATGACTGTGAAAGAGAGCTGAACTCTCTTTCACAGCTGTGTGTAATGTACTCTGCAATCTGTACTGTACCCATGAATTCTGAAATCTGTGCATTTCACACCCCTAATCTCTGCAATATGTACTGTACCCCTGAACTCCACAATCTGTGTGTTTTGCACTCCTGAACTCTGCAATCTGTACTGTACCCCTAATCTGATCTCTGCAATATGTAGTGTACCCCTGAACTCTACAATCTGTGTGTATTGCACCCCCCTGAGCTCTGCAATCTGTGCGTAGTGCACCCCTGAACTCTGAAATCTGTAGCATATCCCTGATCTCTGCAATCAGTAGTGTACCCTGAACTCTGCAATCTGTGTGCAGCGCACCCCTGAACTCTACAATTTGTGCGTATTGCACCCCAGAACTCTGCAATCTGTGCGTAGTGCACCCCTGATCTTTGCAATCTCTAATATACCCCTGAACTCTATAACCTGTGTGTATTGCACCTATGAACTCTGCAATCTGTGTGTAGTGCACCCCTGAACTCTTTAATCTGTGCATATTGTACCCCTGAACTCTACAATCTGTGCACATTGCACCCCTGAACTCTGCAATCTGTGCGCATTGTACGACTGAACTCTGCAATCTGTGCGCATTGTACGACTGAACTCTGCAATATTTAGTGTACCCCTGAATTCTGCAATCTGTGCGTAGTGCACACCTGAACCCTGCAATTTGTGCGTAGTATACCCCTGAACTCTTTAATCTGTGCGCATTGTACCCCTGAACTCTGCAATCTATGCACATTGTACCCCTGAACTCTTCAATCTGTGTGCATTGTACCCCCTGAACTCGGCAATCTGTGGGTATTGTACCCTTAAACTCTGCAATATGTAGTGTGCCCCTGATATCTGCAATCTGTGCTTAGTGTACCCCTGTATGCTGCAATCTATGCTTATTGTACCCCTGAACTCTGCAATCTGTGCTTAGTGCACCCCTGAACGCTGTAATATGTGTATAGTGCATCCCTAAACTCTGCAATCTGTGCATAGTGCACCCCATAAGTGCAATCTGTGTTTAGTGCACCCCATGAACTCTGCATGGTACACCCCTGAACTCTGCAATCTGTCTTTAGTGTACCCCTGAACTCTTTAATCTGTGCATATTGTACCCCTGAACTCTGCAATCTGTGCACATTGCACCCCTGGACACTGCAATCTGTGCTTAGTGCACCCCTAAACTCTGCAATCTGTGCGTGGTGCACCCCTGAACTCTGTAATCTGTGCTTAGTGCACCCCTGAACTCTCCAATCTGTGCATAGTGTACTCCAGCCCTGAACTCTGCAATCTGTGTAGTGCACCCCTGAACTCTGCAATCTGTGTGTAGAGCACCCCTGAACTCTGCAATCTTTACCAAGTAATTATAGACCCGTTAGTTTAACTTCTATAGTTGGGAAGATACTGGAGGGATTAATAAAGGACCACATAGACGAGTTCTTTCAGGAAAAAAATATTTTGAGCAACAGACAGCATGGATTCATGAAAGACAGAAGTTGTCAGACAAACCTGATTTCTTTTTATGAGGTGGTAAGTAAAACCTTGGACAGAGGGGTGGAAGTGGACGTGATATATTTGGATTTTGCAAAAGCGTTCGATACAGTTCCGCACACACGGCTCATGTGTAAGGTAAAGTCTACAGGTTTGGAAATATCAGTTTGTAAATGGATAGAAAACTGGCTAAAAGACAGAATTCAGAGAGTAGTGGTTAATGATTCTTACTCTGAATGGTCTAAGGTTATCAGTGGTGTACCCCAAGGTTCAGTGTTGGGACCCTTACTTTTTAATATCTTTATAAATGATATTGGGTCTGGGATCAAAAGTAACATTTCCGTGTTTGCAGATGACACCAAGCTATGCAGTGGAATAGCGTCCTTACACGATGTCTCCAATTTACAAGCCGACCTCAATGCTCTGTCTACTTGGGCGACTATGTGGCAGATGAGGTTTAATGTTGAGAAATGTAAAGTTATGCACTTGGGGGCTAAGAATATGCATGCATCATACATGCTAGGGGGAGTTGGGGGAATCCGTAGTGGAGAAGGATCTGGGGGTTTTGGTAGATCATAAGCTCAATAATAGCATGCAATGCCAAGCTGCGGTTTCCAAAGCGAGCAAAGTCTTTTCCTGTATTAAGAGAGGTATGTACTCCAGAGAGAGAGATATCATTTTGCCCCTGTTCAAATCATTAGTAAGACCTCATTTGGAATATGCAGTTCAGTTTTGGGCACCAGTTCTCAAAAAGGATATCGGTGAACTGGAGAAAGTGCAGAGAAGGGCAACCAAACTGATAAGAGGCATGGAGGAACTCAGCTATGAGGAAAGATTAGAGGAATTGAATTTATTCACTCTTGATAAGAGGAGATTAAGGGGGGATATGATCAACATGTACAAATATATAAGGGGTCCATATAGGAAACTTGGTTTCGAGTTATTCACTTTACAGTCAACAAAGAGGACAAGGGGGCACTCTTTACGTCTAGAGGAAAAGAGTTCTGGCCAGCTCAGTGGATTGCTTTAAGAAAGGCCTGGATTATTTCCTAAGTGCACATAATATAACTGGGTACTAACATTTATAGGTAAAGTTGATCCGGGGAAAATCCGATTGCCTCTCGGGGGATCAGGAAGGAATTTGTTCCCCTACTTTAGCAAATTGGATCATGCTCTGCTGTTTTTTTTTGCCTTCCTCTGGATCAACTGTGGGTATAGAATTGGGTATATGGGCTGGTATGATATTTATTATATATATATATATATATTTTTTTTTTGTGGTTGAACTGGATGGACTTGTGTCTTTTTTCAACCTGACAAACTATGTAACTAACTATGTAAATATGCGTAGTGCACTCCTGAACTCTGCAATCTGTGCTTAGTATACATAGTGCTTGGCCATATTTCTGGTTTTCCAGCTGGTAGTTTGCTCCCTTCTGTGAATTTGCGTCCTGTGCTGTACCAGAGTGGAAAGTTAATAGTCACTTTTTCCCCCATATGGTCATCCCTGCCCTCCACCATCATGGGGAAGGTAGTTTCCTGGGTGCTGGGAGTCAGGTGCAGGGTTCACATGGTCTAGCACAGCCTTTCTCAATCGGGGTGCCACCTGAGGTCATTAGGGGTGCTGTGGCATCCTAGTTGAGATAGAGTGTGGATTCAACTCTGTGTACTAATGTATAGCATGCCGATTTTAGCCCTGTATACACAGACCAGCAGAGCTCCAAATTCTACATCTGCACTCAAGGGAATGAGCAGGGCGGTGGAAGAGGAGGCATCTTCCTAAGTACTGATCTCTCCATCTCCGCCTACAGGAGATGGAGACTGGCTACATCAATCACCTTGCAGGTTACATAGTTGGCGAGGTTATAAAAAGAAAAAAAAAAAGACACAAATCCAACCTGTTTGTGTGATTTTGTCAGTATTACATTGTATATCCCTATATGTTGTGGTCGTTCAGGTGCTTATCTAATAATTTTTTGAAATTATCAATGTTCCCTGCTGAAACCACTGCCTGTGAAAGGGAATTCTACATCCCAACCACTCTTACAGTAAAGAATCCTCTAGGCAGTTTAAGGTTAAACCACTTTTCTTCTCATTTTTGTGAATGGGCACGTGTCTTATTAAATTCCCTTACGCGGAAAAGCTTTAGTCCTATCATGGGGTCACCAGTACAGTAGTCTCTTCTCCAGAGAGAACAAATTCAGTGCTCATAACCTTTCCTCATAACTAAGGTCCTCCAGACCCTTTATTCGTTTTTCTGCCCTTCTCTGAACTCTTCCCAGTTCTTGCACATCCTTCCCGAGGAAAGGTGCCCAGAACTGGACAGCATATTCCAGGTGTGGCCGGACCAGAGTCTTGTGAGTGGGAGAATTATTGTTTTTTATCTCTGGAGTTAATCCTCTTTTTAATGCATGCAGATATTATGTTTGCTTTGCTTTCAGCTGCTTGGCTTTGCATGCCATTGCTGAGTCTGCCATTTACTAGGACCCCCAGGTCCCTTCCCATCCTAGATTCCCCCAGAGGTTCTGCCCCCAGGTAGTAGGTTGCTTTCATATTTTTGCCACCCAAATGCATTATTTTAAAATTTTCCACATTAAACCTCATTTGCTATGTCATTGCCCACCCCATTAATTTGTTCAGATCTTCTTGCTAGGTTTCCACATCCTGCAGAGAAGTTATTGCCCTGCTTAGCTTAGTATCGTCTGCAAATACAGAGATTGAACTGTTTATCCCAACCTCCAGGTCGTTTATGAATTAACTAAATTCTGCAGAAAATGCAATGTCTGCCTACATAATATGCTGGGTAAGGGCAAAAGTGACTCCTTTACATCTTCATCCACTGCACGTAGATACCTCATGAAACACTTTACCACTTGTGTCACGAGGTACATTGTTTATTTGATCACCTGTCCTTGCAACCAACAATATGTTGGCCGCACTATTCGTAATTTCTCCATTAGAGTCAACGAACATCTTAGCAAAATCAAAAAAGGGTGCGATAAACACCCTGTTCCGAGACATTATCTTGAAAAACACAACAGAGATCCTACGGGCACCCGTTTTCAAATCATTGACAAATTTGTCCCAAACTGGAGGGGAGACTCATGCCTGAGGGGGGTTTCGCGTCTCGAGACATTTTGGATCTATGAATTGAGGTGCTACTCCCCCTTTGGCATGAACACAGACTGGGACATTAACAGCTTTATTAATCAGGCCTAATCTATCTTATTATGGATCACTAGTGCCATATATTATCATTTTTATTATTGATTCGTTTTATACTCCTAACTACTTCTTTAGTCCTCCTTTTCCTCGGTATTATACACCAATATACCCATTATCCATTCATGGGCACTTTACTTTTCATTTTCACTTCCTAAATTCGCGCTCTCTGTGACACAATTCTCAATTCACCGTATACACTTTGCGTCCCCATCATATATTTTTTCTTACATAATTTTTTTCTTTCACATATCTCCCTTTCAGATCTCTGCTTGAATCTGGTTATATGCGTTTATTACGCATTTTTTCTAGATCATGTGGGATCTGGGACTGAGTTCCTTTCACATTCTCACTTTTATGTCCAAACTTCACTTTTGGCATTAGTTGAGAATATGCCATTTTCATTATATTTTAAGGTCCTTCTTTTTGGGTTTCTGGTACCTCAAAATTTAAATTTATATCTTTCAGGTCAATATGTGCGTAATTTGGGCGCTTTACATCTGACCCATGCGATTATTCCCAATTTTCCACTTCACATAACCTTTGGCTATTAGTGGCAAAATTTTCCACAGTAAGAAGTATAATCTGACTGTTTAGTGATATTTGTCTTTTCTTTTTATTTGTGTACTTGCGTTCCTTTATTTGCGGTATCCTTTTGCCTTTAAAAGCGGTGACACTTCCGTGGTTACCACGGTTACGTCGGGCTCTATTATTGGACGTGACGTGACATCGTCACATCTCCCATAGTCCCCGGGATCATCTCGTTGTTTCCACCCTTGATCCATCACTGCGCATGACATGACGTAATTACGTCATTAGTCAGGGCGCATGTGTACATTGATAGACCCTTGGATTGGCCCTTTTGCTGCTGGCCACGCCCAGTGGCGTGTGACGCCTTCCATGTGGGAAGTTGGCGCCAGATTGAAAGGCTCTTCCCTCCTCTACATCTCACACGCCCCCTTCTGTTTATTCAGTCTCTGCACGAATACGCAATATGTGACGTTTGTATGCACACGCCCCACTTTGCCGGCATGCACCTATAGGCGTTCACTAAGTTTGCTGTGATCTGCAGCATGGAACGCATAATAATGAGTAATTTGGCGCCAGGCTTTGAAAGATACCTCCTCCTCACACTTTTGCCCAATGATATGCAAATATACACGCCCTTACTCCACAGACTTGAGCTCTTCTCAACCACTCCCACATCTAACCACATGACACACGCACTCAGTGATTGGTTCAGTTCTTTCTGTGTCATCTCATGTTATGACACTTTAGATTATCTGATCTAAACTTTACTAAACCGATCATCATGTATCAAGTTTCACCATGATCACTTATACACATCCCCAGGTCACACATTGCTGGTATAACAAGTAAGAGACATTTAATGATAGAGCTCTATTAGATATCACCGCTGAGAATTTCATAGCTCTGTTTTTGTTATAATATATACAAATCAGCTTGCTCTTGGGTTGGTATAGTGCAGCTTATGTACAATTGACAGTGCAGATCTGATCGTTTGTACCATGACTGGATGTGTTTTTTGTATGCGCTCTGTATGAGCACTAGGGCTGTTTGCAATTCATAAGTCTGATGAGACTGTGAATTATGCAAATACAAACTGACAGTCTCTGGTAAATGTTTAATGTATTTCACGTATATTAACAATGTAGGTGTTACCTTTATGTATTATTGCTTGATGTGTCCCTTGCATATGCTTCATAAGTGATTTGTATTATGTTGCATCCATATATCTGATTAGGCTATGAATAATGTAATCTATTCAGGGTTATCCATGCGTGAGCATGGTGGCTTATTTTTATATTTTTTATTTATTTTTTAGATTTTATTGTCATCAATACCCAGCTAACATTCTGCATGTGTGATATTTTGAGATGTTATTTGCATTTGCTTATAGTGTCTGAATTGGTATACTTTGGTTTGACTGAATTGTATACTGTAACATTCTGCATGTGTGATATTTTGAGATGTTATTTGCATTTGCTTATAGTGTCTGAATTGGTATACTTTGGTTTGACTGAATTGTATACTGTAGCTTTAAGAGGTTGTCTGAGATTGGATGTCCCGCCTCTTGTTAGGCGGAACCTCTCTCTCATTCTCTATATATTTGTCAGCAATGTGGTGGGTTCCAACATGCCCCAGTTGAAGACACATATGTCGAAACGCGTCGGGCGAGCTGTTGGTACCCCACATTGCTTTTAAGTTCATTTCGTTTTTTTATGTGATCACTAAGTCATTTGTTACCTTTTGACTTCAATAAACCAACGTTTTTATATCGTTTGACCCGCACCATGTGGAGCCTTTTTTTCTTTTCCCTTCTTTCCATGGATTTGGTTTAAAACCTCACAAACACCCCCCTCCCCATTCGGGGGAGGCTGGAGTATTGGTCCAACGGGCTGCGTTTGAGCTTGACCACTTCGACCTTTGATGTTCCATCTGAAAGGACCCATCTTTGAGCCTATAATCGCCTGGAGCTCCATCACCAGCTCAACTGACCTCTCTCTTCACACTCTTTGGTCCTTGACTGTGACCCCAAGCCTTCTAGACTCAGCCGTCATATGATTGCGTGAGTCCAACTGTTCCGGTAAGAAGTATTTATCTACTATTGTTACAATCAAGTCTACCTGCATGAACATATTCGTCTAGCACACCATTCTCCTTCCATGTGACGGTTTGGCCACTCCTATGCCATCAACATAGTGGAATGAGTGCCTTATGTTGGACTTTTACTTTCAGGCATCTAGTTCTGTGCGATTTTTTGTTCTGTTATTTTTTTGATTTGTGTTGATTACACTTATTATTATTGAAGCGCTACACTGTTTTTATTATTCCATCTGTTGAACTTTGTTTGTTTTTAGTGTTGGCGGCTGTTTTGGCTGTTGTGGCCATTTTTTTACAAACTACAGCGCAGTGTTTTCCCCTTTTCTAAATAGGATTGGTCCCAGGACAGAACCCTGGGGGACCCCACTGTCCACCTCTGGTCATTCCAAGTACTCCCTATTTATCACTATCCTCTGAACTCGCTCCTGTAGCCAGATTTCAATCCATGTACTCACCCTATGGGCCAACGGACCTTATTTTGTACAGTAAATGTTTACAGGGAACTGTATCAAATGCTTTTGCAAAATCCAAATACACCACGTCTACAGGCCTTTCGTTATCCAGATGGCAGCTCACCTCCTCATAGGTTAATAGATTGGTTTGACAAGAACGATTCTTTATGAATCCATGCTAATTACTGCTAATGATACAGTTGTCATTGCTACAATCTTCTCTTATTCCCTCCAAGAGCTTGCATACAATTCACAATTGATGTTAGGCTAACTGGTCTGTAATTCACAGGGATGTAGGTTACCCCTTTTTTTTAAATATTGGTGCTACATTGGCTTTTCTCCAATCGGCTGCTACCATTCCAGTCAGTAGACTGTTCATAAAAACTAGGAACAATGGTCTGGCAATTACTTGACCAAGTTCCTTAAGGACCCTCGGGTACAAGCCACCTGGTCCTGGGGACTTATTGTTATGTTTCTCAAGTATTTTTCTGATTCTGTTAGCCATGAGGGTGCTTCCCGTTATGTGTCAGGAGGATACTGAACCCCCCCCCCCCGCGCGCTGATTCCCTCGTGAAGAGAAGAATAAATTCAATACCTTCGTCATCTCTCCATCTTTAGTAACCAGATTCCCTTCATTGTTCGTTATGGGACCAATATGATCTCCCTTTCTTACTATTTATGTACCTAAATAATTTCTATGGATTTTTCTTATTCTTCTCCGCTATGTGCCTTTCGTGTTCTATCTTAGCCGCCCTGATTGCACCCTTACATTTCTTGTTGTATTCTGGTTGGAATGCTGATTATGATCCCTCAGCCTTGTAATTTTTTGAAGGCCTTCACCTTTACTTTTATATGCATTTTCCTTTGGAGTTGAGCCACCCAGGCCTTTTATTAGCTCTTTAAATTGATTTCCCATTAGGATGCACTGGCTAATGCCCTTGTTTAATATGCTCTTAAATCATACCCATTTCTCCTCTGTGTTCTTTGTTCCTAAGATTTTATCCCAATTAGCATCTTCTAGCAAGGCACATAGTTAGGGAAGTTGGCCATTTTGAAATTCAGTGTCTTTGTATTCCCCTTAGGTTTCCTATCAGTTTGATTTATACTGAAACTAATTGACCTGTGATCGCGGTTTCCTAAATTGCCCCATATTTCCAGATCCGTGATCAAGTCTATATTGTTGTTAATCAGTAGGTCTAGTAACGCTTTGTTTATAGTTGGCGCATTTACCATCTGGCCCATGAAATTGTCCTGCAAGACCTTTTGGAACTGGCGAGCCTTAGATGAATGCACGGTTACTTCCACCCAGTCTGGATAATTAAAATCCCCCATTATGACACATCGCATCCTTGCCGCTAATCCAAATTGTGATAGGAGGTACCTCCTCCCAATGGTTAGGGGGCCTATAGCATACTCCCAGTATTACTTTCCCCTTAGTTTCATCCCTCTGCAGCTCTACTCATAAGGATTCCATCTCCTCACTTGCTCCCTTAGTGATATAAAATTTCTCACATTCACTTGTACATCATTTTTGATACAGACATACCCCACCCCCTTTTTTTACCCTCTCTATCCCCTGCAATATAGGGAATACCCTTGAATAGTTGCCAGCCAATCAAAAGAGGTGTTGAGTAGTCTCTAAACTTCCTACAAAAATCTAAATCTAAAAAACAGTGGCTCTAGTTCTCCCGTCTTTTAGGCCAGACTCCTGGCATTAGTGGACATGACATGTAGTTTAGACCAGTGGCATACTGTATCCTCATTGGGTGTTCTGAGGTTCCAAATAGGACTTGTTACTATACTTACCTCGGTTTTACATGCTTTAGTCAACCTACCGCTAATACCCCCAATACTACCCTCTGGAGTATGTTCCGCGCTGACTATCTCTACCTCTTTTTTGGTTCAATATACTTCAATGGAGAAGCTGCAGAAAATACTGTATTTGCTGGCGTATAAGACTACCTTTTACACTTAAAAAAAATGCCCAAAAATCGGGGGTCGTCTTATACGCCAGGTATACAATGCTGCCCGATGGATGTCAGCCCCCAAATGTCTGCTAATACTGTATGTGGCTTCAGCTACAACAGTATACGCCATTGAGCCAATCCCGGCGAGCGATGTATTCTATTAATGAATACAGAGCCTGCTTGGATTGGAGTAACAACCTCGGCCAATCCAAGCAGGCTACATAGAGTAGCCTGCTCGCATTGGCTTTGAGAGAGATAGAGAGGGGCAAGGGCTGATGATGCTACAGCTTCTGCCAATCCAAGCAGGCGTTGTATTCTTTAAAATAATACACCGCTCACCATACTTCCCTGGGTAAATCCATTCACTGATCTCCTACTACTATACATCCTGCTATTTGCCTTTGAGGTCCCAGGCACCCAAGAGGGACAGGCAAATCTGGGACATATGACAGGGGGGTTATTAAATGCATTTTGGTTGAAAATTCCCATAGAATGTAACCCAAAAGTGGTATAGGTTTGGTTAGTGAAAAATTCTACTTTCCAGAGTTGTGGCATTCAATAGATCTCTGTTTGTGTTATTGTTTGATTTACTTTATGACATAACACAGCATGGCGGATGATTAGTTGGCATTCTTGCTTTGTGTTTTTTTTAATGGTTCTAATGTTTTTTTTAAATGGTGTTGCCTCAGAAGGGGGGTAGTCTTATACTGCGAGTATTGCCCAAAACCTATGTTTTCACTTGAAAAATAGGGGGTCGTCTTATACGCCCAGTAGCCTTATACGCCGGCAAATACGGTAATGTAATGCGTTTTTGCAGCAATTTGTGTTTTTTAATCTGCCCAAAAAACACAAATTGCAGTAAAATCACATGCGCAAAAATCAAAAACGCACAGCAAAAAGCACGGCATAAACAGATCAAAAGCTAAAACTGCATAGGTGTGTACCGAGCCTTATGCTGGCCTCCCAGATCAATTTTCAGGTGAGAATATTCAGATGAAAAATCTTTGTACATTTGCTGAATGAAAGAATTTTGTTTGAAATTTTCACTTCGTTTCTGAACAAAAACCACATACACTGTCTGAAAATTCCTTTGACCGAGAAGTTTTCTATTATTTCCAAATTTTCCTATCACTTTGGTTGAGAATGAACGTCAATTTGACCCACTTTTTTTTATCCGATTAATCGAAACAATAATCGGCCAACTAATCGATTGTGAAAATAATCGTTAGTTGCAGCCCTACAATTCTTCATATGTTTGGGCCATGGGGTAGAGTGGCAAGACGGAAACCTTCTCTTATGAAGAAAAACATCCAAGCCTGGTTAAATCAGCAAAAACACATCTGAAGTCTCCCAAAAGCATGTGGGGAAAAATGTGTTATGGTCTGATGAAAATCAAGGTTGAACTTTTTGACCATAATTCCAAAAGATAGGTATGACGCAAAAAAAACACTTCACATCACCAAAAGAACACCATACCCACAGTGAAGCATGGTGGTGGCAGCATCATGCTTTGAGGCCGTTTTTCTTCAGCTGGAACAGGGGCCTTAGCCAAGGTAGAGGGAATTATAAACAGTTCCAAATACCAGTCAATATTGGCACAAAACCTTCAGGCTTCTGCTAAAAAGCTGAACATGAAGAGGAACTTCATCTTTCAGCATGGCAGCTACCCAAAGCATACATCCAAAACAACAAAGTAATGGCTTTACCATGAGATTTAAGTTTTGGAATGACCCAGTCAGAACCCAATTGAAAATCTGTGGGGTGATCTGAAGAGGGCGGTGCACAGGAGAAACCCTAGCAATCTGACAGATTGAGTGTTTTTTGCAAGGAAGAGTGGGCAAATATTGCCAAGTCAAGATATGCCATGCTGATAGACTCATACTCAAAAAGACTGAGTGCTGTAATACAATCAAGAGACGTTTCAACAAAGTATTAGTTTAAGGGTGTGCACACTTATGCAGCCATATTTTATTTTTACTTCCCTCCACCTAAAAGATTTCAGTTAATTGTTTAACTGAGTTGTACAGTTTACAGGTCACATTAAAAAGGTGAAAAGTTATGATTTTATCGTTCTGATTTTTTTGTACATTACAGAAACCTGACATTTTAACAGGGGTGTGTAGACTTTTTATATCCACTGTAAATCCTCCCATTAGCTCCAAACACAGGAGACTTGCTATAAATTTTATTCTAAGTGGTACACGGTACCAGCTTGGATGCTATTAAAGTATCCAACTGTACGTTCATCCGCAATGTCTAAAAGTTAACCCCTTTTGGGAGGCAGGCACTCAAAACCTGCAACTTCACATCCCCAAATGACCCCTACTTCGATTAACTGTACAAAAAGTTGTTAGTGCCACATTTCATAAATGCAGATACTAGGTCTTTGGAAAAATGCAAGGGTGCCTTTGCCAAAAGATTGGATTAAGGTAAATGAGATGATGGGAATGAGCAGTGGACAAAAAAAAAAACCTGAGGAATGAGTAAAATACATTCTATAGCATCTGGCCGATCAGGATACACTTCAGTTTTGCAGATTTTAAGAAGGATCTCAAATAGCCTGGGACCCCCCTAATAAGACCTCCATACACATAATCTTAGCTATGTGTAAAGATCATCAGGATCATTTGAAACGTTGGCATTTGGGATCTTTACTTTTTGTTTGACTTGAAGAAGGGTCCTGACCCTGAATCATGTAATCCTTCTGTCGGCCATCTCATTTCCCTGGTCTCTCAGGCATCAGCGCTTCTCACAGCTCCAGTACTTGGGCCAAGAGACCACGGGTTCCGTGGCACTACTTCTGCCAGGCCGTGACATCACTTCTATGCAACGGGAACAGATCATACGGCCTCCAGGAACTGGGATTTTAGGTTATTGCTGCAGCTCCTTCCTGCATCTCGTATCCCTGGTCAGGATCTTCCGGTCTGTGGCGTTATTTCCTCTCGCCCTGCTGCCCAGCTGTTTTCCATCAGAGCCTTCTGTCATCCAATGTGGCCCCAGCCTCCAGGTACTCAGAGTTCTGGTCTACTCCCATGTTACATAGGCTGCTGTATACCCAGGACCCCATTCCCTCACCTTTATGGAATAACAGATACATTTTTGTTTACCAGAGGCCTGGTCAAATTTCATTATTGGGGTCCAGGGCTGTTTTCCCTTGTTGGACTTTTTGTTTGTTAACTGTTTACCAAAGAGATCTTCACGAAAAAATACATTGGACTGAGACATTTGGAATGGGTTCTCATGCTCAGTTTTGGATGCAATCTGCCAAAGTTTATCAACTATGACTGTAATAACTTTGTCATTGTGAACTAAAAGTTCTATTATAAACTGTACTGTGCAGAATGTATTCCTCATCTTTCCTGTCATTGTAGAAAGATATTTAAAAAATGAAAACACAAATGAATAAGGCTGTCGGTGAAGTATAATGTACAATTTTTACTGCAAAAACTGAAAAATTATGAAAGCTTAAATCCAAGAATGACTTCTTACCCACCAAGGCATTAGAATGACAAAATTCCATCCTCACAACACATTTATTTCAATAGTTCTTTAAGTAGGCCCTTAGCACGAGCATAGTGTTACACAATTGTCATACACAATCACATCCAAAAGAGCTCTAAAATTGCAATTGTAAACATTCTCATATGTTGAAATATTAAACGTTTTTCTAAAATGCTCAAGTGTGGAGCGTAACTGAAAATCTTTAAAAAGTGTGTGGTGAAAAAAAAAATCTACTAGTACAGAAATGGGGTTTAATAAAATACTAAGTAGACAAAATGGCTAAGAACATTCATTAAAAAGAAAAACGAAAAAACATAAGTGAATTTCTTGCCAAGCAAAATAAGCTTGCTCAAAACCTACATAAAAGAAATGTCACGGGTAAATACATCTTTGTTGACAAAGTAGGAGGTAGCATGGATGCACCAGTTAGTGAGAAATGCAACTGAAATAGAGTGTATTTTCTTACAACAAATAAATTCCAGTACTATTTACACTTTTTTTTTTTTCAGAAATAGGTTAAACAATCCACCCTCCACTTTTTAGTACAAAAGCCTTGTGTAATAATAATAATAATAAAAAAAATTCAACACAGGTATCTTCTGTACAGAATAGCACTGATTGCCCTAGTCAAATGAACAGTCTTGGAACTCTGCAGTATAATGGTAATACCTAATGCCCTATACAAACCAATAAAGTTTTAGGAACGGTCTTTAGAAAATATATTGTATAAACACAATTAGATTGTTTTTATTTATTTTTTTATAATTTAAAAGCAGATGGTTTTCCATGGTTGAAGGATATTTAGTATTTGATTCTTGGTTTAAACTGTTTAAAAAGGCTTAAATTCATGGGTGTTTAGCTTAGCACATTATGTAGGAAGAGAAGTGTAGACTGTTAGGTCTGCGATAGTTCAGTTTAAGGTTGCGGCACATCAGTATCTCTTTGTCCTTTGTACTATAAACAATTGTAGAAAAGAAAAAAAAAAGTCCTAATATACATCCATGGTAACTACATTGTCTTGTAGAATTGCTTTTATGTTGCAGCTTCAGCCATTAATAAAGGGACATTTGTTTCAGTGATTGAAGGGAGTTTCTTTAGTAGCGGTTCCACTTCAACCATTCCAGCTCCAGTCCGTGGAAGGTTTGCATTGACAATGTGACGTTGCAAATGTTTTATCCAATCTTCTTGTACAGTCAGAGGTCCACGAAAGACTAGTCCACAAAACCTGTTAAAAGACAATGCTTTTTAATAATGAGCTTCAAATACAAATTGTTCAAAATCAAGTTACACACAATACAATGACATTTCAGACAAAACAACACCATGAAAAATTGCTTAACCACTTGTCTATTGCCATATAGCAGTTTTACTGCTACAGGGCGACTGCGTAGAATCATGTATATGTGATTCTGCACTTCCAAGTATTGGGCGTGAGGTCGACAGCTTGCTCCTGCTGTGTTTCTACACAGCAGGAGCTGATCAGTAGGTCCCGTGGACCCAATGTCTGCCAGCACCCGCTAATCGTTCATTACACAGGCAGAATGGCAATTTGCCTATGTAAACAAGGCAGAACGCCATTGTGTCAGTAAGAAAGGCATGGATCTTGTGTGTCTGTGCCTTGCCCTAGTAAAAGCCCTCCCACAATAAAGTAAAACACCAGCTAGGCACAGTTAACCCTTTGATTACCCCTGATGTTAAACCCTTCCCAGCCAGTGTCATTAGCACAGTGACTGTGCATATTTTTAGCTCTAATCACTGTATTAGATCACTGCAAGCCTTCGCCGGGCCGCTTTCCAGCGCTGCCGTGATTGGAGGTTGTGCTCTGCACATGCGTGCATCCATCTCCCGGCATCGGGGTGCCCTTCGCTCTATTCGGAGGAGTCGGCCGAGTCACGTGTAGTCTGAGACTCCGCCCCACACCACCCCGGCAAACCGAGGAGCCGCTGTCACCATGAAGAGGTGAGAAAACCCGAGACACCGGAGGGGGAGGGGAGCACTGAGAGGAGGTGGGGCAGTGACACCATATGAGAGGGGAGGAATGTGTCATCTATACTGGGGGGACGTGCGTGCGTGTGTGTATTTCTCCCCTTTTTCATTTTTTTTATCCGATTAATCGAAAAAATAATCGGTCGATTAATCGATTATGAAAATAATCGTTAGTTGCAGCCCTACTTCGGATACACTCATAGCAAAGTACTGACATAATCTAGGGCTGCATCAACGCAGGGATAAGCCTGAATAATCTGTTGAATCTAGAAATATTTGCCAAGGAGGACAGTAGACCCTTATAGGAGAACAAATAAATAATCCCTTTTATGAAAGGAGGCCACAGCATCCAGATATGCTAATAGAGAACAGAGAGCACCAAGTTTAAATCCCAGGGCGGCAAAAAAGACCGTACAGGCGGAGCTACAGAAAAGGAGAAAAAAAGCAAAAATTGCTAGAGCCAAAACATCCCAGCAGGGAGCCTAGGTCTTTACTCCTGACTAGACAGAAAAAAACTGATTGCCTATGGCAGAGAGGGGGTTATATACCAGCTGATGATGGCCCATGGGCATAGCCAAGTTTTTTTGTTTTGCCTAGTCCTACAGAAGACGATATAACCCTATAGTCAAGATTAATGAAGCACTGTGTCTGTCGATGAACTAAAGAGAAAAACAAACTTAGTTGGCTGCTGACACTTCTTGTATAGGAGCTGTCAAAATAGGAGTCAAATGACAGTTGACTAGGACATCCTTAAGCTTAAAGGGTCTCTGACAGATTTGATAAGAGCCTAGACAAGTTATTTCTTGGAGGATTGCCAAGGACCCAGCACAAGAAAAAGCAGATTCAGCCTGGGTTCACAATGGCGCAATCTCAACGATCGCATTTGATTCACATCCGTACCACAGGTGCAGATCACATGCGATCTCTGAGCAATGAGAGTTCAGCCATACAACTGTATGGCTGAACTCACATTAGATTCACACAGAGGGACTTGTTTTTCCCTGCACTAGAATCAGATTGCATGGGCAGTCTCATCTATGTGATTGGATTCCTGTGCAAGTTCACAGTTTGTACTGCGATCTGTGAACTAAATCTTGTTAATGACACCCACAGCGGTTCCTAGAAGAGGGAGGGATGTGAGGTGGGAACCAGCGCTGTAAGAAGTGCAATCCTAAGACTGAAATGAGACAGGAAAGGGATTAGGAGGGTTTCCATCAGCAAGGGCTGCCCCAAGCTGTCTTTGTGTGTATTTGTACCTAGCTTCTGCAGGTGGAACTATAAGGCAGTTCCTAAGATATATTTCGCTGTGTTTTTCAAATGAACAGAAAAGTTCATGGTTCTATAAATTTCTGTTTATTGATAAGCCCTTCTCCATAGTAGGCCTGGTTATCATTTACTAAACCTTGTAAACAGAAGTAAACAAAAGCCTGTGGTTAAAGCCTAAATTGTACCTTAAAGTGATTGTAAAGTCTTTTTTCTTTCGTATGAAAATAACAAACCTGTTATACTTGGATGCCCCCATAGTAAGCTACTTGCTGTGGGGGCACATAACAGGAGGGAGAGGCCAGGAACACCAAAGAGGGACATGAAATGATGAGGATATTGGCTGCTCTGTGCAAATCCACATCAATTTCAGGTCCCTCTTCGGTGCTCCTGGCCTCTCCCTCCTGTTATGTGCCCCCACAGCAAGTAGCTTACTATGGGGGCATCCGAGTCGAGGATCTGTGTGTCCAGACACGGAGCTGCAGTTCGACCCCTCTCTCTCATGATTGGCTAACTGACTTTGATTGATGGCACCGTTGCTGTGTCTCAGCCAAACAGGAGGGAGAGTCCCGGAAGGCCGAGACACTCGTGCACATTGCTGGATAGAGATGGGGCCGAGTTAAATATTAGGGGGGTTTGTATCTTAATGCATTAAGATACAAAACCTTCTGTCTTGTCAACCGCTTTAAAAAAGGAGTATGCACCTGAACTGAATAATGAGCAAAGGATATCAAGCAAAACATTTCTCATTTTCTATTGAGTGGGGAAGGATTACAACCCAGATTTTTTTTGCACCTGTGTCCCTTTGGGGAGATTTCCAATCACTTCCCGCCCTGTAGATAAAACAACAAAGTGAGAGGAAATCAACTCAAACAGCGTTCACTGTAACAAGTGTGCCCAATGGAAGATTTACACTGCATTTTCAGTTCCCAGGGCAAACTGGGAAAAAAAATTGGATGCAGTTTAGATTCACTTTAAATGCAAGAATCTTACATTTTTAAGTTGTGCATCTACTCCGCAGTACCAGTCCCAACAAAACACTGCAGGGGGAGGGGGGGACCAATACTATCTGCGAGGAAGAAGCAGCCCTTCGCCAGTGATCTGACATCTGGTACTCAAAGCTACAGTGCCTTGCGAAAGTATTCGGCCCCCTTGAACTTTTCAACCTTTTGTCACATTTCAGGCTTCAAACATAAAGATATAACATTTTAATTTTTTGTGAAGAATCACCAACAAGTGGGACACAATTGTGAAGTGGAACGAAATCTATTGGATAATTTAAACTTTTTTAGCAAATAAAAAACTGAAAAGTGGTGCGTGCAAAATTATTCGGCCCCTTTACTTTCAGTGCAGCAAACTCACTCCAGAAGTTCAGCGAGGATCTCTGAATGATCCAATGTTGTCCTAAATGACTGATGGTGATAAATAAAATCCACCTGTGTGTAATCAAGTCTTTGTATAAATGCACCTGCTCTGTGATAGTCTCAGGGTTCTGTTGAAAGCGCAGAGAGCATCATGAAGACCAAGGAACACACCAGGCAGGTCCGTAATACTGGTGGAGAAGTTTAAATCCGGATTTGGATACAAAAAGATTTCCCAAGCTTTAAACATCCCAAGGAGCACTGTGCAAGCGATCATTTTGAAATGGAAGGAGTATCAGACCACTGCAAATCTACCAAGACCTGGCCGTCCCTCCAAACTTTCAGCTCAGACAAGGAGAAGACTGATCAGAGATGCAGCCAAGAGGCCCATGATCACTCTGGATGAACTGCAGAGAACTACAGCTGAGGTGGGAGAGTCTGTCCATAGGACAACAATCAGTCGTACGCTACACAAATCTGGCCTCTATGGAAGAGTGGCAAGAAGAAAGCCATTTCTTAAAGATATCCATAAAAAGTCTCGTCTAAAGTTTGCCACAAGCCACCTAGGAGACACACCAAACATGTGGAAGAAGGTGCTCTGGTCAGATGAAACCAAAATCGAACTTTTTACCCACAATGCAAAACGATGTGTTTGGTGTAAAAGCAACACAGCTCATCACCCTCAACACACCATCCCCACTGTCAAAGATGGTGGTGGCAGCATCATGGTTTGGGCCTGCTTTTCTTCAGCAGGGACAGGGAAGATGGTCTAAAATTGAGGGGAAGATGGATGCAGGCAAATACAGGACCATTCTGGATGAAAACCTGTTGGAGTCTGCAAAAGACCTGAAACTGGGACGGAGATTTATCTTCCAACAAGACAATGATCCCAAACATACAGCAAAATCTACAAAGGAATGGTTCACAAATAAACGTATCCAGGTGTTAGAATGGCCAAGTCAAAGTCCAGACCTGAATCCAATCGAGAATCTGTGGAAAGAGCTGAAAACTGCTGTTCACAAACGCTCTCCATCCAACCTCACTGAGCTCAAGCTGTTTTGCAAGGAAGAATGGGCAAGAATTTCAGTCTCTCGATGTGCAAAACTGATAGAGACATACCCCAAGCGACTTGCAGCTGTAATCGCAGCAAAAGGTGGCTCTACAAAGTATTAACGCAAGGGGGCCGAATAATTTTGCACGCCCCACTTTTCATTTTTTTATTAGTTAAAGTTTCAAAAATCCAATAGATTTCGTTCCACTTCACAATTGTGTCCCACTTGTTGGCGATTCTTCACAAAAAATAAAAATGTTATATCTTTATGTTTGAAGCCTGAAATGTGGCAAAAGGTTGAAAAGTTCAAGGGGGCCGAATACTTTTGCAAGGCACTGTAGAGCTATTTAATCAGTAGGAAAAAAGAGCTTTGTCGATTGAAGACTCTGGCTTAGTGTCAACAAATAAGCTTTTTTTGTTTGTTTGTTTGTTTGTAGGTATATTCATGTTGTACCAGACTGGTTCATTGTTTCAATATAAAATCAAGCCACTATGCAAAAAAACTGAGGAAAGCACTGAAGTCAGTACTCCTGCATACTTTTACCTGGTCAATGGTTAAGAAGGAAAGCAAAGAAAAAAGCCAGTTATAAAGATTAGTTAAAATATTTCTATAGACCTATGAATACTGTTCGCATCTGTAAATTATACCTGCATCTCAAGACATAAACTTCATCTGCACTGTGCGGTAAAGGTAGCACTTTCTTCTTACTTCCAGACCGTGATCTTGACTTCTTTTGCTTGCAGTCCAAAACTAGAACACAAAAAGTAAAATTTAGAATGGGGACAGATCTGCACAATATTAACACATCTTTGCAAAATGGAAATAAAGTACTGTATGTATGAATATGTATGGCCATTTCAAGTTAAACTTTTCACAGCCATTGAACTTGCCATCTATTTCTATAAATAGCAACAAAAATAAAATGCAATAAACATTGCTGAAGAAGGATTAGAAAAGTACCCATGAAATCTAAATGCAAGTAAGTTTGTGTGAAAATGGCGTTCTGTGTGGTATAATCGCAGGGAAACAGCTAGTAGTGATGGCATTAACAATTAAACACCTGCATGGAATTTATCCATGCCGGTTTATCTTCTCCCAGTCAAATAGGATAATACTCCTTTTAGTGTTAACAATAATGGATTATTAAACTTTGGGCCTTTAACCAGCATTCAAATGGTATCATTGTAAGTCACTCAATGGAAGACAAAAAGTAGTCTGATAATTTAACATATCAAACACCTTTACTACTGCCTGGAGTATGCATGTTCTCCCTGTGCCTGCATGGGTTTCCTCTGGGTACTCTGGTTTACTCCCACACAGCTAAGACATGCTGGGAGGTTAGCAGACGTGCTAAATGTCTAAATTAGCCCTAGTAAGGACTGATGTTGATATGAAAGTACATTATACTTATATATAAAGCGCTGCATAAATTGACGGTGCTTTACAAGTACTTCGTAATAAATTCTAAAACGTTATAAAGCTCTGCTATAACCCTGGAGAGTTATTCAGTCATTGCCCATATTATAGCGCTGCCTCCAGAACTAAACTTCCAAGAAGACCCACTAGTAAAAGAAGAGCATTGGCTGTCATTAGTGGTCTCTGCTTGTCTTTGAGAGTTCCTTCCCTGCGGCTAGCAAACAGGGAAAAACCATCAAAAATCACAACCAGCAGGAACTGAAAGTGAAAGCAGCCCCAAAAAAGTCATTTTTACTGGGGCTAGGGAGGACAATGGACACACAGAGCAGGCTCGGGAGTGAGCATACACGAATGCCCCCATAGCAAGCAGCTTACTATGGGCGATCTCGACGGGGGGAGGGGCAGTAGCACTAGTGGGGGACCCGAGAAAAGGAGGGTCGGTGCTGCTCTGTCAAAATCATTGCACAAAGCAGGTAAGTATAACACGTTAGTGTTTTTTTTTTTTTAAATACAAATTGTGCCTTTAGAACCACTTTGAACAATTCTAGTGCAAAGGTTACAGGTTTCCAAACGACAGTATAATGGGGTAACGCCGTCAGGGCATTTAGATGCATACAATTTAGTAAAATTGTTTCTCATTGCCTACTGGAAAATGTAAGATTTTTTTAATGCAGCCCTAAAGTTTCTTTAAGAGGTTTTTGGTTGCAAATTACTACTTCTGCCAGAAGACTCTTCTTTGCACGGCATACCTGTTCCAGTCAAAAGACCAGCACTCTTCTTTCGGGAATACGCACGCAAATGGTTGGACAGGCTAACTGCACTTGTAAAGGTTGTATTGCAGTTCAAACAAGTCTTAAGCTTTGCCGACATACCTACAAATTAAAAACCATACAAAACAAAAAACATTTAAATACAAATTTATCCCAAAAACATCTATAATATGATAACATTTTATAAAAGAAAAAAATATGCAAATACAACATCCTGAAAACATTTACAATATGATACCCTTACATTCAGGTATAGACCAAGTACATTAGAAAGACAGAATAGACTTAAAAATTCAATTGCAATGCAAGTCTGTAGCTGCAGTGTCACCATAAGTTACATTTTCTGCAGATACAGAAAACATCTGTTCATCTGGTCAGAAATTTTGTGGCCCTGTAACCTCCTGTGAACTCTAGGCACAAAAAACATTTAATCTAAACATATTCCTCAATATCCACAAATGATAGCAATCCACTTTGTGTGCACCCAATGCCTTTGAAAATCCAGCTATTACCTTTTCAAAGTAGCTGCGACATCATCAATATGCAGTACATAGCCTGCAGTGGGAGGGGATTAGTAAACCCTACTCATTACAGGCGGACTACTGAAAACTACAGGAGGAGGAGGAGGAGCAGACAAAAACTGGTCACCCTACACAAGGAGAGAGCAGCGTTGAAAGCTCTTTATTACAGGAACCTTCTGCACAGAGGCAACATTTTGCACTGAATTACTGCTCAGAAGTGGAAGAAATATACAAAGTACACCAAGATTCAAATTTAAAACAAAAAACGCTTGTTATATTAAGATATTTGCTTATCTTGGAGTTCAGCTTTAACTGGAATCTCAAACAATGTTTATCCGCTTTATCAGCTTCTGGAAACTACAAAGCTACATTTAGGCCTCTTTCACACGATTGGCCCCCTCGCATCCGCCTGTCCGTTTTTAGGCGGATCAGAGCGGGCCACCCATTGACTTCTATGGGCAGGCGGATGTCAGCGGAAATGTTTCCGCTGACACCTGCCTGCCATCCAATCCAACAAGATCTGTTTAAAACAGACGGATGGCGATACCGTCGCCATCTGTCCAGCAGATGGGATCGGATGAAAACAGACAGCTGAGCTAGCAGAGTCCGTCCAACAGATATGCTCGGTGTGAACCCAGCTTTATCCATGAGTTGGGATTTAAATCAGTAAGACTGTTATATACAGCTACCTTTTAAGTGATTGGGCATCGGCTAAAAAAAAAAAAAAAAAGCCTGCAGGGACATCCACCGGTATAAGCCCTCCCCACTCTCACCTAGACTCTAAGCTATAGGAAGAACAAAAAAGCAAAAAGGAGAACCTGTGTCCCATAGCGTACTCCAAGAAATTGATTTTACTGCAAGGAGAACATGAGGCAGAGTCTAAGTGTGGTATATTACCTATTTATTGTGGAGAAAGACAAATGGCAACTGACATGTGGCAGATAAAAACAAATGCTCTTTCAATCTCTTGTGATTTACTCATGTATGTGTTTATACCACCTATACACAATTGCTGCACTTATTCTAGGGCCTCCTGGTGTTTCCTTTCGGTTCCAAAGATTCTTACACCGATTTTTACTTACGATCGTGGTACCCTGCAATGCTGATGTACCCATTGGAGGCTCCACGAGGATGATGAAAATTGTTTTTCAATCATCAGAGCACTACAAGGTAAAAATCTCCTAAACTACGCATGTATAGAAGATATTTCCACTTTCTATAGGCAAGCCTTATTCTAGACTTACCTATACGTAAAAGTGACAATCGAGAGTTTACAACCACTAACTCTTCTTGTGTACACTAGCCACTTCTTTGCTCCAAATACACACCTACATTTTTTATGGATTTTACTAGCAAGTCTAAAAAATATTTTTCCAAACAGCACAGACACAGGCTTCTTTAAAGGGTTAGTTCTCCTTAACCAAAAAAACTGCCTACACAGATACAGGACGTCTGTAGATTAATACAAGTTGTGCAGCTTTGACCAAAACGGAATAACACCCCTATTATAGGAGTAGGCCATTTAAGTATCTCAAAGCTGGACTGGAAAACTCCCAGGATGTTGCCAAGAGAGGCCCAATTATACCTGTCACCATCACAGGAGTGAGCTCTTACTCAAATTCGGGTCTCATTGCATACTAGACACCTTAGCACAAGCAGACTCCGCTGCTCCAAACTCAAAACAGGAGCACAGAGTGCAGCCATCTCTGACACCATAGGCCCTGATGATTACAGTAGCAACAATTTCATGTTCTTAAAGGCCACCTCCACGAGAACGCTCACCACAGACCATTGAGGAGAGGCATGAAAGTCTTGATTCTGCTTCAGGAGGATTTATTTGCTTCGAAGACGACTGCTTACTCAGACCCCATCTCCTTCACTCCCTCCTTACCCAGGGTGCGAGTGGACCTCTTACAGCCATCTCTCTACAAATCCATAAGGATATCTGTCATCTATTCCAATACAGTGAAAAGAGACAGCCGAGAATTCCTCCTTGAACACCAAGGTCCCCGAAGATGGAAAACCCGAGAGAGTTTGGAAGAAACCGAATACTGCCCAAGAGCTAGAGCAGATTTGCTGCTCTATAATTTTTATTTATGGAGGCAAGTGTCTCCCGAAAAAAGGAAGCCAAGCATACCAGGGTCCCAATACCCCAGTGCCAAATGAACCATGCTTGAAAGGCCTACAAGGGGGCACAATATAAAATCCTTAGCACCAACACCAAGGGTGGCAACCTTGCAGTGTCCCATTCCCTGGAAGTGATGTGGTCTGTGCATTGTAGGAGATCAGCAAAGTGCGTCCTGCTCACTACTATCCTCAAAGAAAATGGCATATTCCAAAAGGGGCTGGCATAGTAGCACAGGAGTGAAGGGAGCTGGGATCTGTCAATGGATGCTCACAGCATCCCCCCCAGTGGCACAAAACTAAGGACCTGGCCTGGGCACTGTCCCCCTAGGATAGAAGCATCAGTAGGGACTGAAAACTGCCAGTATACTAGAGCACTGAGACTTAGCAGAGAAAGGCAGTTAAAGCACAAATCCATGCATTAACCACTTCAATACCGGGCACTTAAACACCTTCCTGCCCAGACCAATTTTGAGCTTTCAGCGCTGTCGCACTTTGAATGACAATTGCGCGGTCATGCTACACTGTACCCAAATCACTTTTTTCCCCACAAATAGAGCTTTCTTTTGGTGGTATTTGATCACCTCTACGGTTTTTATTTTTTGCTAAACAAATAAAAAAATACAGAAAATGTTGAAAAAAAAAAAATGTTTTTTTGTTTCAGTTTCAAAACTTTGCAAATAAGTAAGTTTTCTCCTTCACTGATGGGCACTGATGGGGTTACACTGATGGGCAATGATAAGGCGGCACTGATGAGGTGGCACCAATGAAGTGGCACTGATGAGGTGGCATTGATGGACACTGATAGGCGGCACTGATGGGTGGCACTGATGGGCGACACGGATGGGCACTGATAGGTGGCACAAATTGGCACGGATGGGCATGGGTTAGGCGGCACAGGTGGGCATGGGTAGGCGGCACAGGTGGGCATGGGTAGGCGGCACAGGTGGGCATGGGTTAGGCACTGATAGGCGGCACAGATGGGAACTGATAGGCGGCATTGTATTATAATATATTGCACTAATGGATGCAAATCAGTGCCAATCAATAATGCATGCCAATCAGTGATGCCCATTGTGGGCACTGATTGGCATCCATTATGGGCACTGATTGGCATCCATTGTGGCACTGACTAGAATCCCTGGTGGTCTAGGGTGGCATACCTTGTCCTTGGCATCCCTGGTGGTCTGGTGGCGTCCCTGGTGGTCCAGTGTGGGCATCCTCGGGGGGGGGCTGTGCTGATAATCGATCAGCACAGACCCCCCCTGTCAGAGGAGCAGCCGATCGGCTCTCCTCTACTCGCGTCTGACAGACGCGAGTGAGGAAAAGCCTATCACCGGCTTTTCCTATTTACACTGTGATCAGCCGTGATTGGACATTGGCTGATCATGTGGTAAAGAGTCTCCGTCGGAGACTCTTTACCGAGATCGTAGTTGCCGGGTGTCAGACTGACACCCCGCAACAACGATCGCCGCGATGCGATGCGCCCCCCTACTAGCAGGAGTAGTAGGGCTTAAGCTTTGCTATTCTGCCAGTGTCCAATCACCTGGAAGTGGAGCATTACCCCATGATCTAAGAATTGCAATTGCTGTGTCCTCTGATGTACGATTAGGAAAGTTTCAATGCTAAAACATTCACGTGATTGAAGGCAGAACAAAAGGAAGATCTCAAGGGAACCTTCCCCACAGGGCTGCAGGACAGCCCCAAGAGGATCTATGCTCAGACAATAGAGTGTCACAACGTCTTGCATGCAGCAAGAACCCAGTGTGTCACTTGCTAACAGTCCTGGGGGAACAGAGTCCTCCAGAAATGGTTTCTGCCCCCCCCCTCCAAGTAGAGTATACAGGGGCACAAATCTCTGCCTTAGGTATGTAGACCTCAGGTGAAGGAGAGATATACTGCAAATCATCATCTTCAGGAGAGACTGCTGTAGAGAATACTTTGTGACATCCAGCGTAAGACCAGGTCACTTGTCCTGTCTAACTCGTGTTCCTTCCCACTGCAGCACCTAAGTGCTGTCAAACAGAGTCCAATATGGAAGTCTCAAAAAAAGACTCAAAACAGGATCCTTGTGTACACTCCAGGGACCAAGCAAAAAAGGTCCACACTAGAAGGAGGCCATCCTGGGAAAGGGTTCCCCAACCACCCTCTCACTCCTATCTTGGGGGAGGGGGTGGACTCCTTGACTGTTGACACAGGATCCAAAAAAAAAAAGTATAATTTAGTGAGTTTATTCCGTTTGTTGCCAGATTCTTTTTTTTTTTTGGCGCACATTAAAGCTAATTTTAGGTTTGAAGTTTAGTTATAACCCCGAAACATTTACTAAAATCAGAGACCCTGGACAATAAAATGGTGGTAGATGCAATTTTCGATGTCATATCAGTGCAATCCTTTATCAAACCCCCATTCGAATAATATATATAAAAAAATAAATGAATAAATAAAAAAAAAAGGAAAGTTTATCTTCGTGCACACACTTTACCCATTTTTTTTTTCAACCTAAAAAGATGAGGCTCCGTCAAGTAAATAGATAATAAAAATAGCCAAGCTGTGTGCAACCATAAAACAAACTACGATAACTAAAAGTTACCCACAAGCTAAGAGTTTAAAGTGAATACATTAAAAAAAACCAATATGTGTAGCACAACTGTAATCTTCATATGTAGGTGCACCTGTGTATCCTTATGTTCATATGTGGGGTATTAAAACAGTTTAATTGATTTGATTAAACTTACTTAAAAGAGAAGTATGGGTTTGTTTTTTCCTTCATCATATTTACCTAGGTGGATGTAGCATCTGTCCCCAGGCATCTCTACACTGAGAATCAGCAGCTCTCCACTTTGCTCCACAACGCTCACTGGCGCACTGAGCTGTGGAGGGGCTGGGAGTACCCATCTCAGGCTCTCAGTGGCTCGCTGAGAGGCTGAAATGGGCATCAGTTCAGACACCTGGTGGATCCGGACTCAAATTGTCGGGATGAGACTGTGCCTGGATTGCATATCTGTGACGTCAGCAGAGAGAATTCAGTCCGCTCTCTGCTGAAAAGGGGCGAAGGAGTGCAAAACAAATTGCACTCCTGTGACCCATAGAAGCCCAGCCAAAGGAGCTTAGGCTGGACTTCTCATTTAATGTTATCACATAAGGGGCTGAAAGTCACTGAAGAGAAGCAAGCGGGTACTCATCTCAGACACCCATGAGGTCCCATTCAATGGATTGCTAATGTTAGGTCATGGATGCAGAGTGCAAACTGTACAAAAATCAAATAAGAGGAAAAGGCGCAGTAGCCATCTCCTAAAGACAATGCTGAGAGGTACCATGTACCACAAGGGCTGTAGAGAATTCAAGCGTAAGTGATTCTTCTAATGAAGGGAGCGAGTGTCATGAGAGAGAACCATTTCCAACACCCAACACTCCATTTGTATAATGGTAATGGGTCCCAGGATATGGAGATTCCAGCAAAATAAGTAGCAATACATTGTTTTGTGCAAAAGCACAAGTAGGATTATTGGAAATGACTGAAAGGTGCCACGCAAAGGGTTGGCCTGTGGGCTTAAGAGCATAACCTATGCACCCAATAGCCTGAAAGGTAAAAATACCCCAATGTATAATCAGCTCCCCATTTATAGCGATGGACAGGCATTTTCATGCAGAGGGCATTCCACATGGATTAACAGAGGTCTGGTTTTGAGGCCTGCAGGATAAGCAGCAGTCAGGTTCTTGGAGCCTGCTAGTAACTACAGCTAAAGCAGATGTGGGAGAAGGGTTGAAACAGGAGTTCATTATGGCTACCCATGGCATTGCTAATCATGTTGTAAAGGTCAGGAACAAACAGGCAAAGTCCCTCAAAGGCTAAGCGAGTCAAACTCCTTAGATGTTGCATCAGAGTCCCATCCACATAACCAGAGCACTCTGCAAATCTGTAGAGACTGTAGAGACATCAGTCCCATGCAAAACACAAGTTTAAACAATTAGCCATCACAACTGAAGCACAATTCTCCAGACATTTATTTAACCTGTGCTATGAAACTTGGGCCTACCCCAGTGGGGTAGGGATCCTTTTTGGTAATCCACCTATTCAGACATTGTTCTACAGATTAATGTCAATACTGGAAAGATGGGCAAGACCAGCTATTTCAAACTAGAATTTAAGGACTTTTTTTAATATATTTTAGTAGTGGCAGTGATCAGCGGTTTTCAGGAGGACTGCGACATAGTGGAGGACAAATCTGACACTAAGTGACACCAATACAGAGATCAATGCTAGGAAAATGCACGGTCACCGTATAAATGACACTGGCAGGGAAGGGGTTATCAGTGGCAAAGGGTTAAATGTGTTTCCTATATGTGCTAACTGTAGAGGTAGTGCTTTGACTAAAGGAAAACAGAGATCCGCGTTTCTGCTTAGAAACACGAGATCTCCATTTTGCTCTCTGGCAGAATGGTGGCCTGCCTCATTTACATAGGCAGACTGTTCTGCCTCTCCTGTTAAAGATGACAGGCGGCCAAAACCCACTAATTTGCTTCCACTGCGTCCAATAACAGCGGGGGCAGGGCTCCGGGACGGAAGAAGATAATCACGTACAGGAACGTGATTTTGCGCTTAAGGGCCACCCTGCCAGAGTACATATATGTGGGCAGTCCTCAAGTGGTTAAAAAAGTAATTACATAAGAGGTTTACATATATGGCTAATGTCATGCATGAGATAAGTAAGAGATTTCTTATTTAGTATACAATATTTAAATGTTCAGAACAGAATAAAAATCTGGTTAACAAAGTGGTAATTAAAGTGTTTTACCCATAAGACTGTAAAAAGGCGCAGCACTAAATTAGTTTGCTGATGAAGGCTGGGAGAAAAGGTGGTAAAAACACACAACCAAACAGCTGTTAGACAAAACATTTTATTCAGTGCCTTATGTTTATTACTCTAGATGCGAAACCAATAATGAAAGTTAATGATTTGAAGTTTCTTGAAAAAAATCTTTGTGCTAAACAAATGATCAACAAACTAGATTCAGTGTGTCACAGATAAAAGCAACACTAAGCTAAAGCACTGAGGTTTTTGCAACCAATTTTAGATCTCACAAAAGCGAAGGTTTTCAGTTAAATCTTAAGCCAGCCACATTTCGCTGGGATAGCCGTTGTACACAAGTAGATCTATTGATCCACTTGTGTACAGCCAGCCTATCAGGTTTTTCCCAAAACTGTCAGTGTCTCTGGATGTAGGCAACACTCTTCATTATACAACACAAGAGCACTGAGGGAGTGATTCCCACATCAGCACAGAGTGCGTTGATGGGGTAACTTATTCATACATTTACTTTTTCTTTCAACCTGCTGGCTGAAAAAATAAACTTACGGCCTGCCTTATGCAACTGAAAAGGAAATTTAACCTCCTCCTGTCTGGCCTATTCTAATAGGAGGGCTGGGGCTAGAAAAATTATATATATATATATATATATATATATATAAAAACGCAATACGCGTATATTGATTGGTTTACGCAAAATTTTGTGTCTACAAAATAGGGGATAGTTTTATGGCATTTTTATTAATATATTTTTTTTCATTAGTGATGGCGGCCATCTACGATTTGTCTCATGACTGCGACATTATGGCAGACACATCGGACACTTTTGACACTATTTTGGGACCATTGTCATTTATACAGCGATCAGAGCTATAAAAATGCACCGATTACTGTGCAAATGACACTGGCAGGGAAGGGGTTAAACACTAGGGGGCAATCAAGGGGTTAATTCTAACTGTGAAGGGATGGGCTTCCACTCCGACTGATGACAGGGAGCAGTGATCTCATGTCACTAGGCAGAACGCGGAAATGCCTTGTTTACACAGGAATCTCCCTGTTCCGAGTCTCCGTGACACAATCGCCGGGACACCGGCGAACATAGAGTCCACGGATCCTGCAATGGCAAAAGTCAAGGGAGCAGAACAGAAAACTTTTTTCACTACTATAAGGGGTTCATCTATTATGTGAAACAGTAATATACAGTATCTCACAAAAGTGAGTACACCCCTAACATTTTTGTAAATATTTTATTATATATTTTCATGTTCAACTTCTAAATGTGGCGATTCCAATACTTCATTACATCTGTAGTTTTCTCAGTAATTCTTACCATTTTGGTAAGTCTTTCTGTAGATCACCTCAAATGAACAGAGGTAAATGCATATAATAACTGAAGTAACTATAACTGTATTTTGGAGAGGTAAACTACACAACATATACAGTTTATAAAAAAAACTTTTTAATGTACTATTTGAAAGCATTCCTTAAAAATTAACATATCTTCTGCAACTGCTACAGAAACCATATTAAAATTTGAATTAAAATGATCTTTTCTTTTTCAAACTCCATAGCTTATTTTCTGTTAAATTCAGTGCAATATGGCAACTAAGATACCTCAGTCAGGTTTTAGGCATCTTCTGCAAAAGAAAGGTCCTTTTTGTGAGAGGTTACCTAAGGGTTAATTACTTTTAAAGGGATGCAGACACTAAAACTTTTCGCACCAGAACCATGAAAGTGCACCAGCCGATTAGAATGAGGTAGTAACTCCCATTCAGAATCAATATGCAAAGACACAAAGTAGAACAAACTGCTTTTTCATCTGAGCAGAAATGGGTAAGAATCTGCAACAAAGTTTGTCAAATTGCTTGCAATGTACGGTATTATTGATCGCCCATGGGAAAATAGTTTTTTTTTCTCCCAACAAAAGCGGAACTACCCTAACCGCTCAAGGACTGCCCCACATACATATACTGCAGCAGGGTGGCCCTTCACGCAAATCCCGCTCCTGCAGTGATTTGACACAGCGGGAGCCAATCAGTGGGTCTGGTGGATGCAATGTCTGCCATAAACCCCACGATCGTTCTGAGAGAGGCAGAACAGCGCTCTGCCTGCCTATGTAAACAAGGCAGATCGCTGTTCTGCTAGTAAAGAAGACAGATTGTGTTTCTGCTAGACAGGAACACGGATCTCCATTTTCCTTCAGATAAACCACCCCCCACACAGTAAAAAAGCACTGCCAGGAAAATGTTAACCCTTTGATCACCTCTGACGTTAACCCCTTCCCTGTCATTAGTGCAGTGAAAGTATGTTTTTTTGTTTTAGCACTGATCACCAAAAAGTGTCAGGTGTCTGATTTGTCTGCCAAAATGTCGCAGTCCCACTAGAAATAGTTTAATCGCTGCCATTACTAATAAAAAATAAATAAAAAAGTCCATAAATCTATCCCATAGTTTGTAGATGCTATAACTTTTTCAATATATGCTTATTGGGATTTTTTTTTTTTACCAAAAACATGAAGCAGAATACATATTGGCCTAAATTGATGAAAAAATTAGATTTTTTACATTCTTTTATTGGATAAGTTTTGCAGCAGAAAGTAAGAAAAAATATTTTTTTGTTTATAGGGAAAAAAATAAAAACCGCAGAGGTGATCAAATACCATCTAAAGAAAGCTCTGTTTGTGGGGGAAAAAGAAAGACATACATTTTATTTGGGTACAGTCTCGCACGACCGCACAATTGTCATTTAAAGCAACGCAGTATCGCCTGGTCAGGAAGCGGGTAAAACCTTCCGAAACTGAACTGGTTAAGGTGGAACTCTGGACACAACCTTTTAGCTTGGAAAGTGAAGGGTTAGAACGTAAAATTTATTTTACTACTATGGCTCCATTGGGGAGATCGCCTTAACTTTATGTCTCAGAGAAGCAGCAGGTGTCAAGGAAATTGGAACTGAGTGAATAACTCTCCACCATGGACACAACTAATAAAAACATTAAGTGCACCAATGTTTACCCATTCTGAAGAAAGATATCTAATGTTGCACTATTAGGACAATAACCTGGTACAGGGAATGTAAGTTTGGGTTTACACAAGTATCAGTTTACTCTCTCAAGGGATTTGATCAACCCCAAACTCCATAAATGCAGTTGCTTGCAGCATTATTTTTTAACACGACAGAAAAACAGCAACAATATATTATACACAAGTGATAAAAAAAGTCAAATGGCTACATATATGTGAATATTTAAAAAGGTCTCCTTACCCGAATGCAGGGCGAGATCAATGTTTTTCTGTGAGTTGCACATCAATGAACAATCTTCGTTTAAAGGATGAAGGCATTTCTGCGTCAACCTTTTTCTTGCAGTTTGATTGACCTTTTGAGAAGAGTCTAAGTTTTTATCTTCACCTGATTTTTTTACTTTAAGAAATTCAGGCAATGAAGCAGATTGATCTTTGTCACCAGGTGGACTTATTCCATCACATTCACTTGGGCACAGCCCTTCCTGTATTATTTGCTCAGATGCAGCGTCCGTTTTTAAACCATTGCAGTGTTCGGTAGGTGCAACACTGGTCTTTGAAAAGCCATTTCGGGAAGGCCTGTGTGCTGAGACGGGTCTGTGTGCTGGTCTTTGAAATGGGCGCCTGTTGTTAAGAATCTTTAGGAGTTGTTCATACTTTTCTTCATTTTGCAACATTTCATTTAGAACACAGATTGGCGATTTGTGTGCATCCCATTTATTCTTCCCAAGCCTTTTCAGGTGACCTCGAACATGGTTTGACAATCCAATTTTTGTATCAAACCAGCCTCCACACAAAGCACATGTGTGCTCAGAAGGGCTCTCCGATTTCTCTATTACTATTGGCATAAAGAGAGTAATGTCAGATTCAGAATGCTTATCAGAACATGTTGCATACAATACGAACACGAAATTAAGTCCATGCATCTCCTGATCAAAATGTGAAACATACAAACCTACTAATCAGACATCTGCTTTTCACCATCTATGTATGCTCCTGGCAGTTCAGTAAAAAGTCCCCCCCGACATTAATTTCCACAGCAATAGACAGAGTAAAGTGGATCTTCCCTTCCCCCTTAAACCACCAGTAACTCAGTAAAAGGGGCATATGGAAGCAAAGCCTCTTCTATTTACAACCCCTTGGACCAATGCACATTTGTTTACCTGAAAAAAGATGTGCATTTATGATCTTTTTTTTTTTTTAAAGGGTGAACTTATTTAAAACCTCAAGGCACACGTTATACACGCCAGTTTGATAGTGTTGCCATTATTTGCATACATGCCGATTGTGCATCAAATACAAATCTAGTTCAGTTTATCTGTTTTCACTTACAAACATAACATACTTAATTAGGAAAGGAAGGGAGAGGCCCAGGCGCTACCTGTCATAGCTAAATAAAATATGTATATAAACCCTATGTGTGTGAGCAAAGTAGTGCTATAGTTATATATATATATATATATATATATATATATATATATATATATAGTTATAGTTTCTATAACATACAGTATAGTTTCTATAACATACTTAATACTCTGTGTGTAGATATATAAATTCTGAGAGGCCTGGTTATTGAATGTTACGTTATTTTTTTCTAATAATGTGCAGAAATTTGTGGGGTTTTTTTTTTTAGAAGAGAATTAGAAACAGGAAGAGAAAAAAAGTACTTGGGGCAATATCATAAGATATATACATACTGTATATAACCGGTTTAAACCCATTAATTCTCTTTGGTCCTCTGTAAGGTCTTCTCAAATTAGCTACTTTAACCACTTTCAGACCGGACCATTTTGCTGGTAAATGACCAGAGGTCTTTTTACACTTTGGCACTGCGCTGCTTTAACTGGTAATTGCGCGGTCATGCAATGTTGTACCCAAACAAAATTTGCGTCCTTTTCTTCCCACAAATAGAGCTTTCTTTTGATGGTATTTGATTGCCTCTGCGATTTTTATTTTTTGCGATATAAACGTAAAAAGACCGCAAATTTTGAAAAAAAATGATATTTTCTACTTTTTGTTATTAGAAAAATCCAATAAACTCAATTTTAGTCATACATTTAGGACAAAATGTATTCAGCCACATGTCTTTGGTAAAAAAAAAGTCAATAATTGTATATTTATTGGTTTGCGCAAAAGTTGTCACATCTACAAACTAAGGTACGTTTTCTGGAATTTACGCAGCTTTTAGTTTACGACTGCCTATCTCATTTCTTGAGGTGCTAAAATGACAGGGCAGTACAAAACCCCCCCAAATGACCCCATTTTGGAAAGTAGACCCCCTAAGGAAATTGATAAGAGGCATGTTGAGCCCATTGAATATTTTATTTTTTTGCCTCAAGCGATTGAATAATGACAAAAAAAAAATTTTTTTTTTTTTTTTACACAAAGTTGTCACTAAATGATATATTGCTCACACATGCTATGGGCGTATGTGAAATGACACCCCAAAATAAATTCTGCTGCTTCTCCTGAGTACGGGGATACCACATATGTGGGACTTTTTGGGAGCCTAGCCGCGTACAGGGCCCCGAAAACCAAGCACCGCCTTCAGGCTTTCTAAGGGCGTCAATTTTTGATTTCACGCCTCACTACCTATTACAGTTTTGAAGGCCATAAAATGCCAAGATGGCACAAAACCCCCACAAATGACCCCATTTTAGAAAGTAGACACCCCAAGCTATTTGCTGAGAGGCATGTTGAGTCCATGGAATATTTTATATTTTGCCACAAGTTGCGGGAAAATTACAAACTTTTTTTTTTTTTTTTTTTTTTCCACAAAGTTGTCACTAAATGATATATTGCTCATGCATGCCATGGGCATATGTGAAATGACACCCCAAAATAAATTCTGCTGCTTCTCCTGAGTACGGGGATACCACATATGTGGGACTTTTTGGGAGCCTAGCCGCGTACGGGGCCCCGAAAACCAAGCACCGCCTTCAGGCTTTCTAAGGGCGTAATTTTTTGAGTTCACTTCTCACTACCTATTACAGTTTTGAAGGCCATAAAATGCCAAGATGGCACAAAACCCCCACAAATGACCCCATTTTAGAAAGTAGACACCCCAAGCTATTTGCTGAGAGGCATGTTGAGTCCATGGAATATTTTATATTTTGCCACAAGTTGCGGGAAAATTACAAACTTTTTTTTTTTTTCACAAAGTTGTCACTAAATGATATATTGCTCACGCATGCCATGGGCATATGTGAAATGACACCCCAAAATAAATTCTGCTGCTTCTCCTGAGTACGGGGATACCACATATGTGGGACTTTTTGGGAGCCTAGCCGCGTACGGGGCCCCAAAAACCAAGCACCGCCTTCAGGCTTTCTAAGGGCGTTACAGTTTTGAAGGCCATAAAATGCCAAGATGGCACAAACCCCCCCCCCCCAAATGACCCCATTTTAGAAAGTAGACACCCCTAAATTTAGGGGTACACTAGTGAGACTAGGTAATAAATGGCGGGTGCCCTGAAACTATAAAAAAATAACTAACCAACCAGCGTCACCTGTAACAGTTATATGGTGATCACTGGTGAAAGGGTTAACTAGGGGGCAATCAGGGGGCTTTATGCGGTAGTATATGGGGGTCCCTGGCGCTATAAAAAGCTGCGGCGAACCTAAATACCTACCTGCCTAACTAGCGTCACCTGTGACACTAATACAGCGATCAGAAAAACGATCGCTTATTAGGCTGGGTTCACACTGGAGCGATGCGGGAACGCCACGAATGCGCGGCGGGTTCCCGCATCGCATGCCTCCCGGCGGCAGTTCACACTGCCCTATGCGAACTGCTGGGAGTGTCAGTGAAATGTTAATGACACCCCCAGATCAGTTCGCATATCGCAGTGCGATCTGCAAACTTGGATCGCATGGTGTGAACACCCATGCGATCCGATTCTGCTGCGGACCAAAAAAAGGGTCCCGTGCGAGTTTGCGGCGGGTGCGACACGAATTCAGCCATACTATCTGTATAGCTGAACTCGAATCGCACAGAGATCGGATGTGATTTGCACTGCAGTGCGGTGCGAATCACATCCGTTCTCATAAACCGCTGCAATGTGAACCCAGCCTTAGTGACACTGGCGACGGGGGGTGATCACGGGGTTAAACCTTTATTGGGGGGGTTAGGGGGGTACCTTAGAACTAAAGGGGGCTAACCCTAACTGCCCTAACAGTTATTAGTCACAAATGACACCTGCCGGGTGATCAGGGGGTTAAACCTTTATTAGGTAATAAATGGCGGGTGCCCTGAAACTATAAAAAAATAACTAACCAACCAGCGTCACCTGTAACAGTTATATGGTGATCACTGGTGAAAGGGTTAACTAGGGGGCAATCAGGGGGCTTTATGCGGTAGTATATGGGGGTCCCTAGCGCTATAAAAAGCTGCGGCGAACCTAAATACCTACCTGCCTAACTAGCGTCACCTGTGACACTAATACGGCGATCAGAAAAATGATCGCTTATTAGGCTGGGTTCACACTGGAGCGATGCGGAAACGCCGCGAATCCGCGGCGGGTTCCCGCATCGCATGCCTCCCGGCGGCAGTTCACACTGCCCTATGCGAACTGCTGGGAGTGTCAGTGAAATGTTACTGACACCCCCAGATCAGTTCGCATATCGCAGTGCGATCTGCAAACTCGGATCGCATGGTGTGAACACCCATGCGATCCGATTCTGCTGCGGGCCAAAAAAAGGGTCCCGTGCGAATTTGCGGCGGGTGCGGCGGGTGTGGCGGGTGCGGCGAATGGCTGAACTCGAATCGCACAGAGATCGGATGTGATTTGCACTGCAGTGCGGTGCGAATCACATTCGTTCTCATAAACCGCTGCAATGTGAACCCAGCCTTAGTGACACTGGCGACGGGGGGTGATCACGGGGTTAAACCTTTATTGGGGGGGTTAGGGGGGTACATTAGAACTAAAGGGGGCTAACCCTAACTGCCCTAACAGTTATTACAGTCACAAATGACACCAATGCAAAAAAAAAAAAAAAAAAAAAAAAAATGACATTGGTGTCACTGTGACTGGGGGGCAGGGGTAATTGGGGGGGTGATCGGGGGGTAAAGGGGGGGTGTGAGTGTGCCTGGCATGTTCTACTGTGTGTGGGATGTGTTGGTGCAACTCACTGATCCGCTCTCCTCCGTGTCGGAACGAAAAATACCGACACGGAGGAGAGAATACATCACTTCCTCTCCTGTGTTTACATTACAGGAGAGGAAGTGATGTCACCGGGGATTTCCATTCGTCGGGAGCGATCGCGAGGGGGTGGCCATGAATGAATGGCCGTCCCCTCGTCCGGGATCGCTCCCGAACGAAAACCGACCGCCGCAGGCACCGGGCGGGGGCCCGATCGGGCCCCCGACCCGCGGGAGGCAAAGGACGTACATATATGTGCTTATGCCTGCCCGTGCCATTCTGATGACGTACATCGGCGTGAGGCGGTCGGCAAGTGGTTAAAGGTACTTTACAAAAAGACTGTAAATTTTACTACTTACTATTTAAGAAAATATACATTTGTATTTCATCACAGAGAAATAAGTAAAGCAAGATTTTTAAAGCAATCCTGAGCTTTACTAAAAGAAATAAAAAGCAGAACCCACCTTTCCTTACACGCTTTGTTGGTGTTCCTGTCCTTCTGAAGTGCTGCATTTTATCACTTGATGCAATTTGCTCTGGAGACACCACGTGGCGAGCTTCGTAAGTTAGTCCAGCTCTGTGCAAATGTCCGCGAACATGATTTGATAAACCAACACCTGTTTCAAATGTTGCAGGACAGTATGGACAAGACTTCTTTTCAAGAGCTAAATCACTCCAGTGGAATATAGAACTGTGGCCTGGCAATGCAGATTCTGCATTTTCCAAATCAACATCAGACATTTCATGCATGTAACCATCTCCCTCACCATCTTCATAGTACTCAAAGTAATAACCATCATTATTATTGTAATGCAAACCCTGGTCTTCATTGAGCTGGTCGTCTATAGTTTGGTCTTTAAAAATTGGGTAAACTGCTTTTTTTGGTGGACTGTTGTATGCATCATCTGCCGATTCTGTGTAACTGCAAAGCTCACTATTGTCCCAAGAATCATAATCGTCCTTTTTATCAGATGGGTCAAGTTTTTTGAGTACAACATAAGTTACCTTTTGAAGGAAATCTGGATAACTATCCATATCTTCTTCTGTCACTGGTCTTTCCAGGTCTGCTCGTCGTACCCTTTTGACTGCTACCCTGTCTTTGAAGCCAACTAGCCTACCTGGGTGACGGTTATGAGGATCCATAATTAAGCATTCTTCCTGAAGATCTGGTGAACTGGAAAGCTGAAGTGAAGAATTACCCTCTTCCTTTTTTAAATTCAGTGGGAAGATGTGAGATTTTTTCAAGGTTTTGTAGCCATCCCACTTCTGATTGTATATGTAGGCATGATTTAACCTTGCATGCTTTTGTTTCATTTTAAAGTACCTATGTTTTTGGTCATTGGTAGTGAAAAGTAGAGATTTATTTGGGGAAATTGAAGGACCACTGACAGACTGAGCAGCGCTTTTTCGAGCTTTTTGTATCTTGTGTTTTCTATACAATTTTGTAAAACTGTTACTTTGACCAATGGATCCATACGGTCTCTTCAAGTCTTGCTTTAGGACAGAATTCTTTGGAAAAGGGGGCTGTTTTGCAAACTCTTTACTCTCAGATTCAAGTTCAAGTTCATTATCTGAAAAATGTTCTTGTTTAATTACAAGGGGACCATTAAACTGGTCTAAGGTAGATGACGGATGTACATATTCAATGTGCTTTTTTAAAATATAGCGGGTTGGTGCAGTAAATGAACACATCTTACAGATAAAAGTTGTAGGCTTTTTAGATGAAAGGAAATATGAATTTTTCAAGGTCTTTTTCTGATACTTCCTTTGGGGTAGATCGGAAGTTAAAACGGAACATTTTACAACGGCCCCATGAGCAATACCTCTATGACACTCCAATTCATTTTCCGTAACAGCCATGAAGTTGCACTCTTCACAGCAGTAATATCGCTTGTCTTTCTCGTGGGTTTTGGCATGCTGCACAAAAGTCTTTGGGCAGTTGGTTCCAAACACACATTGTGGGCACTGCAGACGGGCACTTCTACCTTCATCTTGAAGCTCTTTGAGTTCACGGATCTCAGTCATCAGTTTCTGCCGTCGTTCCTGGTGAATAATCATATGCTTAAGAAGTGAATTCCGGTCTCTAAAAGTTCGCCCACACTCTTTACAAGCGTATGGCCTTGGAACATTAAGGTGTCGAAAGTGATTATTTCCATCCAGGTGATACATCATGTGCCTGTGAAGGTGTTTCTTCTCCCTAAAATTCACATTGCACTTTGTGCAGGGGTAAAATGATGGCTCTTGATCACTAGTGCATGTTGGTGGTGACTGGGACTCACAACTTTGTACATCACTGGAAAAGAATGGGTCTACATGAACAGGTGAGGTGTCTCCAGAATAGTCACAAACAGGGCTATAAATATAATGATTGAATGCCTCTATAGCTTCTTTTGGAAGGTGTTCTTCCGTGTCATCAAGAGAAGACTCAGACTTGATCTTCATTAATGCATACTTGTGCGGAGCTACCACTTGCTCTTCATCACTCTGTTCCATTATATCTACATTTAATAGCTTTGATTTCTTGGAAATATTTACATCATTATAAGCATCTTCGGAATAGCAACGAGTTATTTTACTACCATCCATTTTTCGCTTACGCTTTTTTTGTACCCTTACAACGCAGTTCTTTTCTAACTCCTCTGTTTTTTCATTATTTACAGAGTCCCTCTCGGTACTGAAATTAGCATGATTTGCTCCTACAGAATCAACGGCAGTAGAGCAACTTTCCATCTGATTTTGTATCTCATTCACAGGTAAATTTTTGCTATCATTGCACTCATCTATGGGCCCTACTAAAGTGCTATCCAATCTGGCATTATTCCCATTAGATGTTTCACAACCAACTGAAGAGGAGGTAGGATGTTTAAGGTTGGAATGGGCTTCATTCTTGGCATGTGCTACATCAGGTATCAAGAATATAACTTGCTGACCTGACATCTGTACAGAGTTCTTTGTAGGTTGATGAAGATCATAAACTACCGTTGAAGCTGAACACAAATCTGTTTGCAGAACCACAGGGAGGTCTGTGGATATGGAAATATTGTCTGTATTCAGGATGGAAGTTTTATTTGAGGAGTAAGAAACTGGTCCATTAATATTTTCTTTAGGCAAGAAAGGATTTTCACTAGAAACAGTAGTAGCACCTTCGTGTATTAAAAGAGAACCCTGGATTTTACTTAAGGCTTTCTCAGACCTGTCCCTTAATAGTTCTTCAGGCACAGTCAATGAACAATTTTTCTGGATAGATGATTCACAGGCTTGTACTTGCTTATATATTACATTATCCTCAGAGTTGAAATGGGTGTCCTCTTTGAGGAACTCATTAGCATCAGTACTTTCGGCACTTATTTGGGACTCCTCCATACTGTTTTTCTTCCCATTAAACAATCTCTAAAAACAAAAAGATAAAATGTTAAAGTATACAGAATTGCTTAAAAACAATAGGAACAAAGCATCTTAGAAATGTTGAGAATAAACCTCCAGTACATCTTAGTACTAAATATAACCAAACTGAGAAAACGTGCAATCGCTTATCTGTTATTTTAACTGCTTCAAGACCAGGCCTATTTCTGACACTTGTTTACAAGTTAAAATCAGTATTTTTTGCTAGAAAATTTACTTAGAACCCGCAAACGTTTTTTTCTTTTAGCAGAGACCCTAGAGAATAAAATGGTGGTTGTTGCAATATTTTATGTCACAATGTATTTGCGCAGTAGCCATTTTCCCTCCCCGGTGTCATGTGACTCGTTAGTATTACAAGGTCTCAGGTGTGAATGGGGAGCAGGTGTGAAATTTGGCGTTATCACTCTCATACTCTCTTACTGGTAACAGAAAGTTCCACATGGCACCTCATATGTCAAAGAACTCTGAGGATCTAAAAAAATAAAATAATTGTTGCTCTACATAAAGATGGCCTAGGCTATAAGAAGATAGCCAAGACCCTGTAACTGAGCTGCAGCAGGTGGCCAAGAACATACAGCGGTTTAAAAAGACAGGTTTCACTCATAACAGGCCTTGCCATAACGACCCCAAACACACCTCTAAGACAACCACTGCCTTGCTAAAGAAGCTGACGGTAAAGGTGATAGACTGGCCAAGCATGTCTCCGGACCTAAACCCTATTGAGCATCTGTGGGGCCATCCTCAAACGGAAGGTGGAGGAGCACAAGGTCTCTAACATCCCCCAACTCCATGATGACATCATGGAGGAGTGGAAGAGCACTCCAGTGGCAACCTGTGAACCTCTGGGGAACTCCATTCCCAAGAGGATTAAGGCAGTGCTGGAAAATAA